>NC_133751.1:179916084-180222220 GCF_036562045.2 Rhinolophus sinicus | reverse complement strand
GTAAAACTGATTCGTTAAGACATGTTTGTTTTTGCTGCATCACTCATGTTTTGATACTCTATGTCCAGATTCAAGTCCAAATTCTTTCATTTACTGAATTAACTAAAACATCTAAAGATGGCCAGTGCCAGTCAGCAGGGCCAGTCTTGGAAAGTTGAACCAATAACTAGAAAGCCATCAGGTCCTGGGAAATGTCTAGCCCATTCTTTCTGTTCTACGATTTCTAAGTACTGTGCTAAATACAAAGAACTGTAAAGTGGTTGCTTTTAAGAGCATTATTATTTAAAGATAGTATGTAATATAAAAAATCAGTTTTCATAACTTGTCAACTATCCTAATAACACACTTTATTTCAATATTACAATTTACATCAATTCCCTACACACACACACAATTTGTATGTGTTTCACATGTATTTATTTATATGTCACCCTTCACCCCACCTAGACTGAATACTTGCAAGCACAGATCATTCATTTTTCTTATTTTTCCCTTTTTTTCCATGCCTTGTAACTTCTTCCAAGACCTTGTAGAGTATTTTATATGGGGAGTGCCCCAAAAGTGCTGTTTACTGATTAAATGACTAGGAAATACTCTTCAAATGTGTTAAGGTGATTGCAAGGTCAGGTTTAGGTAGTGTGAATTGTGCTTCCTCTATCTGTGAACAAGAAGTAATACTAAGTGATAGAACAATTAGGTTATATGTCAGAAAATGCTTTTTAGCCTGACATTATTGAAATATGTCTACAATAATAATTTATATGAGAGAGGAAGGCAGCAAATATTTACTGAGCACTTTTGGTGCATGGTGCTTGTTATACATTTGATCTCATGGAATTCTCACAGCAAGGTTAGAAAGTCATTATCACTAGCACCGTTTAACAAATGCGGAAACTGAAGCTCATAGCGACTATATAACTTGCCCAGTTCTTTTAATTAGAAAGTGTCTAGAATTCAAACCCAGGTCTTACAACTCCAGTGTCGTTATTACATTAGGCTGCTTCCAGCTTAGAGGATGTTATGGCACCCAATGATGCTGTTTGAAGATAGTATTTATTTGTTTTGCAGGGGAATTTGAAGAAAAAAATCTTTTGGATTGAAAAATGTTTTCTTAGTTTGTGACTGCTTCCCAATTTTTCCTATGTCCACCCCCCGCCCCATGTTTCCATATTTCCAAAAGAAACCCCCATGTTTCCAAAAGAAAATTTAAATGGCAGTGACTAATCTCTATAAAATGTTTTAATTTCTCAAAGCACATTTTATTTTAGCCAGAAGACAATGTCTTCTGGATCATGAATCTATAGCATTAAACTGATTTGCATAGAATTTCTTCATAATCTTGAGCTAATGACCTTCCATATACTGGCAACTAATTCTTTTCAATTTTCCCCAATATTCCCTAAAAAGTTTAAAGTTTTCCTCACCACCTTTATGTGTGCATTAAAGATAAACTCAACTTTATTTTTTAATAAATGAAGGACTCCAAAGTGGGAATATAATTTGAAAATGAAAATTTTATATCATTTCTGGACAGGCAAAAGTTTGGGGCTAGTAAGTCAAAATTGTAAAGGAGTTTGAGAGAAGACAAGTTTTCTCACCTGCACATAAAACCCCACTCTGGCAATATTTCCCAAGATACCCACCTCAGAAGCTGTTAGCAAGTGCTCCAGATGCCTGCTTAACGCAAGCAGGCTTAAAAAGGAGCAGGATCCAGGATAAAAAGTGATTTTTAAAAACTCCAGTTTATTAAAGCACTTTGAAACATGCTACAACATGGATGAACCTTGAAAATGTTATGCTAACTGAAATAAACCACATATAGAAGAAAAATACTGTGTGATTCCACTAATATGAGATACCTACAATAAGCAAATTTATAGAGACAGGAAGTAGATGAGAGGTTACCAGGGGCTAGGAGGAGGGAAGATGGGGAGTTATTGTTTAATGGGTACAGAGCTTCTGTTTGGGATGATGAAATAATTTTGGAAATGAATGGTGGCGGTGGTTGCACAAGAATGTGAATATATTCAATGCCTGTGAACTGTATACTTAAAATGGTTAGAATGGTAAATTTTACATATATTTTACCACAATTTAAAAAATCACCAAAAAATGAGAGAGAAATATACGGACGACTAACATGCCATGTAAGCTACAAGGGACACAAAAATGAAGTACATAATGGTTCAAACGAGGAAGGGATAAGTAACGAATAAAAAAATAGAACCACATACACAAAAGCATGTTGACACCTGAGGAATTTGGTTTTGGAGGAGCATGATAAATATTGCACTTCTCTCACACTAACTTGGTAAGCCTTGTTTTTATTGGAGTTCTATGAAAATTTAGTGTCTTGTCTTCAGTTGACAAAGATCCAGGGCCAAATATATGGTAGAATTAGAGCTGGGGGTGATAAGGCAGAAAAATGCTTAAGTAGTAATGGCAGAAATTGCCCAGGGAGGTTGAGACAGTAATAATAGAGAGCAGGTAGATTCATGGGCTGCTACAGGACGACCGGAGGTTTTCTGACCACTCATTTCCAAAGTGCTTATTATACCTGTGGCAAATACCACAGTTTCCACAACCTTAATATATGTCTTAATATCTCAAAGCAGATGGACTGCGTCATCCGTCTCTAAGGCAAATTTGGTTCAAAGTTTGAAATGCAGATATTTCTTCTTCCTAACAGAAATTCTTCTCTTACCTCCCAGATCTTCTCCAGCTGTTCAAGGATGTTGGAAACCCCAGGAAACAAAGGTTGACCCTGGAACATTTCAATAAAGATGCAGCCTGCACCCCTAGCAAAGGAAACAAGAGTTAATCCAACACTTTCAAGGAAACCATACATGCAAAACTGAATTAATAGCATTCCTTCTCCCAAGAAATATTTTGAGGTCAGTTAAATAGAGCCACGTGCTATTAAAAGTCTTGAGAAGTCCCTTCTCAACCAAAAATAAGAAGAGCCTTCAGCTCTTTGTTAAAATGGAATGCAACCAGCATTTAGAAACACAATGTAGATAGCAAACATTTTAACTCATTCAAGTTCATTAACTATCCATTTTATGAGAAGAGGGAAAAGTACTGAATCTCCAAATTGAATACTCTTTTTCACTGAATCTAAGATGCTATCATAAGAGGCACCATTATTGTATGTGCTATTAATAAACAAAATACCTGCAAGTTAAATTATGACATGATCATAACATTTCTTTTATACTTATTGAAAAGGCTGTTAGAAATTTAATTAGATCATTTTATTATGTGTCATACTTGTACATGCAAAAAATGGACCATTAAGTGAAAGAAATTGGTTTAGGTACTTCTAAAACTTTTTCACATTCAGCATTTGACTCAGACACTTTGATGTCTGTGTTTATCCATGGTATCGTCCTCTATATCAGGAGTCTGATGACACAGCATGTCTTAAAATAATCCATTAAAGAACTAAGAGTCATTGGTGCTGATCTCCTAAGCTGACGTTGCAATTACATAGAGTTAGCCTACTTTTGACTCCTGCTTAAAGAATCTTGCTAAACATGTTTGATTCATTCTCTCTCCACCACCGTTCGGTTCCTAGGGGTTAAGAAAAAAAGAAAAAGAAAAAGAAGAAAAGAAAAGCTCTCTTGTCTGCAAGACTTTCTTCCAAGTCACTGACGGCTATTCTGCAAGTTTTGATGCTGGCACGTTTGATGTTCACACATGTGCAATGGTAACTACAGTCACAACTGCAGCCTGGCTGATGGCTATTGTAAGATGCTACTGATTGTAAGATGCATCAAGAATGTGCATCTTAAAATAGAATAAATAGGGTGAAATATAAGTGTTCTTTCCTATGTAGTTGAACTGGAGGGTAATTCCTGAGGGATAGTAAGGAGTAAGATTTATTTTGCTAACAACGCACATTTTTATTCTTATAAGTCTTTTGAGTGATAAAGGTGGTTCAGGTGACAGATTACAGAGATTATCCCCATGGTCCAATACTTTGACTCTTAAATCTCTTTCATGATAACATGTAATTTTGCAAACTCCTTTAATCATCTTGACATTTTTTGTGTGGCATGATAAAGAAAAATATTTAAGTAAAATATTTAATTATAGATCATCATATTAATATAGATTCATTTAAATGTGGTCTTTAACATTATTCATATGTATTTATTACATATGATAAATTTTTACTTTTTCCACCTGACTATAGATACACGTTATTTAATTTACTTTAAATTGATTATGTAGTAGAAAGTAGATTTCTTGATAAACAAATTAAGAATAATTTTTATCTTGTGTCTTGTTTGGGGACAAACTATTTTTTTAAAAACTTGAAATTTAATTGTACTGTATCATGTCAAAAGAGACAAAAACTATTTTCATGAGGTAATAACTTGATTTGCATTTAAAATAATCAACTGGCTTATTCTTAGAATTTCGTATACATATAAATAAAAGATAAATAAAAGATACTGAGTTTTGCAAGCAGATTATTTTTCCCCTCAAACAATGGGTTGTTTTTATCCCCAATTTTAAAAAAGCCAATTTGGATATAAAGGCCACCATATTTACTTTCTATTGATTTTTCATGTACAAGAGACATCTTGATATGTGATACAAGACTTTTGATCAGATAGATGTAACTTAAAATCTGGTGTATAATATCTTGAGGTAAAGTTTTAGAATTGTTGTCATCTTAAAGCGTCTCATTAGCTTGTCTTTTAAACATGCATGTTCTTTTTGCTTCTTGTCTTTAAAGCAACAGATATAAAAAGTGTAAATTAAACAATATATGGAGGAGAATAAAAGTAATGGAAAACTGTCAAATGGTTAAAAATCATCCTAGTTGCTAGCAATGGTCAACTACATGATAAGCCAACTCAGAAACTGAGTTGGTGAATACCAGCAAACAGTCTCCACCCACTGCTCCTCATGCTTTCTCTGTATGTACTTGAAAGGCCACAAAGTATTTCATTTTGAAGTGAAAAAAAAAAAAAAAAAAAAATATATATATATATATATATATATATATATATATATATATATTTATGTCTGTGTGACATATATGTATGTCTGTGTGTGCATTAACATATAGGTAATTGTTTATTAATTGATATGAAATAGAAATGGAAATGTACTAGGTTTTGAAAACTTGAACCAACCCTCCATCCAGTACCCTAACACCTTCCAGAAACCTCAGGCACTCAGGAACCACTAGGAGGCCTGAGGGCATTTTAATTAAGGTTCAGAACCATAATCGTTGCTAGGTTTAAATCTGTAGTCCACTTTTTTCTCCTCTCCTCAAAAAACTTTCATTGTTTATAAAAAGCTTGTTGCCTTTTCATGTCTTTTCATACGAGTGGCTGTAGGGAACCAAGAAGGAAGTCCTTTTCTTACACAATTTTTTAGTGTCCTTCATCTTCTACTCCACTGGGCAAGTGTACAACATTATGCAAAATATGCTGGAGAAAGCTGGAGATTAATGCCATTGTGCAAGGACTACAAAGCGTTACGGAATAAAATGCTAATATTCGGTTAAAATTCTTCATTTGCATTTGTATTGGTACCATATTGGCATTCTCTTGAGTCTTCCTTTTTAAGCTCCATTTAAGGAGAGGTTAAAACTTTTCTCACCAAACAAACCTAAAGTCTAAAGTTATAGAGTGTGTGCATAGCCACATGCATACGTGCACTTAGAACACTTATAAGACAAACAAAATTCCTAAATCAATTATATTTTAGTACCTGGAATATCCATAAGACCATAAATATCAATGCATTGGTCTATGCCCCTTAAGTTTGAAAGACAAAAGATGTTTCCTAGGTGTAGCATTGTTCTTTAAAAACTATAAAATTCATCTTTCTATTAGTTTATTTGTTCTTCAGAACTGTTTTATTTTTTATTTACTTCATAAAATGTCATTTTTTTATTTGCTTCTTAAACAAGTCATGTGGCTATCATCTATTTTGCCCACCCCAGACTAGCCTTAAGCAAACATTTTAAATATTCTGAACATTCAGGTCCAGATAGGGAACCAGCTCCTATTTCCTTTTATTTCTGTTTTGTTCTGAAATCTTTATTCCTATGGCTCTTCTTACCCTACATATCTTTAGGTTTCTCAGAGGATTTCTGCTCTGTGGGGATACCCTTGAGGCAGCCCATGTAGATGAAGGGGAACTTCACACGCAGGGAAAAAAAGACCTGATGGCATCAAACAGTGAATCCTTCCAGAAAGGAAAGATGCACTGGGCCATTTTATTGCTCCAACTGTGGTTCTTCAGTCAAGTTAGAGAAACAGCTTACATGTTTTCTGCTTTTTCTGGCTTTCTTCCTAACCTCTTCTCTATTCTGAGCATGAACAAATTCTTCCATAAGAGAGAAAAAGATTCCTCAAATTCCTTAGGCAATCACTGGGAAAATAAACCAACTCAGGAGTTTTGGGTTTTTGGAGGTGCAACGAGCATATAAAAATGTTGTTGGGAGAAACGAATCAGTATTTCACTTTTAACTGTTGAAATTAATTCAGAACAACATAATACTGTATGTGTCAGTGACATGACATTTCCATTTGCTTTTACCTGGGCCACTGTTTATATCTGGAAGTTTGCAGTGAGAAATCTGCAATCTCTCAGGCAGGGACAACTTTCTGTAGTCCTAAAGCCAGCAGCTTCCTGAAGTCAATTTTGAATAGATGACTTTGTGTACCAAAAGAATCCTTCTTTAAAACCCAGTTTATCATAACATGGGTTAGACTTGAAAACATTATAGCAAATGAAATAAACCAGATACAGAAGGACAAATGTATTATGATTCCATTTATATGAGGTACCTAGAATAGTCAAATTATAGAGAGAGAAATTAGATTGGTGGTTACCAGGGGCTGAGGGGAGGGAGTAATAGGAAGTATTGTTTAATGGGTACAGAGTTTTAGTTTGGGATGATGATAGGTTCTGGGAATAGATAGTGATGATGGTTGCACAACAATGTGAATGTACTCTATGCTACTGAATTGTACATTTGAAATGTTAAAATGGTAGATTTTATGTTATGTAAATTTAAATGCAATATGAAAAAGTAAAAACAAAAACAAAACAGTGTAATCATCCAAAAATATTGAGTTTTTCTCACTGAAGTTGCTAATGGAATCTTTAAAGGTCTGAAAAGACAGCAGAGACTGAAGAAAATATGTTGTGGGATTAGAAAACGTTGGTTTTAAGTGCTGGGAATAACTAATATGTGATACTTGTAGATTTTCTAATATTTAACCACTTATTCTAGACCTCCCACTGACCCTGCTCCCACCAGGGCGGGTTGTGAATAAGAGGCTCTTGCAGTACCCTGTTATAATTAGTTTTAATAAGACGAAGGCTCTAAAGCTCACCCACTGTCATCTGCCTCATAAAAGGCATTCAGTTTGAACCCTATGGAATTGCATGGCCTAGCAGAATAGGATTTTATTTTCCTTTTCTTCCTTTGTCAATTGGAAATCTTATCCCTATTCACTTCCTCTCTTATCACTCTGAAACGGGGAAAAAAATGGGGGGAGGGTCATCCCAATGTAAACACCCAATATCTAATAATTATGTAGAGAGTGAACAAATACAGTTAACCCAATGGAAGATGCCTACTACTTTATTTCTACATTACTTTTTGAGTTTTACTGGGCAAACAACAACAATGATGGAATGAGTAAGAGTTTTAATAATTTTAATTTAAAATTGAATTTTATTTTGTAAGTGTCATCATTATTCATGGTTAATGAAGCACTTATCAATGGAATAATGGAGAATATGCAGCAGAAAGGTAAGGGATGCACAGTTTAGGAGAGCCAAAAAACTGGGCTGGGTGACGCAGTCCTAGCCTTGGAGGAAATTACCCAGAACGTAGCACAGAAAATTAAGGAGACAGAAAATATGAAAGAGAAGATAAGAGCTATGGATAATAGAAAGATGTGGTCTAATAATCTTTTGTTGGAGCTCAAGAATGAGAGAAGGGAATAGAGGCAACATTCAAGAGAAAATGGCTAATGAAACATAAGAACTCATAATTGGAAGAAGCACAATATATACCAAGCAGGGTAAGTAAAAATAAATCCACTGGACACCTTATAGTGAAAACTGTATAAGAACAAAGGCAAAGAAATACATTCAGAGAAAAGGAGACATCACGTGCAAAAGAAAGACAAAAAGGCTAAAAGAGAATTTCTCTACAATTAGGCTAAAAGCAAATTTCACAACAGCAACAATGGAAGACAAAACAGGGGAATGATATCTTCAAAGTTCTGAGAGAAAATAACTGTCTATCTAGAATTACATCCCCAGCAGGACTACCTTTCAACAATGAGAGTTTATCTTAAGAAACAAAAACAGAGTTTGCCAACAACAGGCCTAAACTAAAGAAAATTCTAAAAGATTTACCTCAAAGGGAAAGAAAAGTTATTCCAAAAGTAAGATCTGAAGTGCATGAAGGAATAATGAACAGTTTTAAATTTATTTGCCCTTAATGAAAATAGCTTCGAAGTAGATGAAGCAAAAAGGGATAGAATTATGACAAATCAACAATATAGCAAATAATTTCAACACACCTTTCACTGAAAAGTTAAACAGAAATGGAAAATGATATAAAGAAGATTTGGATAACACAATTAACTCCATGAATTTTTGAACATTTGTAAAAGCCTGTACCCAAGAATTCGAGAATATATATTCTTCTTGAACACACATGAAATAACTGCAAACACCGATCATATATTAGACCAGTGCTTCTTACAAGGCCAGTGCTTCTCATACCATCTTTGGTGAAATACAAAGTTTTTCCTCAATTTTTTGCTAATTTTTAACTTTGAAATAATTTCAAGCACAAAGTTATAAGAACAGAAGAAATAATTCCCTTATGCCTTTCAAACAAATTCACCAATTGCCAACATTTTGCCATTTTCCCTTCATTATTTTATATCTATCTATCTATCATCTATCTAGCACCTAGTTTTTCTGAAGCAGTGACGAGTAAGTTACTGATACCATGACTCTTCACCTCTAAAAACTTCCACGTGTATTTTCTAAGAAAAAGCATTCTCTTTCATAACAACAGTGCAATTATCAAAATTAGAAAATTTAACACCGATCCAATACCACAATCTAATCCACAATCTATATTTAAATTTCACCTATTGTCCCAATAGTGTTCTTTAGCTCCATTTCCCCCAGGATCCAATCTAGGACCTGCATCATGTTTAGTGGCATGTCCCTTAGTTTCCTTTCATCTGGGACAGTTCCTCAGTCTTTATTTGCCTTTTAAATCCTTGACCCTGCAGGGGAACAGAAAACGCCACCCCAAAATATGCCACTTTGACATAAAGATTATTTTTAGCTGAAGGCAACTGAGCAAAAGCAAACATAGGATGAGCTCTATGCTTCCCCTTTCTGCCTGAAAGTAGGGCATAAATTCCCCTTGTGATGTCCCTTTATTCTCCTACCCTTCCCATAACAGAAGGGGAGAACAACCTTATCACCAGAGACAGAGATGGCACCAAGAAGAAAGTACATAAAAAATCTTTGCTTAGTAACCCTTATCTAATATTAGGGTCCCCCATATCTTTACTTTCCTGCAATTTATGGCCCCTGAAAAGTCCAGAAGCCCCTTTCCTTTGTCTTGTCACTTCTCTACAAATGCTTTGTCTTTTGTCAGAATGGTATAAAAGCCTCCAAGCCTAGCTGCTTCTTTGGGGGTTTTCTCTTCTTTCTAGGAAATTGCCTCCCTTATTGTCATAATATCAAATCAAATTTCCTGCTTTTCTCCTGTTAATGTGTTTTTCATCAGTTTATTTGCAGGCCCATCCACTGAACCTAAGGGGAAGAGAAAAAATTCTTCCTCCCTTACAAACTTTTTAAAGCATACAGGCCAGTTACATTATAGAATGTCTCTCAAACTGAGTTTATCTGATGTTTTCTCATGATTTGATTCAGGCTATGCTTTTTTTTGCAGGAAAACCTAAATGATATTGTATCCTTCTCAGTGCATCATATTAGGAGGCACACGATGTCAGTCAGTTCCATTTATTGATAATATTAATGTTAATCATTTGGTCAAGGTGCTGTCTGCCAAGTTTCTCCACTACAAAGTTACTATTTTTCCTTTGTAATTAATAAGTAATTTGTGGAGAGGTACTTTGAGATTATGTAAATATCTTATTCCTCATCAAACTTTCCCCTCTAGTTTAGCATTGGTGATTCTTGTTTGAACCAATTACTATTATATTACAAAATAGTGATTTTCTAACTCCATCATTTCTTCTCCAGTTAATACTTGGCATTTTACTGTAATAAGAAGCTTTCTTTCTTATCTATCTACCATCTAGCTATCTTTAACATAGACATATGTATTCTTATTTTGTTCAACGGGTTATAGTCTATTACTCTATTTACGCTGATACTCAAATTTACCAGCTCTGGTTAGTGGGAGTCTCTTCAAGCTGTTTTCAGTGTCCTTTTGACATATTCCAATCATTTTTTGATCACTTTGTAAGAAAATGTTTCATCCCAACAAGATATTCCTGACCTATCTTGTACTTTCTCTGCCCTAGCCTTAGAATCGATCATTTCTTCAAAAAGCCCTAATTCTTTTTAGTAGGGAATAGCATTAAGAAATCAAGGTCTGCGTGGCAGACCAACATGTATGTAAGATACAATAATAAATTTCTTTATTAAATAGTGAACTAGCAGAATCAAATCCTCTTTGAGAGAACCCACCTCATTCAAGGCCTCAAAAAATCCCACAAATGAAATTCCAAGAAAAACTAGTATATTACTATCAAAAACAACTAAACACACATGGAAAAAAGATACCATATGCAAGAACCAAAAGAAACAATAAACAATAGTAATAGACTTACAAAGACCTTTACTCTAATTATGTAAGACCTTAGAGAGAAATTATAAAACTTTACTAAAAAGCATTAAAGAAGAACGCAAAACATGGAGAGATATACCATTTTTAAAAACTGGAAGACAATATTACAAAGGTGTTAATTATCCTCGTAGTGTTCTATGATTTAAATGAAACTCCACTGAAAACTGCACTAGGATTTCTGATGAAACTTAAAACACTGAATCTAAAATTTAAATGAAAAATCAAAGGGGAAAAATAGCCAACATATTCCTGTGGAAGAATAAGTGGGGAGACTTGTCCTACCAGATATCAAGTATTATTATAAAGCTATAGAAAGTAATACAGTGAGATATTGGTACAGGGACAGATAAATTTACCCCAGTTGAAAAGAATATAGAGTATAGAAATAGAGCAAAGCATTTCTGGAAACTTGATGATATGTGAGAGATTTGACACAGCAGATGGCAAGATATTGGGGTGAGACATTTGGTTAGCATACGAGACAAACGTCAATTTCCACTGTATTAAAGGTTGATGGGAAAGGGATACAAGTAGATCTGACAGTATTGGTTTTTATGTTCTAATTGTTACATTAGGTGGTGGGTTCATAGAGCTTATTTTATTATGCTTCTTAATCTATATCAGGTTTCTCAATCTTGACACTATTGACATTTTGGACTGGATAAATCTTTGTGGGAGGGGGGATGTGCTGTGCATTATAGGACGTTTAGCACCATTCCTGGCCTCTACCCACTAGTTGCCAGTAGCACCACCTACCTAGTTGTGAAAATACAAAATGTCTTCAGACACTGCCAAACATCCCTGGGAAGCAATATCGACCCTGGTTTAGAATCACTTAGGTATATATATTCTTGAATGTTTTAAATGTTCCATAATGAAACAAAGTTTAAAAATAATGAGTAGAAATTTCTACTGTGAAGAAGAACTAGGAAGTGATCATTAAGAGCTGAGAAAGCCAGAGCCCATGGAAGGTTTTGAAGTGGCAGTACCGAGCAATGAGAACTGAGTGTCGGGAGGCTTTTGACTAGCAAGTATTACTTCTAGAAATGGCATCAGGTATTGGGAATTCAATGACTCCAGATACACTGGAGGAAAATGTCTCAAGTCTTTGGGAAATTCAAAAGCTTAGTTTTTAGCCTTTTAGGATACTGTTTAATTTTTTAAAAATCTATTATTGATTTTTTTAAAACAGGGCCTTCTGTTTATATATGACCTTTTAAGGTTTTAAAGAAAGTCCATATATTTTGTTACCTTTGAGGAAGTAGCTACACGGTCACCACACATCTAACTGTGGCTCCCAAATGACTGGGATATTTCAGGAATAAGATCTAGATAATATAACATAGCTGCTCTAGGAATGATGAGTGCCTGAGATCCCACACTCATCACCACACCCCATTAATCCAAGAGCCTCCCAGACAATGTGGTTCTACTTGACAGCATCTATCTAGTCCTTATACTCGCACTGCAGTTCCATTTAACCCTTCATGGTGAGAGTTCATTAACCTCATTTTAAAAATGGAGAGACATAGAGATAGAAAGGATAAATGATTTTTCAAGATAACATAATCCAGAGTAATTGATTAGAAATAAAATTGCCATAACAATCAGGTCTCCTGAATCTTGGTTTTTATGCCTTTTTTCTGAATTGTGTTTGGGCATGTGAGAGCACATATGCACAGATGAGTGTGTGAGTGTGAGTGTGTGTGTGTGTGTGTGTGTGTGTGTGTGGTTTGGAAGTGTATGTGTATTTCTCTGAGGACAAAGAGAAAAGACAAAAAGGATTGGAGAGAAGAGCTAGGAGGAGAAGTGTGGTAGAAAGGGTACAGGAATCAGAAGATGCCTTGGGCAAGACCTCTCTGAGTCTCAGTTTCTTTAATTGTAAAAATTTGTAGAATGATTGGAGAAATCAAATGTGATATGTATTTAAATGCACTTTATGTTCCTATAGACAAATATGATTGTCATTAGAATAATTATTAAAAATGTAATACAGATAATAAAGTAAACCTCAAGGGCAGGATGACTCACATTTTCTTCATTATTTTGGCACTAGTTCTTACCATATGTCCAGTTCAGAGGAATATTCAGTGGCTCCCAGCAAGGCATCAGGAGGGCGGTACCAAAGGGTCACAACTTCTGAAGAGTATGTCTGGCTGGGAATGGACTTGGCCCGAGCAAGACCTGACCGAAGGAGAGAAGCACAGAACTCATTGTCCTGGGCTTTCCTGGAGAGCCACAGTAATATATTCTACCAAGGAAAGTATAACTAGCTGAACAAACAATATTTTAAAAATAATACACAAACTCTGGATGCTTTTCATAGAGCTACTGAACTATCTTGATCTTTGTGTACCTCTACATCAAGTGAATTTCTCCAATTCTGGCCTACTTTGCAGCTAGATGTGGCCTTCCTGGCCGCTAAGTGTAATGAGGTGATTAAATTCTTACCTATATGATATGAATAGAAGTGATGTGTGAACTTCCAAGTCATGCACTTATTGGAGGGGTTAGCATGCCTCCCTTTTCTCCTTCCTCCAGGCTGTAATGAGAAGGAGGTGGCAGCCACCTTGAAATATGCAGTTAGGGCAAATACCCAAGGGATGGAGGGGCCACATGACAGGAAGAACCTGGGCCAAAACACCAGGAGGCCACCTTACAAGTTCTAACTGCTGAGGTCAGAAGGTTACATGAGAGAAAGCTAAGCTTCCAGTGTGTTTACACCTCTATAATTACGGATCTCTGTAACAGCACTGGAACTCAATTCACACTAATATGGCTGCCTCCATTTCTGTAGTCCAGGAATCCCCAGTTAATTAAAGGGTGGGGATTGCTAATTCAAATTTGTTAGTTTGTTGGGAACTTTGATGAGTCATTTTCAAGTGATCCTCTGCAAAAAGAGTAATTTTGTCAGTCAGCTAATTATCTTACAGAATCACATGATCTATAGCTGGGAAAAAAAACTTCAATAGATGAGTTGCTGTTGTGGGGAATTGATAAATGAATGTCTGTTAAAAGCTTACATGTCCTTATGAAAGCTACTATCTCAAAAGAAAGTACTGCAGCTATAGTAAAACTATCTGACATCTGCCAAACAGAGAAGAGTTGTTCCTTAGCTCACATGGAACCAACTTTTCAACAAATATTTACTGAGCACTTACCAGGCACTATGGATACAATGATAAGCAAAAATGGACCCAGGCTGCCTTCATAATGTCTAGAGCCTAGTGGAGGAGACTAAGCATCACACAAGTGTTTGTGTGTGTGTGTGTGTGTGTGTGTGTGTGTGTGTAGTTATAAACTGTGATATGTGCTAAAATGGAAAGATACAGTAATACTCAGGGGAAATCTGCATTATTTTGATGGGAATAAAAGCCGCAGGTACCCATACAGTCACACCTATATAGATACATAGGTGAGCAGGAACAAGTGTCCTGGAGCCTCCATTCCAGCAGGATTCCATCCTACAATCTGGGGTTAACTGCTTTATCCTGCCATCCTGGGTAACCTTGATGTATCCTGATAGAATCTGTATATCTACCTAGATTTAGAGAAACCTACCAAGTACAGTTCACTCTACAAATGTCTCTATATCAAAAATGGCAGTGGGCTACTAGAGGTGCTCACATTTTAGGACCTGATTAGATTGAGGCTTGATGGAATCCTAAAAAGCTACCCCTCTCTCCCTGTTTCTTGCCTCACACTTCCTATACAGTAGTTTGATACCTCACAAAGCATCGTGTTCCCCAGGTCTCTACTTTTCAAAGCCCAGGCCTCATCAATGCTTTAAACACGTACACACAAAAGCATCATTGTTCACAGCCCAGAAAGAGACTAGAGAGGCAGCTTACCAAAATCAGCCAGTTTGAGCTCTCCCAGGTGACTGATGAGTAAGTTCTGAGGTTTCAGGTCCCTGTGAAGAACGTGTTGGTGGTGGATGTATGCCAGGCCCCGCAAAAGTTGAAACATGAAAAGCTGGAAGGAATGAACACCTTATCTAAGCACATTTGAGCCACTACGTGTTGATTTCTCCTCTAACTCAAAAATAGTCATCCGAAAGACTATAGTAAAAGTATCTCTTGAGAGACAAAAAATAAAAAAAAAAGATTTTATATTAAGAGGGGGAAAAAAAAGACAAGGAAAGTCAAGTAAGTAGACCATGTCATAAACAAAGAGATTCAGGCTTTTCCTGACATCTCATTTCTTTGGTATTGAAGGAATTATCTTTCCTTAAAAGTCTAAAGTGAAACTTTGGAATTTCCCTTGGAACACTAGTTATTGATTTAGATGTGAGAGATTTAATTTTTTTTTCCCCACTGATGAATAAGATCAAAGTTGACCCAAAAATTATATTCTAAGGTTTACAACTGCATAAGTTTTCCAAACTTTCTGTTATGAAACCCTTTTAAAAACACCAAACTGGAAAATATATCCTTAGATGAGATAAGGAAATAAAGGAACCATTATCTTTTTTAACCTATTTTTAAAATCTTGGGTTCAAAGTTGAAAGCAAGGGAAATATACAGTATAGATTAAAAGGGAAGAGAGACCAAAATAAATTAGAGCAATAATAATAATAATATTAATAATAATAGAATAAAGAATAAATAGAGAAAAAAAGAAGGGGGGTGGGAAACAACAGGAAAAATACATTCTGGCCCCCAATTTTAAAATGTTGCATGTGATTATGAGCATAGAAACCAAAGACATTGATAGATTCCCACCAATATATTAAGGAAAAATAATAATGCTAGTTTTCCAAGTGTCTTTTGCTATCGTGCAGTGCAACTGGCAAGTGAGAATTCAAACACCACCATCATTACTGTTTACAAAGACATATGCCAATTGAGAACATGTTCTGGCAGTTTAGAAAAGAAAGGGCCAGCCCCAGTATTCCTGTGGACACAAGCAAAATAGTAGATACAAAGCTGTGCGGTTAAATCTACTTTTTCCATCACATCTTAGAAACTGGGAACTTCAGAAAATGCTAGGACCTGTACTGACCTAACAATGACATGGAGACATTGGAGCCAAGTTAATGAGCAGCATGGTCTGACGGAAGCAGAAGCCTGGGGAATTTACCTACTATAGAACAGCTGCGGCTGCGTAGGTCCCATGCAGGTCTCACATCAGGTTCACAAGCTCTAATGCTATAAATTTCTTGAGACTCCTTTTTCAGTTGTTCACTGATTCTATGAGTATTCCCAATGCTTTCTCTTCTTGGTGCTTTAAACACACATAGTATTCATTTTTCCATTCATCAAACAACTAACTAAGCTACCAAAGCACAGAATTCTTATATCAACATTTAAACTTTCCAACTGGTTATAAATATAAATGTTCATGGAAAAGACAATATACAGAACCAACTTAAATTCCAGGTAAAAGATAACATGCCATCATGTACCGGGGGTGCCAAAAAAATGTATACAAGTGGACACTTTGGTCAACGTTGCTCAAGCAGTAGTTTGCCGTAATCAGAAGTGTCTGGACGCTGATGGTAACCACTTTGAGCATCTCTTGTAATTGCAGAAGTCAAATGTGACTTGTATTCATCTTTTGTTATCGGTATATATTGAGTATTACAATTTTAATATAGTTTTCTTTTCTTAAAATGTATATACATTTTTGGGGCACCCTCTGTATGTTTTTCAATGGGAAAATACTAAGGAGAGAGGGAGATGGAAATAGGTGAAGGACAGAAGACAGAAAGACGGTGACCTTAAAGGAAGGAAGGGAAAATAACATTTATTGAATGCCTATCACCTTTTGTAATCCTCAAAATAACACTGAGAGGAAGATAGGCTTGTCTTCAATTTGCCAATAAGAAAAATAGCGCTCAAGGAAACTTTAAAAATATGTCTAGAAAGTGTCCAGGCCAGGTCTTCAATTCAGACATGCCTGACTCCACTATACCAGCCTGAGAAGCTGGAGAATAAACAGAAAATTAAAACATGATAGGAAAAGAGTCAGCTGTGTGAGTCAGAGACAGAGCTTCTCAGCAGGCCTGGCTGAAATGCCTTTCATGTCCCAAGGACAGCCTGTTCTCATTAATTAGTCACACCCACCTCCCACCTTCTTGCTCTCAGTCCCTTTCCTTCCTGGCTCCACATGTCTACAAGCATTTGTAAGTGGTAAAGCACTGTGGTGTTAAGGTCTGGTATTTCACAGCCACACTTCTCAAAACTGCACTGTGTGCGGACTAAACTCACCACCCACTCACTCTTAAATCCCTTAAGACCTGTTCCTTCAACACTGCTGAAGCTTCACCAATAATAATCAATCTGATGGTGTTTTCTCAGTCAAAGTCAAACCTGATCGTGGGTAACTCTTTCCAGTGAGGCTTCCCATACCGTAAGGACTAGTCCTGTTTCCAACACAATGAGGCTCTTGGGAACAAAATGTAAATCCTTTTGGCGAGTGCCATCTAGGCTAGGAGTCCCTCAAACCACAATCAGATCAGTCAGCCAACTGCTTCAAGGAAGCCCGAGTCCTTTCACTCACCAGGGATCCTTGGGGCTTGTTCTATTAGAAATCTGACATGGGCAAAGTTCACTATGATTCCCAGCCTGTCTTCTGTGATCAATACTCAAAATGTAAGCCTCTCTGACTAATCTTTTTCCTCCCATAAGCGCATCTCCATACTGCTCTGTGCTTCCTCTCATTTAACCCAGTATCCATCGTTCCTTCCTCTCCGAAACCTTTTCACTGTTCACTCTTCACTCATCAGTCCTGGTTTTAAAACTCCCTCCAACCTCACATCTGATGAATTTCCTTCTGGCTCCTTTCCTTGAATGGGTCCTTGAGTTCACTGCTTGCCTAGCACTGTCTAGTAGATGCTAGTTTTTCTACAACTTACTCAGACCTTTGATCACTGTGAGGTGGGGTCAGCTGCCTCCCAATTTCCCAACACCACTTCAAAACCATTACTTCTCTACCATTGAGTAAGAAAATAAACCCTGTTGCTTGGACTGTCTTGCCATCAGCTACATCTTCTTCTACTCTTCACTCTCATCCACACAACTCCTTACCACTCCCCGTCATTCACTCATGACTTGGGCACCTAAATCATGGCTGTTTCTTCCTTGACATCAGTGCCCATGTGAACAAACTCCAGTGATCTGCTTCTTCAATCAGCTTCAGCCCCTCACTCCTCACTCCCAGGGTCACACTGTGATCTTGTCATTATATGCAACTGTTTGTGCTCTCAAAGGTGAAATTCACCCCCCATAAAATGGCTTCTGCAATGGTCATGTCATTCGTAATGCTGTTTACCATAGTCACCAATGCCTTTTTGCCATGAAAATTCAATGGATACCTCTCATTCTTTTTCTTTGTAGCTTCTGGCATTGTTAACCATGTCTTCCTCCCTGAAGCTCTCTCCCCTTGGTACCAAAATCTTTTCCTTTTTCTCCTACCTCCCTAACTGTACGTTTTATAAGTTCCACTTCCTTTGCCATTCTCTAATATATTGATATTCCTTAGGGCTTCTCTTAATCACTATACACACTCACCCTTAGCCATCTTATCCAGAGATTGCCTCAATTAACTGCATTCTGAAGATTTCAAAATCTTTATCTCCAACCCAGATAGATCTCTTTCGTGAGCTTTAGACCCACACAGTCTGAAGTTCAGCTGGACATCGCATAATCACCTCAAACTCAGAATGTCCAAAACTTAACTCACTGTATCCCTCTAAGATCTACTTTCCCCCTGTTTCTCTGTTTCAGTGCATGGCACAATTCCCCATCTAAATACACACAGCTATGAAAATTATTGCTTACTCTTCTGTTTCTTGTCATTTCTGGCTAAGTAATCGATCATGTATGTCCTTTTTCCTCCACCATCACCTCACATCTGCATCACTGTTGTACTGATTAGCCTCACTGTCAAGGCTGGAACCCTAACAGACACGAGCATTTAGGGGATGACTAGAAGAAACGGGAGTATGGGGTAGGAGTAGAAAAAAAAAAAGGAGTGATTCACGGGACTATAACATTTCCAAAAAAAGTATTTTTCCAATCTATTCAGCACAGTGTCTTCAGAGTGAGCTTTACAAATTGAAAATCTGTATTTATCACTTCCTTGTTTAAAATCATTTAGTGGCTCCTCATATGAAATAGCATAACATAGCTGGGCCCTTCATGCTCTGGCGCCTACTTCTACCTACCTCTCAAGCCTCATCTCTAACCATCTCCAACTCTGTTGATTCTAAACTCCACCCTTACTGAATTATCTTCAGTTCTTGGAATATACCATGCCCTCTCTGGCATCCCAGCATTTTCACTGCTGTCTTTACTATGGGGAACTCAACCCTACTCCCACCTGCTTTGGTTGGATAACTTTTTCCTTTCTGCCTCCACATGCCCCTAATGCATCCCTCTACTTATTAGTGTATTCCTCACAAATCCACAAAGTTCTTGCAGCCATGTATGATTTTTCAACTGTATTCTTGGTATCTGGGACACTATCAACCATGCCCTCCTAGGAATTTTCTCTTCCCTTGACTTCCACAGAAATATATTTTTCTGGACCCTTTGCATTCCTAAAAGCTGCTCCCCTTTGTCCCTTGCCGTCCTGTTCCTCTTCTCTTGCCCTACAGGCAAACGTTCTATCATCACTCCTTTTCCCTTTGCAGGTTTGCTCTTTTGGTTGTCCACTCTCTTGTCTTTAACTATAACCCCCTGTGCCAATTATCCTCACATATGCATCTCCAGTACATATCTCCTTCCTGAGCACCAAGCTCCTCTTCAGCTGCCTGCTGCTCATTTCCCTTTAGATATCCCACCTCAACTAGGTAATCATCATTTCCTCTTCCTCTCCAAACCGACTTCTCCTATTTCTATTAAGAGAGCTATAATTTTCCTGATTGATCACACTCAAAAGCAGTTTTGTTTGGCTCCACCTTTTCCCTCCTCATGCCTAGTCAGTCATTATGTCCCGGATGAACTCTTCTTTGTTTCCATTTTTCACATTCCTTTTCATTCTTACCTTCACTACCATAACGTAGGCCTTTATTACTTCTCACCTAGATCCTTGCCACTCAAAGTCTGGTCCTCAACCAGCAGCATCTGTGTTACCTGGGATCATGTTAGAAGCAGAAGCTCAGGTCTCACCCTAGACTTATACTGAATCAGATCCCGAGGTTATGCGTCTGCTCATTGAAGTTTGAGAAGCACCAGGCTAAACCACATCAAACTCCTGACTGGAATCCCTGACTCCAGTTTCCTCTCTTTAATCCATCCTGCAGACCACAGTTACATACATTTCTTTCAGATCATGTCATGCTCTCTCAACTCAAACCCCTTTAATTACCACCTAAGGAATAAAATCCACATCTTAGAAAGTAAGGCTCTCAGCCACCTACTCAGTCTATTTTCCACTAATATATTCTATATTTTAGGCCGACAGGATGAGAGATGCAGTATACCACTAGTGGAAAAGAATCTTAACCAAGAATCACGGTTAGCAATGGCAAAAGCTGGTTCTATACCCACAGGCAAAATGTTTGTCCTCTCAAACCTTGGATTCCAATTCTGCAAAATAAGAAAGTTAGACCAGCCCAATGTTTTTAAAGCTTTTTAAACTGTAACCACAGTGAGAAATATATATATGTACCTGTTATTCACATACATACATAACTTTAAGTACAGTTTCAACTGGAACAAAAAGTTGCACAAAATAATACTCTTACTAAGTGTAATGCACTCTAGTATTTTCTATTCTCACCCATTCCATTTCATTTTTTTAAATGGTCGTTAATCACCAAATTGATTTCATAATCTACTAATGGGTCAGAACACAAAGACTGAAAACTGTTGCGGGCCCTCTAACCCTAACAATCCATGACTCTGGGATCCTCTTCCTTCAACACATCCTCTATTTCCCTGCTCCATACCTTTGCTGAAAACATTCCTTCTTTCTGTAACACCTTCCCCGACTGCAGCCTCTTGAAATACAATGCATTTTTAAAGTTCTGGCTTAATGAAACCCCTTACAGTTATATTTTACTCCTTTGCACGTCTACAATACTAGGTCTTATTTCTTACTTGGCATTATTCACAAATGTCCTACAATAGTGTTGGTTTGAATCTCTTTCGTCCTTATTTGGATGTAAGTGTCCTGAGGGCAGGAATCATGTCTTCTATGTCTTTTTGTCCTTCTAAGCATTTAGCACAATGTCTGGTATGTGAGAGTCACAAAAGCCTGAAAAATCTTTTTTTTTTTTTCCAGTTATTCTTTCTCCAACTGTTCTTCTATTTAGTCAACACCTCCAGTTCCTTGACTCTTCTGCTCCCTCTCTAACTATCAGCAACCTGCCTGTCTTCACTTCCTTCCCTCAGCTTAGACCCAGTTTAGAAACCACTGTCCTTCATTTTAACCTCCCTCTTGACAGTTTCTTCAATTCTCTTGCCCCATGGTCTTTTCCTCTCACATGTCTGGCAAAACCCCAACTCTGAATCAATCTGTCTACTTTCTCTGCTCCTCTATTTGAATTGCCAAGCACTGCCATTAAAAAAAAAAAAAAAATCCCATGATCATGCTGATAATTTAATGATTTTCATCCTCACTAGAGTCTTTAATTAGACCCTTTTGGTTTCCTTGTTACTTCTCTATCACGTTCTCCAATAGCTATTTTAAAAATTCTTCACTCTCTTCAACCCCTTGTCCTCAAATCTTCGCCCCCCCCGCCCCCTGCGTCCAAGAGTGAATTAGGTCCCTTCTTATGAGTTCTCATAATATTCCTATTAACATGGCCATAGCATTAACAACTTTGCTTCTCTCTGCCTATTTAAATCCTTGTATCTTATTGGGCTTTAAGCACATTGAAAATAAGAAACACAACTTACTCATTAGTGAAACCTCAGAACTTAATATAATACTAAGTATTCAATACGCATTTCTTGAATGAGTGAATCACTAAATGAATACATAAATATTAGCTAAATGAATGAGTACGTCATATACAAATCTTATATGGTTATGTTAAGTGCCAATAAATTAATTAGTGCCAATAAATCCTGAGGGAGTGAAAAGTATGAAATACAAATGGTTTCTAAAATTTATAATAGATGTAGAATTACAGCTAGTTAAGAGTTTATTATTTCTGTGCTGATGACTAGAAAAATAGAAGTTGGTCCCATCTATAATAGGATATGATAGAACAGGCAAAAAGATAACTGATTAAGGTCTAACAAAGGTAGTTTGTTTGCTAATTCTAGTGGGGCAATGTAAATACAACACAAACTTTATTACAGACCACAGTAGCCTGCCATGAAGAAGGTATTTATTTTATGATGGCCTACCTTCACTTCTTTCCTTTTAATGCAATTCTTTTTAATTGGTTTACACCTTTAAGGACACATTTGCATGATGGCAATGACTGACAAGTTTAGGCTACCCAGAAAATGGCTAAACATTGTTCCATATGTTGAGGGACAACCCTTTTTTTTTTTTTAATAACTTTTTTCTAGAATATCAATGATGGCCATCTTTTTATTTAGTATCTGGGACTTTGCTTCGTGATGGCCGTCTGTTCCAAACTCTCCTTCTGTGAGCAAGCCAGAGGAGAGTCCTGACCTTCAAAGTACTCACCCTGACATTGTGGGGATGAAGTCCTCCTGGGTGCTGAGACATGTACTGGGCCAGGTCTGTGTGCTACACGAAATGGCGGAGAGACTGATGTTAGTGGCGCTTACATCCGGGACCTAAGGCAGCCCATAGCCTTGACTGTCAGAGGTATTACAAAGTTCAGAATTTTTGAGAATAAGGTGCAAAATGTACATGACCAGGATTTCTGAGACCCCACTGTTAAGGTCCAACACAATATGCCTTTCTAACTGGCTACTCTTAGAAGGAAGCTTGTTTCTCTGCACAGAGTTGCTCCTTGTAAATGACTGTCACTGAATACAATGACACAGGAATTTTTCACCCACTGGAGGCAAGCCAAGTACACATACCTTATGATTTATGTCTGCTATGAATAGGTTTTCCTTTCAAAAACACAAAAATGAGTTTTTCTTTAGAAAACTTGTACACAATTTTTAAACCCTTGTGATTTATGCCTACCTTGTCAATGAAAAAAATGTTGGGTTCTGCTCAGATAGTGATTAAAAATGGGTTTTAAAAAGTACAAAAGTTTTATTTACGAGGCAGACTCAAAGTGCTTTTTTAAATTATTGCTGATGAGGGGGAAAAAGACAGCAAATAGAGTAGGTAAAGAAGCAGGATTAAAGAATAAGTGTAAGAACAATAGACTCTGCTAATCACAATAATGAAAATTTCCATGACACTTTCCACATTGTAATGAAAGTTTTATCATGCCATAAAATATTAACAGATTCATTATACAAGCACCAGGCTTTTCCCTCATCCTTTGTAAAATGCTGGGGCAACTCACCATGTATTCAAAAACGAACGTCAGTGTCTCTTTGGTGTGGATTATATCATGCAGGAGCACAATATTGGCATGTTTCAAACACTTCAAAAGAGAAGCTAGAAAAATTAAACAAAATGTTAATTTAATCATTGATAATGAAAGTACTGCTTTAAAGATATCAAGTAGCATTTATTTTTTAAAACATGTCAAATCAAGCATTCTGTTTTTTTTTACTGCTGGAATAAAATCTCTTATGAAATAATATTTAAAATCACAAAGGACCTTTATTTGTTAAATGGCAAGTCATCGTATTTGCATAACTTATTTTTCTTATAGACAAGAGCAGTTGCAAAAAATATGTTTCCATTTACCCAATCAATTTCATCAAAGCACTCAGAGCACTTTGCAAATGCTTTCCTCTGGGAATCTTATCTCTGCTGCAGAGTTACTGGAGAAGAGGCCTGGAGAGATTAAGGCCATTGGAGGAGCAGGAAATGCAATGTTCTGCCTTCTAGAGCAGGACTTTGCAACATGTGACCATTCTCTAAAATTCAAAGTCCCACAGGGAGTCAGCAGGGCCCATGGATGTGATTGGTAGAAGGCAGAGATAAAGAGCATGGGATAAAAGATTGTTGAAACATAATAGTGAGTAGAGGGGATTTCTTAAAGGGAGAATTGCAAACCGCTGTGGAAAGAAGAAAATGCAAACTTGAAAAAAGGACAGGGCCAAACTTGGGGAGCCCAGGGGAGTGAGAGTGGGGAGGTCTGAGGACTGTCTCTTGCATCTTCAACAACAGGTTATTATTAGGTCAGTAAAAGCAGCCTTAAAGGGGAGAGGTCACCACAAAAGGCCAGTGAGTGGTTGGGAGGGGGTTTAACAGGCTGTCTTTGGGGGCTCCAGAGATAAGAGAACCAGAATGGTGAAAACCAGAAAAGGCACAATAGGAGATGAGTCTCAGTTCAGGACATTTTTGCATGAAGAAATAGTGTCCGTAAGACTTAAAGGAAAAATTAAAAGTATAAAAATTCAAATCAATGTTATGCACAGTATGCCTGTATATCATGAATCTCCTGCACCAACTCTCTACTGGAATTCTGTAAGAATGCTCAGTGATGGTTCTTCTGTAGTTTAGTTGTAATTTTGATGTGGTCATGAGAGGAGGCAAGCACGGCATTTACCTACTGCGCCATCTTAAGCAGAAAATCTTTGTTGTTTTCTGCTAGAATTTTTAACACCTTCCATATTTACAATACTTGTAACCATCAGTTGAAAATGCTTGTATTTTATGTGTATTTTTATTTGTAAATTATGTTCACTTTCTCACACGCTCTCTCTTTCTACACACACGCACACACACACACACAGGAAAATGTTCACCAAAACTAGATTTTAAAAGGATATGATAAAGCTGAAATTGCTAAGAATATTGTAAAGATATTTAAATGTATTTTTAATATCAAATTTAGTTTCATTTAAACTCTTGATGCTTATTTTAAATATCACAGTGACATGTTTTGTGAATTATAATGGCTTCATACTACCATTTGCTAAAAAGCTCAAGGAACAATATTTACTTAGGATGAGACTCACTGCTAACAATAGTGGGTATAAATCTTTATTTCACACAGTTGTCTTGATAATTTCTGTTTTATAAGAGAAGGGACAGTGTCTGTTTTGCCATTTCTCTGTTGTTCACTTATATTTGCATTATTAGTCTTATCTTCAATCTTAATTTTTTTTGCAGAAATCTTCTTAACCAACCCATTTGATGAGGATTCTAGTAAATGGCAACTCCTGTCAACATTTTTTCTCACACCCTCATTCAGTCCATCAGCAATCCCTCCTTTCTTGCCGTCTCCTCTGCTACCATCCTGGGCCACCCCATCATCATGCCTTGGCTGAATTATTGCAAATACCTCCTAACCTGTTTCCCTGCTTCCTCCCTTCCTTCGTACAGAACAGCCAGCCACTGAGATACCACTCAAATAGAAGTTAGGGCTTGTCCCTCCTAGTTCCAGACGTTCCAGTGGTCTCTCATTGCACTCAGAGTAAAAGCTAAAGGACTTACTATGGCCTGCCCAGCCCTATCACCTCCTGCCCTCATCAACTCACACTCCCATCCTTGCATACTTGGTTCTATCCATATTGGCCTCCTAGCTGTTCTTTGGACCCTTACAAATACATTTCCTCTCTGGGTCTTACACTTACCTTTGTCTGCCTACAACCCTCTTAGCTCAGCTCTCTGCATGCTTCCTCCCTTGCTTCCTTCAGGTCTCTACTCACATGATACACATTAAAGTCTTGAATTCCTTGGCCCCTCTCGATGAAATAGCTGCCCCTCTCCCCTAACCCAACCATGTGATCCCCTCTCCCTATGTCTTGTTTTGTTCTTCTTCATAGAACTTATCACCCCTGACATATTATAGCAGTTATTATCCCTGACATATTACATCTGTGTTCATTGTTTGTCTCCACCCTTAAGAATATAAACTCCATTGAGAGTAGGCACTTTTGTCTTTTTGCTTATTGCTATATCTTCAGTGTCAAAAACAATGTCTGCTATATTATGAACATTCAATAAATATTTACTATTGAATTAGTGGCCACTAATTTCCTAGTATCATTTCTATACCTATAATTGGTTGGCATGGGGTATTTCTCCTGAAGATGCTTTATTTTTTGTTTTTCTTTTAGTTGTCTTCATTAGATCATAAATGTCCTGTGTGTTATGGCCATATCTACTACTGCTTTTTTAACACCCCAGAAATACCAAAATACTTACATGGAAACTATGACTTTTGATTACTAATAATAGGAAATTTACATAAAAGAGTAGATGGTGTTTAAAGCATTTATCTCATGGTGTTCATACATTGTTTGGTCCATCCACCAGAGGGATCTAAAATGCCTGCAGCCTCAGATGTGTTGGTCTCAAACCCAGGAAGGAAAAATCTTTCTTCTAATTTCAAGGCTGCCTCATAAACTTCACAGCAGGATATGGCGTAGTCTGCAGGCTAATCAGCTGAGGGATGCAAAAGTCAACTGAGAGGAAAAGATCTTAAAATCAGAGCATTCTGATTCCTGTAAAATTATTATTTTTATAACTCACATATTCTAAATCTACTAATGTTTGTTTCTCTTCAAAGAAAAGACACAAAGATAAATTGAAGAGTCTTTAAAGCTCCCAACAAATGGAATCACAGTGGAATTTCTCTGAGTGTTTCCAAAATAAGTTTATAATGATGATGATGATGATGATGATGATGATGATGATGATGACAGCTAACACTGAGCATTTACCAGGCATTGTTGCAAGAATTCTGTATATATTAACCTGGTACGATCATGAGAACACCCAGAAAAACCAGAGAGAAAATCTGAAGAAAACAATATAATGCCAAAGACCAAGAAAAATGACTCACGACTGAAAGTTATTAAACTTGCTTTAAAAATACAAAGTATCTCTTTCTTTATTTTAAATGTCGAAAAAGGTGTTTAGTATGATCAACCGGTTGAACATTACATGGAATTTAATCTGATTCTTATATATGTAAGATATTTAATAATTTAGTAAAAAATAATCATTTTAATCTTGCAATGATATGGGAATCTTTAATTTCTTGGTTTTCTTCATTTCGTTGGGATTTGTCGTTTTATAAAACTAAAGTTTTATAAAAGTTGATGCTTTGCTAGTGCAATGGATCATGAAGTTTTGATGTTACTCTACTCTGTTCTATTTTAGTTTAGAAGGAAAGGTAAAAGATGACGATGACCAGGAAGAACAAGGCGCTGCTATACATAGTAAGTGCCTGGTAGTCAAAGCCTTTCTAGGCTGTGAACTCTTTGAGGGCATGGACTGCCCTGTCCCTGCCTTTACAGCTCCAGCACCTAGCACAGGCCTGGCATGTGGTGCCAGGCAGTTGTAATGAAGACTGGATAGTTTATGTGGTAGTCAATAATGGAGACAATTCTCATCCCCAACCCAACTGGGCACTGAATTAAAAAGAGCTTATAGTTCCTGATGTTTCATTTTCTCTGGCCTGGGTTTCACAATTCAAGTCAAAGCGTCCTATTATGCACTCCAAGAAAAGAAATCATCAAGATAACTCTTAAGACAGATATTAAATAAGTAGTTATCTGATTTCGGGGGGAATTTTAATCGGATCACATACCATCATCCTGGCATCATTTTGTTTTATAAAAATAGGGGCACCCAGATGGCTCAGTTGGTTAGAGCTTGAGCTCTCAACAAGGTTGCTGGTTTAATTCCCACATGGGATGGTGGGCTGTGCCCCCTGAAACTAAAGATTGAAAACAGCAACTGGACTTGGAGCTGAGCTGAGCTGAGCTCTCCACAACTAGATTGAAGGACAATAACTTGGAGTTGATGGGCCCTGGAAAAACACAGTGTTCCCCAATATTCCCCAATTAAAAAAAAAAGAGTTAATTCTATTTTTAAAAAAATGTAACTATGCATATGTAAATGTCCATGATGTGATCCATGATGTGATTCCGTGATGTGATGTGATTTGATTGCATTCAGTGGAGGACTTCTCATTAACCTGGCCTGTCACAATCTATTTGTGGTAGCCAATGACTCAGCGGTTCTAATTGGTATCCTCTACCTCACTGTATGACCTTGGAGAGGTTCCTTGGTCTATTTTTGGCTCAGTTTTCTCATATATGAACTGGTAATAATTACTTTGTAATGTTTTCTACTAGAGAATGATATTAAAAGATTCTCAGTTAAAACTATTTCTGATTTAAACACTGGTAATTTAAGCAATTACTGGTGTTGTAGAGTCCATGATGGAATCAGAATTGACAAATATACAATATTATATATTATTTTCTTTAAAATGTTTCTTCTACATTTTGCTTAACATTTATACATAATGTATCATAAAAATAGGTTTTCATTTTTTACTGTTGCTAAAGGAGAAATACTTGAATTAAGGAGTTCTGAATTTATCATAATGAAGTAGAAAGGATTTTGAATAGAAGAGATTGGATTCTACCAACTATCAACTCTGTTCACTAGTTCTGAGATCTCTCAGTAACCTAATCTCTCTGAGGTTCAGATTCCTTCATCTCTACAACAAAAACAACACCTCCCAGAGTTGATGTAAGAGTTTTTAAAAAATGCTAATGTGTGTGTGGGGGTGTGGGAGAGCACATGTCATATGCCTAGTCCTCAAAAAAGGTTAGTTATATATATCACTGATTCCCAAACAAATGCTAACAGGCTGAAAGTCCTGGGTTTAAACCAAAAAATTCTAATTTCATAGAAAGATATTTAAAATAATGTACAGTATTAAGATATTGATACACCATTTAATTAAACTAGGAACATGTTTGATATAAAAAATTAAAACATGAAGATATTAGTCTATTCAAATGAAAATATTTTCTCCTCATTGGAAAAATATACACTTAAAATATAATTCTAGAGCCAGTTATGAAAGATTTTCTAAGTTGCTATGAAGTAGCTAATCTTTTTAATTAGCCAAGAAGTGAGGGTAGAGAATATGTCTATTGTATGCATTACTGTGTATCTAGCAGTCAGCAGAGCGCCTGGCCAGAGTAGGTGCTCAATAAATATTTGTAGAATGAATGCATAGAGAGTGGATGGATTTTTGAACCAGAGAGATTATGTTTGAATCACAGCTACGTATTAGAAGATCGATCTCCAAAGGTTGATAACAAGAATGAAAGGGGTAATACATGGAAATTATCTGGCATGGGTATTAAAGTGTTTCCCTTAGTGCTGTTCATAAGTTTGCAAATTCTTAATATTACATGTTAAGATCAAATAGGTTTCCAAATGACCAGATTAACAAACTGCCACATGTATTCCTCTTACATATGTGTAGAGAGAGATAGTATGTGTAGTTAAACTCGATTCAATAAATCTTTGGCTTACAGATCATCCGTGGGACCAGACTGTTCAGAAAAAGTAATTCCAGCATCAAGGCTTTTAAAAGAAGTCTGCATTACTCGTTCAGTTTTTCTGCACGTGGCTTTTGGTTGCCTTTTTAGCCAGTGACCCTAGATTTTAACTAATGAATTCCAGCTGTTGTAATTTTGCCTTCCAGCCCTTGTCATTTAACTTCCTGTCTTCCTGATCTCACATCCTTAAAGTTCTTACAGGAAAAATGGGACAGTGCCAAAGTTTTCAAATGAGGTCTCGTATCTTCTTGAGTGGAGAGGGCTTTCTAACAAGGGCTCCCAGCTTTTACACTGGTGGAAAAAGAAACATTCATTGTTAGAAATTACATGCCTAACAACCTCCAATGTGTCAAAAATCCTTTTGTGGTTTTTAATATTATATAAGCAAAGCATTCAGTAAGATAAGTCCTTTATTTAATATTATATAAAGCAAATCAAGAAAGTCCACTGTTGAATACTAAATGTAACTGCAAACACTTGCAATGGAGAGGCAATTCCTTGGTAAAGATGCAATGAAAGAAACATTTAGCATACAGAACAATACAGATCAGCTTTTCTGAACCATGCTGAGAACCATCTGTTAGCAAACCGGCAAAAGGTTTTGTCAAATGTCAACATGAAAAACTTGGCTGTGGGGAAAATGTGAGCAAGGCAAGCCTAAAGCAATAGGCAAGCTCAAGTGCAGGAAGAAAACACCATGAGAATGGGGTGAACCTGGGCCTCGAGATCTCTATGCTGGTGACTCCTATTACATTCGGAAATACTCTTTAACCTATCCACATTTCTTTCTAAATCTGATCATTCTTTTATGGGGACCACTAATAAGTGCATTAGTAAATGCAACTTCCATTATATTAAACACTGAAAGCCATGCTTTTCCTCCAGAATGCACCTGATCCTACCAGGCTGCATCCCTGGCTAGCCCAATAGCCAGTTGGCCCTTCTACTTAAATTCAAAATGACACATTTCCCAGGGGCTCCAAAAGACTTTTGAAAATGGCATCAAATTCAGTTATAAACTCATTTTCTGAATTGCTTTTATCTATGCCTGTTTGCATAACCCATCCTTCCACGCTCCGTTCAAAATCTACTGACTCCATTAGCCACACTGACACTAACTGGTTCTCATCTTAGTTTATGTGTTTTTAACCTCCATTATAACACTAGTTGTAACTGGAACCATCTGCTCTGTTATGTCTGAAAATGATATAGAGCAAGATCAGGCCTTTTCTTCTCATCCATCACAACACCCAACAATATGCTTTGCATACAAGATGTGCTCATAAAGAAGGGAAGATGAAGTAAACAGGGAGAAAGTAAGGCCAGGGAAGAGCCATTTCTCTGGGTCTTTGATGAAATGGATAACAATCCTGTTATCATTTTATTTCAAATGGCTCATATAAAAAGGTCAATAAATTGAAATTTTAATGATTTATTTTCACTATATTGGCTTGATTTTTATGTTATAAATTACTAGTTATCTTGATGATGGACAAGACATCGCTGAAGGAAAAGAACAAGAATGGAATAATAGACAATATTTGTGAAATTCTGAAAACAGATTCTGTGATTAGTGCTTTAAGTGCGTATTCTCATTTAATCCTCATAACAACTCAAAGAAATAGATACTATTATCCTCTTTTGCAATAAAATGAGTCTTAACTAGGTCAAGTAGTCTACCCACAGTCACACCGCTAGTAATAGATCTAAGATTCAAACCCAAGTTCGACTGACACCAGATTCCTCACCCACTTGCCATACTGCAGGGTACAGAGAAAACACAGGGACAACACTAAAATGCCTTCCCAAAGAGTTTTTCAAGTGCTATCTAAACAACTTATTATTTTCAAGCAAATGGTTTACTCAGAATTTGTGTGATTATATTATTTATTTTCTCTTTTACATGGATTTTTCTGGGATTGTATAGATATAGCCTTAGCACTTAGCATGGGACCAAACACACAGAAGGTACTTAGTAAATATTCAATGAGTTCATAGTCTTGGTCAACTAATACAATAGTTTTGAGTCTTAATTTCCTCAAAAATAAATAAAATGATAGTGTAAATATACTTGGAAAACTGGCATGAAGAATAAAATTGCAATGATATTACTTCTAGAAATATCTAGATGTATAGAAATATTTAGAATGTATAGACTTAATGCATTTTTTTCCCCAAATCAAGGACTTAAAATAGATCTGTTGGGTCCATTTTACTGTTCTTACCTTCCCGGATAGCTGTAAATGGGACTCCTTCTTCTTCATTCATGCTGATGACTTTTAAAGCCACTAGTTGTCTGTTTATCCTAGAAGAATGGGGGGAAAGGGCACACATTCAGATGATTCAGAGCAGCAATTTTATACTAAGCATAGTTAAACAAAAACAGTTTTTCTTCAAAATATATTCCAGCATATGAATCTGCAATATTTTTAAATTAAAAAGTTTAAAAGTCATATACCAGGGGTACCAAAAAACTGTATACAAGTGGACACTTTGGTCAACGTTGCTCAAGCAGTAGTTCACCACAATCAGAAGTGTCTGGACGCTGATGGTAACCACTTTGAGCACCTCTTGTAATTGCAGAAGTCAAACGTGACTTGTATTCATCTTTTGTTATAGGTATATATTGAGTATTACAATTTTAATACAATTTTCCTTTCTTAAAATATGTATACATTTTTGGCTATATATATATATATGACTTTCTTTTCCCTCTTTACCAAAGTACTAACTGTTCATTAATAAAAATTTGGAGAATAGAGAAAAGCAGAGAATGACCACGCCCCCCCCCCGCAACAAAGTCCATCTTCATAATATTTTCACGTATATTGTTCCTTTTATTTCCCTTTGCATACTTATCTGAACCATCCTTATTTTTCATCAGAATTATTGTAGTGACCTCCTAAACAATCTCCTTGCTTGTACACTTGTAACCCTACTGTCTATTCTCAACAGAGTAGCCGGGGCATCCATTTTAAGCAAAAGTCAAAACAAATCACTTCTCTGCTCAAAACACACCAGTATCTCCGCATTTGACTCTGAATACAAGCCAAATTCTTGTGGCCTCCTAGGTGCTACTGATCTGCCCCATCCCACTATTCTCTCTCTTCATCTCCTGCTCTCCACTTATTGTTTTGCTTGCTGATATAAGCTAAGTGCTGGAGAACATAGATTTTAATGCAAGTATAAATATATTACTTTTAGTACAGTGGGATTCATATCATATAATAGCTTCTTATTAATACCTTGTTTTTCCTCCATTTAACTTTTTCATTCTTGTATTATATTTAATTATGACATAATATTTCATCACATAAATATACTACAATGTGTTCAGCAGATTCCAAATGCTTTTAAATTTTTTCTAACTTTTAACTATTTTAAAAATATAGTGATGATCACATTTGTAAATCAATCTTTTCACACAGCCCCTATTATTTTTATAGGGTAAAGGTGCAATTGCTAAATTAAAGAGTATGCTGGACACATTTTTATTGTTTTGAACGCATGTTTCCAAACTGTGCCACAGAGTAATCGCACCACTCACTGATCATAAAAATGGCCATTCCAGCAACCCCTTGCCAAAACTGGGCAGAGCTGTTTTTTGTTTTCTTTTTATTTTTTAAGATTTCATTTTTTTAGGATAGTTTTAAGTTTACAGAAAAATTGAGAAGATAGAACAAAGAGCTCCCGTATACCTCACAACCAAAAGATTTTTTTTGGTCAAATATGTTTGGAAAATGCTTCACACTTTTTAAATTTTCTCATTCTTTCTTAGAGAGTCCTGGTCTACGTTAACATTTTAAAGATGTCGAGAGCACCACAATAAAGGATCACATTTGATTTTGTTCTAGGATACACTGTGTCAATTTGACAATGGTAACTGTTTCCATGAAAGCTCTATGAAGATGTCTCAGAATTGGGGCTCTCCAGAACATACTTGGATAGATGGGGCACCATGGACATTTCCAATCTTCCCTTATGGGTTCTGACTTAAGTGTTATGTATTGACAGACCCTTCCAGCCCAAAGGTTACATGGAATTCTTTTATCTATTCTACTAGTTCTTAGATTTTTTTATTTATTTAACTCTAATCCACTGGGAATTCATATTGTTTTTTTTTTTTTCCAAATTGCTAACAATTGTCCCAGCTCCATTTGTTGGACCATCTTCTTTTCCCTGCTGAGTTGACATGCCACCATAATTATATATTAGATCTTACTAATACTTGGATTTGTGACTTGACTTTTCTGGTCTTTTTAAACTCATATATTTTTTTATTTGTCTTTTCTTATACTTGTGTTATAATATTTTAATTACTATGTTTTGCCAAGTATAATGCACTCCTGTATAATGTGCACTCGCTTTTTTGGCCCAAACTTACAGGGACAGAATCTTTCGTTTTAATTTTTTTAATTCAAATTTTTACTTGTTAACATTTAGGTACTTGCTTTTTGTATTACAAAAGAATTTTAGCATTTATTTTTTAACATATTGTGGTACAAGAAATTTTATGTAACAAATAATTACAAAACACAAGAACATATACAAGGTACAAGAAATTTTATGTACCGGTAACAAATTTACAGTATTTATGCATCATAGAAGGCCAAGAACTCTTTGTTGTTGCAAGTTCCTCGTAAGTTCAACAAAATCGATTAGCATATTCCAGGGTATTATTTTGCATACGGATATTGTTATTGATTTCTAGAGTTACACTTTTAACTCCTAAGCATAAATAAAAGAATCAAAAACATTTTTATAGATAGGGAATTAGTACTACCCATGTATAAAGCACATCGTTATTTTTCCCTCACAAGTTTGGGCAAAGAAGTACGCATTATACATGGCAAAATACAGTATTGTAGCTTTTGAATATGTTTAGCGTACGTTAAGACTATACGTTAGAGAATGATTGATGTCTTTGCACTATTACAGTTTTTAATCCAAATCCCTGGAATGATCTACAAGACCCTATACAACAGCCCTACCATGACTGCAACTCCTCCCTGTCCTCATCTCCTTCCACTCTCCTCTTCAAGGGCTAGGCCTGCTTTTGCCTCTGGGATTTCTTCCTTGCTGTTCCCTCTGCCTGAAGCTGATTTTAATTTTAATTGGGGCATGGGAAGCTTTTCTTTCAAGGCTGTTTAAATCATCATGTTTCTTCCTATTGACTGTGGTGTCTTGCATAGGCCCCAAACGTCTGCCATGTGTCACCCGGCTTTACAATGTCACATCAGGGGAGTGGGATCCTCATCTCTACAGTCTCTCCCTGGTGGAGTCACTCACCTGCTAATCCCCTTGTAAACTGTAGCATAAGAACCTTCACCCAGCTTCTCCAAGTTCAAGTAAGATGAGGCTGCCCCAAAAGGGAGGTTCTTCTTCTGCTTGAGGGGAACAGGGAGAGGTGAGAGGTAGCAAAGAAAGAAAGCGTTTTTGTTTTTTTAATGTTGATATTTTATTTTTCCCCCAGAAAAATTTGCCAGAGTGTACTTGGGAAGGTCTGCTCAGTAATTACTCTGGAAATAGGGCCAGCCCCCCTAGACAAGCACACATTACATTCTTGATCAACATTAGCTGCTCACTCACCCACTGAAAACCTTGACTCAGATCCTCTTCCTGAAAAGAATCACTGTTACTCCGTGGCCTTTTACTCTTGAACTTCCAGTCACGGACAGCCTGACGTCCCCTGGGGTGAAATGAAGTCATGGAACATGATGCTTCTTTTAGGTTTGTTAGCTAGAGAAAAAAAGAAAGTGCAGGAATAAAATTTATGCAAAGTCAAGAATCAGTGGCTAGCATTAAACCATTTTTTATTTGCCTGATTTTCACTCTTCAAATGTTTTCTCAGCTTCCTACACTCCAAAAATCACCTTTCCTCAAAGTCAGATCCCTAAAATAAAGAACCCCAAATAAAATTATATCAATAGCTGAAACATTACATTCTTTCTTGACCTGAAAATATGTCTTTAACACTCAGGTTAACCTAAATTTCTCTGATGGATAATTTCTGATTTTTCCCTGTTTAATTCAGACTTCTTTTTTTTCATGTCCCCTTCATTTATTTCTTTAGGGGAATAATTTCCTAGTATGGTATTGCTAATAACCATGAGCTAATTATTGAATTTTGAGTCCACAGCACACCAATACTGCAGCTTCCTTTCTAAGATTCAGCTCTGTAGTTTAGTACTGCAGGGATTTTAAGAGAATAACAATTACTTTCTTGACTACAAGTCAAGTGAGTTTCGTGCAGCTCAAAACATAAGATTATTTTTGCTTCTTGGTTTACAAGAAAAATCCCCAAATTTGATAACAACAGCCATAAATTCTCTGTGACTTTAATAGACTTTTCTTTTTATTGGTTTAGACCCACGGCAGAAAAATCAGACCCTGCTACAGAAAGGGAGCCTCTGACCTCCTTGGTTTATCAGTAGAGGAAGATGCTCCTCCTGAGATACAAATACCTCGATCGCAGCCTCCATCATCACAGGCGCACTCCTCTGACAGCTGTGTGCATCGCTTCCCTCCCAACAGCGATGGCAGCTGCATCCAGGCTGGAGAGTCTTTGCACACAGCTCTTGACCCATAATCTTCTAGGCTCAAGAAGAAAACCCACACTTGCACCTCTCCCCCTCTGCCCCTCCTATCCTCGTTCACTGTTTTTTTGCCAGAGGTCAGTAATGCTGGAGCTTTCATATGACTCACATGAGGGTTCTGCCTGGAGCAGCCTCATGACTTCAGCAGTTTTCTTTTATTGGTACAAGAAACCATACATTGGAAAGGCGGCTGCCTGCACTCGTACGTGCACAACTGAAAACAGGATGGCTAACTTTGGATAGAATAAAACTTGGCACAGTAAAGGCTCCTATTCCAGCCACAAGTTAGTGCTAATGGTATACATAGTTTTAATGAATTTACGTTGCTTATCCATGTAAATAATAATGATATGTATTAGGCTTCCCTGGTGCTGAAGTGGACGTGTTGAGAGGTATTTTCTCCCTGCCTTTCATCTGAGAACATTTTGCTTTTCAGACTTTAAAATATATTTGCAACCTAGCCAACTCTTAGTAGTAAAATAAACCACTGAATCATAGAACAGGAAGAAACCTGAAACTATCTATTCCATCTCTTTGCCTTCAAGTAATAGTGTATTTAATAGTCCCAGAGGGTAGTCATTCATTCATTGATTCAAAAACTATCTAGTGAGCACCTGTGTTGTTATTACTATACAGATAACAGTTAACCAATGGAGGAGAGCGAGGGGTTTGCATGAAATATCTTCTTTTCTCCCTCTTTCCTTCCCTCTCTTCAGCTTCCTTCCTTAAATTTAATGTTTACTATAATAATATAATGGCATGTCAAAGATCTAGCTTAGCTAGTTTGTAGTCTCTGAACAGAACTTTTTCTGTCATAATCACCTAAGGTTGGTTATAGCCACAATAATGTACTAATCTGAGTGAGACTGAATGTAGGATACACACACACACACACACACAAAAGCATTATCATTAAGGGGAAAAAATAAGTCATGTCTATTATCACAACAATATTTATGTATATTTGATATCTGAATCTCACAAGAGATTTTTAAAAACCTTTCAGATAATTTAATTATGAGCATGTATTGAAGTTTTATTTCAAAATTGCCACAAGAGAAGAGACCTAGAACAGGCCAATTCAAAGATTCACTCAAATTAGAGACATTTAGTTTTAAAAAAAGTGACTAGGTACATTAATACAAAAAAGGAATATTTGGTTAAAGACTCTTAAACTTTTGATTGACAATCAACAGAGAGTGAGAGAAGCTAGTATCTCAGAATGTTTCTTAATTCCATTAGAATTTATCGTAATTAGATTATATTTTATCAGCAATGCTGATTTCTTCCTAAAAGGAGATTGTTAACTTCATCATACAAAAATTACATTCCAGACCATGTTTGAGGCAGTTTTTTTATTATCACTGTCTAATTATCATAAATTTTATAATTTTTAAAAGGTTAGCATTTTTATTAACCTCGGGGGTAATTCATCTAAGTCACAAGTTGCTGAACTAAAATAGCCTGATTCTTTTTTTTTAAGGTTTAAATGCTATATTTAGATATCAGAATGGGTTACTGAGGGCTATTGTAAAAGATCCTTCAGAATTTTCAAAAATAAAATAATTTGTGGTCTTGTTTAAAGTCAGTGAAAAATATTAAAATTAAATTACTTCTTAAGATGTTTTCTAGCTCTGAGTCTGAAACAATTTTTGTTACCAAAGATTTCTGAATAAGGATGGAATACTTAGATGATTTCATTTTGAACCGGGAATCAGACCCAGTTTGAACGCCACTCCAGGTTGGCTGGACCTGCCTCAGAGGCCTGGTTGGCTTCCTAATGGGAGAAGCCCAGCACGCTGTTTTGAAGCATGGCCACTGTTAACTGCTATCTCCCACTGTCATAGACCAAAGAGCCCACACACAAGAAGCTGACAACAAGGAGAGACTCCTTTGTCTGGTTACTAGCCTGAATGGAACAACAGAGGCTCTGGCTTCTCCAGGAACTTCCTGCAAGGGCCAGGAGAAACAATTGAGAAATGCAGGAAGTCCCATGGAGGAATTTTCATTATGAAACCAGCAATGTTGTTGTGGAGCTGGATCCAGCTCAGAAATACGCTCTATTTATTTGCTCTCCCTCCTTCTCTACTTTACTCTCACTTCCCCCTCATTTCTACTTCCCTGAGATTGCACATGACACTCCCACCTCCTCAAAAGTAAGTGTTAGCATATAAGCTTTTGTTTGAGGCTCTGTTTCCAGGGAATCTGTGTTAACACAAATGGTTGGCATTTTTTAATTAGCAGTAAAATTATAGGTTATTGATAATTTCAGGCTAGCTTCTCCCACACTACATTTTTGGAGTCCTTTTTCCTTCCTCAATTGGTGTATATTCAAACTACAATGTTTAATTGAAGGTCTGCACTTTTCCAATTTTTGCATTCTGTCTTTATTTAATTTAGCCAGATTATTAGGAATTATGGTCTAATTATAACCTTTCTACAATATATAGATTATTGCAAGCATTCAACAGATGGCAACAAGAGAAATAATGTGAAGTTTGTGTTAAAAACTTTAAAAATAATCCATAGATACCCACACAATAAAGTATATAAAAAAAAGGACATCTCTATATAATGATTTGCAGTGATCATCAAAATATATTGTTAAGTGAAAAAAGCAAAATGCTTTTGTGTATTACCTTTTGTGGCAAAGACATGAGGGAAAATATAGTCAGTAGTTTTACTAATAGTACCAGTATTACTATTATTATTTTGAAACTGCTGTTGGTGTATTTTAGGATTAAAAAGTCATTATGCTAATGTGATTAGAAACCAAACTTTTTAGCATAAGACAAAATAGACATAAATATCAAATCAAATAAATCAAGTAAAAATATGTGATCTTAAATTTGATTTGGAAACATTGGTATGAACTTAGGATATTTTCCCTTTAAAAAAAAGGAACCAAAAAGATCTAGAAACAATGAAAACTCAACAGCAATGAGCAATCCTAGTGCTTAGTTTGTGGTCGCTAAATAAGATTTTCTGCTGCGTCCAGCGCAACAAGAGTTCTGGGGAGCGAGGAGGGCAGCACAAGCTTAAAAAAGACAGTAGATGAGAGTAGAATGCAAGCGGGGCCAAGGGACTGCAGCCTCAAGGACTGAGCCCCAAATTGGGCCAACGCAGGGCTTTTATTAGTTAGGTGTGGAAGTAAAAGAAGTAAAGCTTGTCAATCTCAAGATCTGTGAATCCCATACATTATAATAGGAAACTGATTCAAGCCAATCACCCTTGCCTGCAGGCAGCTGAACTGTAAATCCCAGGAAAAGTACTTCACCAAGGGATAAAACCTTGATGCATATGAATAGATGGAGAGCACATCACTGAGTCACTTCCCCTGCAGGTAGTGGGAAGGAATGCAGCCACAGAGGCAGAGGCTCTCCTTAGCTGGGGGAAGGTGGGGGGCTGTGCCCACCTCTATGGACCCCGTGAGTTCCCCAGATGGTCCCCACATGGCTATGTCTGGCTTGGGTTGTCCCCCCTTCCCCCGTGGGGAGTCGTACCTGTCTTTGACTAGCCAGCCATCTTTCTGGAGCCAAACAGGGAGACATAAGTTGTAAGCACAAAGGTGAAGTAAAAAGTCCTTGAAAGGATCCATTTCACAGACTCTCCTTTCTTTAGGGGCAGGTACGAGGAGACAGATGGGGAAGGCAGCTAAAAAGAACCAAGCATCTATGGAGAAATGGTGGCTGAATGTCTGGAGCATGAAACCTTAGAAATTATCAAGAAAGATATCCCAGGCTAATCTTAAATTAATGGGAGTCATGTCAAAAGGACATAGGAGCCAACTTGTAGGGACTCCCATTTGGCTTAAGATGAGACAATTTGAATATGAAAAAGAATAATGACTGTACTGGATTAAAACATACAACATATGTAAAATTCATAATCTTATAGTGATTATAAACAAAAATAGTCACTTGGAGGTTTCTAGTGCACTAACTCATTACTCTGAATATTGATAAAGGGGGGAAAAATCAAGTATGTATTTTGCCTGTTCTATTCCAATTGTTTTTCCTAGGTTATCAAATAATTAGAGGGGAAAATTCTTAAGAATTTCAGCTAATAAAGGCAGAAGAAATGATAGGAGTAGAAATTCACTATTTGCAATCCCTAATGCAAATAGACAAAGGCTATAATCATCAATGGATGCTAAAATCATTAGGTGAAAGATTGATGAGCTTTGCAATGAAGGGTCAGGTGGACGCCATTCTGAATCCACTGATCAATCTTAGCTCCACAAAATTTGGGACATCCAGACATTATGTGCCTCCTGATGTGGTGCAACAAGAACATTGCACCACCTGTGATGTATTTTTGAGTAAAGAAAAGTTTAGTCTAAATCTAATCAAATGTCTAGATCTGAAATCAAATTATAAGTAGTACAGAGGATAGAGAAGTTAAATAACACCACAAGGAAGCAAACAGCCAAGTCAGAAAGGACAAATGACCTAATCTCTCTAACAAAACAATGGCATAAAAAAGAAGAGAATTCAAAAGTCTTAAGAGACACACATGCAATATGTAGACCTTGTTTGACTCCTGATTTGAATAAATCAACTATAAAATGACATCATTTCCCCCCCCAGCTTTATTGAGGTATAATGGGCAAATAAAGAATGTATATATCTAAGGTACACAAGGTGACGTTTTGATATATGTATACATTGTGAAATATTTACCACAATCAAGCTAATTAACATATCTGTCTCTTCACATAGTTAACTTTTTTTGTGTGTGAGAACAATTAGGATCTATTCCCTTAGCAAATTTCAAGTATACAATACAGTATTGTTAACTATAGGCACCCTACTGTACATTAGATCTCCAGAATTTATTCATCATTTACATCTGAATTTATATATATACATGACCAACATTTTCCCATTACCCCCACTCCGCACTCCCTGGTAATCACTGTAAAATGACATTTCTGGGACAATTATGGAAATTTAAATATAGTATGAGATGATCTTAAGAATTTATTTTTAATTTTGCATGGTTATTATGTTTTTAAAACAATCCTACAGTTAAAGATGCATACTAAAGTATTTATAGGTGGAATGACAGAATTTCCTTGCTTTAAAATATTCCAGAAAAATAATGTTGGGAATAAAAATACCCAAATTGGTAACAATGTTGATGATTGTTTATACTAGGGGATGGCTATACGGAGGTTCATTTTTGTGTGTTTTAGAATTTTCTAAATAAAAATACTAGAAGAAGAACAATATTCTTAAAAACATGTTCACATAAAATCCACACATTTCGATTATTTATTTACTTCCTTATATTCCTGCCAACTTCCATTGGGGGAGGTGAGGCTTTAGATAAAAGTACAATAGTAGTAGTAATAATAATAATAATAATAATAACTTGCTCTGTGTCAGGCTCTGTGCTGATCCTCCAACTCCATGGCAATGAGTAGGCACCATTATTATCTCCACTTAGTCACAAGGGTACAGAGTCTTAGAGAATTTAAATAACTTTCTCAAGGTTAATAAACTAGCAAATAGTAGAAAATATTTAAAAAGCCCCCCAAAGACCACTACATTTTCCAAATTTTATTTAATAAGGAGACACTGATGTGCACAAAAAGCACAATCTCTCTGTTTGGTCTCATTCCTCATTGATTGTTAGGCCTAGATTTAAATTAGTTATTATATTTAGGGTGAACCAATAATAGGTGACTCTAGTTTATTAATCAGGAGGCATGTGACATCATCTTTGGCCCAAATAAAAGCTAGAGTACGATTCTTAAATCATACATCTTCCTTCTTCCTGGAGTACTTTTAAGCTTTTTTTTTCTCTCGAAACTTTAACATGCTGAGAGTGCTGTCTGTTGACAATATGCAGAAGTGCCAGCAAATGGTATCTGGGTCTCTGTGGGGACAGAGCCAGGAGTGCAGTTTCCAGGCTTTCCGCCTCACGTGGAAAGGTGCTGGCTCAGGCAGTAAATGGCCATCAACTGTGATTGGATGGCCATCAGCTGTAACCAGTGAGCCACTGGCCACTAATATAACTGCTGTGGCTACGCTAGCAGCAAATGGGGGCTAGCAAGGAGATGGTGGCTGAGCTAGCAAGAGCGGTTTGGGCATGACTCCCCTATCTATGGCTCTGTGGGTGTTCCTTTTTGGCCTCACCATGTCCTGCGTTCTTATGTGGGAAGCGGGACTAGAGACCCTGCATGAGTCCCCTCATGACAGCCCGCGTGACAGTCTCCTTTGTACCTTTATATGCATTTGCGGTCATCCCATCATATTATAATTGCATGTTAGTATGCTATTTACTTGTACTTAGTTTTCACCATGAAGTTGATGGTGTAAGTGCCACTGTTATCTTCTATTTCCACTGCCTTCAAGAAAGACTAAGCTTCAAAACTAATGAGTTAATGAAAACACATGTGGAACAAGATGGCCATATTTCCAAATTCTACAAGTTCTTACTGATTTAAGAAGACAATCTCTAGAGCCCTGGGAATTTCTGCTCAGAAATGCCAAATGCCCCTGTTACCAGTTTTCTAGCCTTAAATTCTGCGCTTTTAGCTGTAATACTAGATTCTGTCTCACGTTCAGGCTCTCCCCACATCCTGGCCTTCACTTATGAAAGAGTAGTTTAACCTGTTGTAGATCAAAACTGAACTACAGATGGAATGCTCAAGAATGCTGAGTGATTCCATATGTGCAGGTCCATATTCTAAAACTACTGAAAAGCAATGACAGGTTAAAAAAGACATTTCACAGGCAGGTAAAGAAATCTAATTGCAAGGTGTTCCTGTGACAGAATGGCTTAGCTTGTGAAACAATGCAACTATATTGAACACTATACCTAAAAAGGACCATTTGTCTAAAAACTGTACAGGAATCCTTGGGAATCTGTATATACAGGAAAAGTGAAAGACTCCCTATTTCCAAGATAAGCAAAAAATAAAATTACGTTTCTACAGACCAGATGTTTTCTCTGTTGTTATTCGCATCTGTATGATTGCTTGTTTGTTTTAATTTCTTGAGTCTGAATGCATTCATGGAAAATTCCAGAAATGACTTGAACGGATGATTTGTTGCCCACTGAAATGGAGGACACCAATTTTATATTTAATAATCCACTTTCAACATAACAGCATGATTTTTTAAAGAGTGATTTAATGTTCTTTTTATAAAGAATAGATTTGTAAATATAGCATAATCAGGTTCCATGATAAGGCAACTTGTCACATATTAGTTTTCCCTGACACGCAATGGGTCCAACAACTCAGCACACTGTTCCCTTATACATGGCAGGGAATTTTGTTCCTTGGTGGTCAGAATGGTTTCCTAACTCACAGAGAAGAATTTTCTCTAGACGGTAAATATGCCTCCCTGAAAGTAGAAGCTGTGGTGTGTGCCTTCCATCTGCAGTTTCCAACTCCATGCCTCTCTTTCTAACAGCATCTCACAATCAATGTACAAACAATCAGAACAATTAGTTCAGTACAGAAAGCTGAGGCTGCAGACTGAAGAATAATGGTACTTTTGTACAACTTGTCATTGTTAATTTCTGTGAAACGCAGTAAGTGCTCCCATAACCTTCTCTAACATTGCCCTAAAGTTTCTTGCTCTGTCAGTCAGAGATTGGAAACCTGTCCTTTTTCATGCTGAAGCTTAGCGCACTCCATAGTACTAGAAGTAGGAGAGTTTTTGTATTATTTGAAAATGGCTCCTGCAAGCTACTATTGCTTTAAAATATGCATATATTGTGGGTACATAAATACAAATAAACATAACTTACAAAAACCTAACTTGTAAATTTTTGATACCCGCAAACTGTGTGGCAGACACTCGGGACTCCCTCTTCCTAGCTCCATCCTAGGATGCCTGAACCCCTTCAATCCCAATTCCAGAAAGCAGCCAGCCTTGTACCGACAGCACCACCCGGTGGCCAGGATGGAGAACTGGCCAAATCAACTTTTCCTCCCTCTAAACTCCTTTTTACTCAAGAGAATACTCCTCCCAAACCCCAAATCTATCCTCCCACCACACATTTACCCCAATTTTTTTTGGACTTTGCCACTTACAACCAAGGTGACTCCACCTCTTTCTCAAATCTACACATGTCCTTTTTAAAAACTCTTTTTTTCTTAACCCCACCCAGTTACTTTGTCCTTCAACTGCAGTTATCATATACATAAAAGCCTAGCAATTGTTGGGGCTGGGCAAACCAAACTTGGCCCCAAGGTTCTGAAATTGAGAGGGTTTAACCACGTTTTTAAAAATCGAGTTTTTATAATCTGTGCAAATTGTTTAGGCCTCTTCCCCTGAGAAATACTTTGCTCTCCCCAGCTGCCAGGAGCCACTTGGCTCCCGGCCATGGCAGAGCCTCGAGTAACAGCCAGGGAAAGCTGATGGAGTGGGAGACCCAAAGTAAGAAAAGTAAATTAAAAATAATAAAGAAGATAGGAAGGGGGGGGAGGAAAAAGAGGGAGAGGGAGAGATGGGGAGGGAAGGCGGGAGAGAGAAAGTAAAGAAGGATAAAAGTTCAACGTGGGGGGCCCATTGTGGGGGGCTTCCTTCCTCACTGCTTCCCACCAGTGTCCCGGATTGGGATGAAGCATAAGAGGACACAAAACAAAACACTTCGGTAATTAAGACAAGTCAAAATAAATAATCTTAATGCAATATTTTTAAAAATCAAACATTTTTAAATGAAAATAAAAAATTAACGTCAAAAAAATCTATGATGCACAAAATTCAGTATCAACATTTCAAATAAAGACAAGCTGCTGCTTGTTTGTTTTACGACTCTGTCTCCACGCAAAGGAAACAGTCGTTTCCAATCAGCCCGCGGTTCCCGCCGCGTGGCAGCGGGTCCCTCGGATCCCCCATCCCCACTCCCACCTCCGAGGGCGGGTTATGAGAATTGACAGTAGTGTACGAACAGATTAGCAACGCGGGGTTTTATATAGAGATGTTTTTCCAAAGTGTAGGGCTTTTATTAACTTTCTCCGATTGAGTCCAAATATGAGAGGATATTTTGATTTGTGTACGCATAAGGGCGCATGTTTTTCCTGTTGCCCAAGGCTCCAGAACGGCTGGATCCCGAGCTGCTTTCCGCTCACCCGCCCCTTCTCCTCTGCGCTATAGAGCTGCATAGCTTCCCGGGAACTCTTCATCCTTGTCCCTTCAAACATGATTTTCTTTAAGTACCTACACTCATGAAAAATTACTTACTGAATACCAAAGGATTTTCCTTCTCTTATTTAAATTACAGAGTATTGCAAAAGTATTGTTTTTATTTACTTAATTAATTTGTATTTTTCATGGCAAACACACATCTTTGAACATCATAAATCACATAACATTTGCAGATTAGACCAAGAACTCAACCATTATTTATCTCACTGTTTCTATGGGAAAACATGTTGTTTCAGACAACTCACTTGCAAATAAATACTTGGGGCACTAGTTTTTGTAGGTTGGGGCCTAAATGCTTTATTTAAATGTGTATAACAATTTAAATGCTATACATTGTAATACACACACACACAAAAGAGGCCCTTTAGCTCAAACTACTGTTCTTTATTTTTAGCAAAAAATAAAAGTGACTGTACAATGCCCAGCTTGAGATCAGAATGCTAAGATATGTCAGAACAGGTTTTGTCAACAAAACTTAGGAACGGGTGGCTCAGACGGTTGGAGCTCCGTGCTTGTAACTCCGTAACTCCGAAGGCTGCCAGTTCCATTCCCACATGGGCCAATGGGCTCTAAACCATAAGATTGCCTAGTTCAACTTCTGGAGTCCCACAAGGGATGGTGGGCTGCGCCCCCTGCAACTAGCAATGGCAACTGGACCTGGAGCTGAGCTGTGCCCTCCACAACTAAGATTGAAAGGACAACTTGACTAGGAGAAAAGTCCTGGAAGTACACACTGTTCCCCAATAAATAAAGTCCTGTTCCCCTTCCCCAATAAAATCTTTAAAACAAAAACAAAAACAAAACTTAGACAAGGAAAGAATAATAAGAGGTTTATTGCAGCGCTATTCACAGTAGCCAAGACTTGGAAACAACAGAAATGTCCATTGGTAGATGACCGCATTAAGAAAGAAACTGTGGTACATTTATACAATGGAGTATTAATCGGTTATAATGAAGAATGAAATCTTACCATTTGCAACAAAATAGATGGACCTAGAGAATTATGCCAATGAAATAAGTCAGTTGGGAGAAAGATAAATACCATATGATCTCACGTATATGTGGAATTTAAAGAATTGAATAAATGAGCAAAGAGAAAAAAAAGAATAAGAGAGAGAAGTGTAACATTATTAGGCATATATTACATAAAAGTAACTCAGATATAGAAGAATATTTAATTTAAATATATTTACATTTTATTAAAATATGCTTGCTCTAATGGTTATTTATATGTCATAATACAGGATTTATGAACATGTTTCAACAACTCTCATATAGCCTTGTGCTTTCATTCTAAAAATAATAAGTTAGCATTTGCTTACCTACATTTGGTGATTAGTTATTTTAATCCACTAATTATTTTTGGTATGAGATGAGAAGCATTTCTATTTAAATCATTCCCCAAATTACAATATGTCATCAGAAGGTCTTTGCTGCTCATTTTGGTCATTATCTTCTTGCATGAGGTTCACCCACATAGTAAAGTGCTCCCAGATGTCAACAAGAGTTGGGTGGCCCTTTTCTAAAATCTCAACCACTCAGAATCTCAGCATCCATTTTTTAAAACAAAGGTCTAAATTGTTTTTAACTAGGGAGATAAATGTAATCTAATTCAGTAAGAATAAAGAGTGTAACACACACACACCCTCTATTTTCATGGCTAAGTAGAATAAGATACAAAGACTACAGCTCTGCTTTGAAAACCCAGATCTTTCTGTGGTATGCTTTTTAAATTCCTCTTTGATCATTTCTGATTAAACATCCTCAAAGACTCCCTACTTCCAATAGAATCAGTCTAAATTCCCTCCGCTTGGCTTCTGACAACCAGACTCTATCCTGCCCCACCCACCACCGAGCCCCTGTCACCCACCTGCATGTCACTGTAGCCACAAAAGCAGCCTCACTAGCCTGGCAAACATTCCCTGCTGATCTGACTCAACCTTCACGTGTTTCTCATCTGACATGTTCTTCCCTGGGCTATATCTATCTCTCCTTTAAGGCCTGGCTGAAGTTCCATCTTTGCTCTGAACCTTCCCTTGCTTCTTTGATTCTCCCCACCCCATAACCCCATCTCTCCAAAGGCTGAGTTCCTGGATCACTGATTTTCTGAACTGTGCATTCTAATTACTATTTTCATTGTTTTCCTAACAAGTTGGTAATTACATTCTTTGAGGGTATGAGCTATATCGATCGTATACTCCTTTCAGATTCCTGATAAATGGGTGTTAAATTAAATAATACCACTTATTTATGTATGTATGTGAAGGTACCCCACCCCCACACATACACATATACATATAGAGGACGGGAACCTAGAACCAATGTTTAATTCTTTTTCCTTCTGACCCCACTTTGAGCATAACCCTGTACACTGCCCTCCGTGATCTTATCCTGTTTCCAATACCCACCTTCACTGACCCTGTTACTTCTTTTCTGTCATCCTCTATTAACTCTTTTTGAACCCTACTTTTTCTCTTAGTCCTGAACTCTCTATTGGCCACCTTGATCCAGTTGAAGTGTGTGTGTGTGTGTGTGTGTGTGTGTGTGTGTGTGTTGCAGGGGGGAGGGGGACAGAGGATTTGGAGTTCGGAGTTTAGAGATCTAGATTTGGAGACCCAGGTTTGAGTCCCTCTGCCATTTAGAGTAGTTGGATTAACTTGGACAAGTCAATGGGCCTCAGTTTCTTCACCTGTATTTTAGGAATAATTATACCTATTATGGGGCTGTTTTAAGGATAAAATACACATAAGAAGTATTTTGCAAACAATATATTATAAAATACATATATTGTGTTGCAATATTATCAAAATTAGTCCAAATATAATTACCTTCCAGAGGCTGCATCGCCCTTCCCCCCCACCCCCCACACACAGATACATATTCACACACTCACACATGGATTGTCCCAAGGCAGGTAAACCATTGCCTTCACTCCTTTAGAAGATTGAGCCCAGGAGGACCCTTGTCTTCTATGACTTTTAAGGAAAGGAAAGTGGGAGAATCACTCCTCAATTCCTCCTAGTGAGTAATCAATGTGAAGACCAAAACTAGAACCAATGTCAGTCAGGGTCACTGGCAGAAGAGGCAAATACTTAAGTCTGTATCAATGAACTGCATTTCAACAAACTGTTAAATTGCAGATTTCAATAAACAATTTTATTGAACGGTGGCTAAAGTACAAAGTACTGTGCTAGTCTCTAGAGAATAAAAAAGTGAGAAAACCACTGTCAGAGAGCTCAAAATCTAACAAGAGAGACAGAGACATATGGGTTTGCAAATTAGTGTGATACATGCCATGCTAAAAGAGCTTATATTTATAAGTAGCTTCAGCACAAATTATGCACTGAGAGTAAAGAGTCTATGACGACATATAGGAAGACATATGGTCAGATTATTTGGAAACAGGAAATCCAGCAACTACTTTTTTTTTTTTTTTAATGCTTGGGTTTGGGGTACTTTTCTACACCTGGACTCCACACCCCCTCTAGCTACTGCCCCAGTTTTTCACTTGCTTGTTTGTTTGTTTGCTTGTTTTTACTGCCCCAGTTGTTTTTTACGTTTTTGTTTTTACTGCCCCAGTTTTTTTTTTATTCCACTTCACAGCAAAACTTCTTGAAGGAAATGTCTCTCCTTCCTCATCTTCTATCCTCTTTTTAACTCACCCCTAATAAAGCCTCTGTTTGCTGCTCCTGCCAAGTAACCAGAGATTCCATCTTATCAAACACACAAGCTACTTCTCAGACCTTACCTTACCATACTCTTTAGTGGCATTCAACACCATTTAGCACGCCAGCCTCCTTGAAAGCCTCTTTGATTTCTCTGAAGTGGACACTTTCCTATTAGTCCTTCTACCTCTGTGGGGACTCCTCTACAATCATCTTTCCTGGCTCCTCCTTCTCTGCTCAAATTCCAAGTTTGGGCAACTCAGTGCTCAGTCCTGGCCTTATCTATACTTTCTTATCTATACTTTCCTCCCAGGTAATTTCATCTATTTTCCCTTTAGCTTTCAATGGCAGCTATGTGCAAATGATTTTCAAATCTCTCTCTCTAGCCCTGACTTCTTCCTAGCACACCAACTGCCAATGTGACACTTCAACTTGGGTGCCAGAAAGGTATCCCAAAGTCAATATGTCAAAAACAGACCTCTTGAACCATGCCAAGATGCTTCTCCTTAATCTTCTGAAGTTCAGAAAATGGAATTCCCATGAATCAGTTGCTCATAAAAAAAAAATGCAAGCAGCATACAAGTCAAATATCATGTGTAATCCATCATTAAATCATGCCATTCTACTTCCAGAGAATGTCTCAAATCTATCCAATTCTTAATTTGCACTATCACCCTAGTCCAGGGGTGTCCAAACTTTTTTCAACGTTTTTTACCAAGGGCCATATGCGGTAAAATACACAAACAGCTGGGCCACTCACTCGAGGTGAAGTACGTATTGCATCACCTGGTTTATTTAAGTAAACTAAATATATTTTTGGAATTTGCTGCAGGCCAATTAAAAATGGATTGCGGGCCGCAGTTGGCCCATTGGCCGCAGTTTGGAGAACCCTGCCCTAGTCTAAGGAATCATTCTGTCTCATCTAGCCTAATGCAATACCCCTACTTGGTCTCCATGCTTCTCTTCTTACTCTTCTGTATTCAGTTAGAATGAACTTAAACAGAAAATGTTAATGTTATGAAATCTCAACCCTCGAGTAAACTTTTTTCTAATATTCTGTATAATGAAGTAGGAAGTACACAAAGCATTACTAGAAAGAATGAACTTTCAAAAACAGAAATCAGGTCACTCCCCCCTTAAAACTTTCTGATTATTCCCCTTGCATTTAGAATAAAAGACAAATCCACATCCTGGCCCACTAACCCCTACATGATCGCTACAACCTAATTTTCTACCACTCTTCCCCCTCACACACTCGCTGCTAGATATTTTTGTGTTCTTTCTGTTTCTAAAACACACGTTATTTTCCCCCTCAGAGATCCCAGCAGGATTCTGGGCTAGACCTTTCCTATCTTCTCACTCTTTAAAGAGAGGGTCTCAGAGCTCAGGCCTCAGACTGTTTCTATTTACCATCGACAACTTCCAAAGTTACATCTTCAGCCTTGATCTTTCTCCTCAACACAAGACTTCTACGTACAACTACCTGTTTGACATCTCCATTCAGATCCTCAATAGCCATATAAACTATAACATGTTCAAATATGAATACTTGGTACTTCTTCCCTATATCCTGAAACACGCTCTTTTCCCTAGTATTTCCCATCTCAGTAAATAACAGCACATTTTTACCAATAACTTAGGCCTTAATTCCTCTCTTTCTCTCAAAGCTCATGTCTAATTCATGAGCAAATACTATAGGTTTTACTTTCACAATATATCAGTGATCTAACTCCTCCCTACCTGCTCCACTGCCACTCCAGGGCACGCCATCATGACTGTTTGCCTCAATCATTGCAGTCACCTCTTGCTGATCTCCCTGCTTCCATTTTTAAACTCCTGTACTCTGATCGTTCTCCACAGAGCACAGGAATCAGCTCTCACTACTCCTACATGTTTCCATTATTGCTTCATTAATCAACCATTCCAAAACTTAGTGGCTTAAAGCAAAAAATTATTATTTGTTGCGAATTTGGGTTAGGAATTCAGGCAGGGCTTAACCAGGCTGTTCGGGTTTCCTTGGCATTAGCTGGTATCCATCACTCAGCTGCATTTAGCAGTAACTGGGCTGGCCTGGAAGGAACTTGATGGCTTCACTCACATTCTGGCACCTTAATGCTCTTCCACGTGGCCTATCTCTTCACATTTTCTCTTATCAATCTGTAGTACCATTGAAGCTTCTTTAGAACATGGCACCTGGTTTCTCGGAGGGAGATCTGGAAGCTGCCAGTTCTTAAGGACTTAATTCAGAAGTCTCAGAACTTCATTTCTGCCGCATTTTATTAGTTAAAATAAAAATCACGAGGCTAGGCCACATTCAGTGGAAGAAGAAACAGATTCCATCTCTTAACACCAAGAGATCTCTAGAGACTATCTTCCACACCACCAGAGTGCAAGTTCCATGAGAACAGGTTCATTATCAGGTCTCCTTCATGCCTAGAACAGTGCCTGGCACATAATAAGTGTGGAATATTTATTTAATCCATTAACTTAATGGACAAGTGAAAGAAAGAGTCTGAAAAGGTGAAGGAAGGGTCTTAAGGAGTAGGAGGAAAACCTGGAAAGAGTGTGTTCCAGAAGTCTAGAAGGATGAGAGAAAAGGGAAGATAAGACTATACACTTTTTTCATACTTAAAAGTAAAAATAAGTGAAAAAGGGCTGGTCCGGTGGCTCAGGTGGTTGGAGCGCCATGCTCCTAATGCCGGCGCGCGCTACCATGTGCCGTAGTGAATGGCCAGCGTGAATGGCCGGCAGCTATCGTGAGCGTCCAGCAGCCGGCGAGAGCTGCTCTGAGCTATTATGAGTGACCAACTGACAACCAGTGACTGACTGCCTCAGCCATGGGGAATGCAAGGCTCATAATACCAGCATGGGCCAGGGAGCTGTGTCCTACACAAATAGACTGAGAAACAACGGCTTGAACCAGAGTGGGGGATGTGGAAGAAGGGAGAAAAAAAAAGTAAAAAAGCACATTTAAACTATATTTGTAATGTTACAAGTTCAAATAATGCAATATTGCATAGAGTGAAAAGTGAGTTTTCCTCCCTCCTTTGTTTCCAATTCTCCTCAGCATCAGTCACTTTTAAATGTAATCTTTCAGAGCTAATATATGCATATACAAAGACACGGATATGTATCACACCTCTCTCTCTAAATACACATCTAATACACAACTGGTGGAATACAATACATGTGACTCAGAATCTAGCTTTTTTTCCTCTTAATAATCTAACTTCCAGATCATTCCATATCAACACATATACATTATCCTCTTTCTTTTAAATGGTTGCATAAAATGGTTCCATTCTTAGACTGTATCATTAGATTCCAAAATTAGGTGACTACTGGTTTCAGTAGACCTGAAAATGTACAGATTGTAGATTGTGATAAGGAAGAGAGAGGTCATACAGTAGAGGTAGAAAAGTGGTTGTAAAAGAAAGGAGGTCAGAGCCAACAGAAATTAAAAGATAGAATAGACAGGAACAGGCTTATACCCTGTTTTCCCAAAAATAAGATCTAGCCAGACAATCAGCTCTAATGCGTCTTTTGGAGCAAAAATTAATATAAGACACGGTATTATATTATATTATACTAGGTCTTATATTCTAGTAAAATAAGACCGGGTCTTATATTAATTTTTGCTCCAAAAGATGCACTAGAGCTGATGGTCCGTCTAGGTCTTATTTTCAGGAAAACACGGTATAAACTGAAAAATAAGAGTAACAAGAGAGGTGGAGATTGAAAATACACAAAAGAGAAGGGATAATAATGGAGCAAAGTCTCTAAGAGGATTGGAAGGGATCCTGGGTTCAGGTAAAGAGATTAACGTTGAGAGGACAGAATACCTCTTTTAAGGAAAAGGAAAGGAAGGGTGGGGCTGCAGGTAGGTTTTGTATTAATGGCTAGTGAGAGTTAAGGAAATTCCTCCCTAGTGGTCTCATTTCTTTCAGAAATGTAGGAGGCAAGTTTTTTATATTTTACTTTTTTTTACCAAAGGAGGTGGATGGGTAGAAATCTGTAAGAAGGTAAGAGAGTGAGCCGGTTGGGAACAGCAGGGGGAAGGGAACAGAAATTCTGAGTAGCAATTTGTAAAGGACTATTAGGCTTAACAAGATTGCCTGGCCCCATGGAAGTCCCGAATGAAGTTGGACACCTTTGGTTTGCACTGGTGCCAATTCTCAGTGTTATGTGATTTCCAGCACTGGTGCAAGAGTGGACAACATTGGTTGAATTGTTACAGACTAAAGGTTTTGCAGATGGGCGAAGGATCAAGGAGGCAATTGAGCTGAGAGTGTTGGTGAACATGATAGACCATTTATGCCAGGAGCTTCAGATCCTGACTGCACTTCCGCTGTTGATGGTCTGAATACAGGTTTACAGGTTTATGATGGCACACCGCCTAGAAGCAGACGGCTCTCACCGACTGTCTGTCAAGAATAGCGGCTCGGGAAAATCTTCATGTGAGGACTTGGGTGCGAGGTGAGATGGGGTGGGCTGTGGCTGCGACAAGCAGATTGTCGTGAAATTGTGTGCTGGGCAAGCAAATTGGTTTTAATCATATTGTATACCGGGGAGCCTTGTGGGAATCATAGAAGAGGCCAATTCATTTCCTCCTTCCTTACTCGATCCTTGAGGGTTGCCACTAAGTAGTATGAAAACAGTATGAATACTAGACCAACCTGCGCGGGGAGGCGATGGCGTCACTTGCGGCGGCGGAAGCGACTACCGTTAGGGTACAGTCCATAGAAGCAGTTCGAAGCTATTTTAGCCTTTTCGCTTTAAAGAGTAGCTAGCTTACTCTTCTGACTCTTGCAGTTCGAGGTGGTAACAAAATGACTACAACTCCCAACCACTCTAGCAACCAGCAGTTACCATGGCAGCACTGGGGTAGGTAGGCCCCAGCGACTCCACGTTACGTCATCGCCCAAGTGTGCTTCGGTGCTGGTGGTTCCGCCCTTTTCTAAGGGAGAGGCGGTACTTCTAAAGATGCTGTCCACGGTGGCCAACGCCTCTTGGATAATTTTGATCCGTACCAGACGCCGTCGGCACCTAAACTCCGCCTACTTCGGGAGCAATCCCGGTCCGCTTTCACTCTCACTCGCCGCCCTGCAGCCCCGCCTCTGCCTGGAGGCCCCGCCCCCCGTGAATCAGCTGATCTCGCGGATGCGCTGGGCTGCAAGCTCGCTCCGGATACAGACCGCCGTGCTGCGGGCGGAGCGTCAGGTGAGCGAGCGCGCATCCCCTGGGTCGCCACTTGGTTTCGGAAGGCTGACTGGCCCGGGCCTCCTGTGTGCGGGAGGCGGGATCTGGGAGCGAGGCGCAGGTCCAGGCCCGGGAGCGCGCTGCGGGAACCCAGGGAGAGGGCGCTCTCATTCCCAAGCCTGCATCCGACCGACGGCGCCTGCCAGCAGAGGAGCACCCGACGCCGCTCCTTCGCCCCGGCCCCAGGTTCTTTCTCCCCCTTTCCTCCCTCCCAAGACGGGGCCCCACTGCGGTGGTCTCAGCCGCGTGAAATTCTTTCACGCGCCCCCTTCCCGGCTCCACCCACTCTGCCTTTCACCCATTCATTCATGAGGATTTATTGAATGTCACTCCAGGCGCTGAGCGGATAAACCCGGGTCCCTGGCCGCGAACATTGGTGAGAGTCCCAGGCGGGTTTGCCCCAGGAATGCAGATCGCGGAGAGTGGACCGAGGGTTGTGGTGGCTTAAAAAGGAGGTTGAGGAAAAAGAAAATGACTTTGATATTAAGAATTAGTAGTTTAGCTAAGTCCTTTGGTGTTTCAGGTGATCCACCAGAGGGTGGTAAGTTCTCTTGAGATGTGAAGCCAGGAAAATAACAGAGGCTATATTGAGGAAATGATTCTGATGCTGGTTTGGGTGATCTTGGGTAATAGGGTGACTTTGGGGACAAGAAACTATATTTTGGCAGAAGTATTGTACTACAGCTTAGGCCTTTGATGACGAGGGAAGAGGAAAAGGCACTCAGGTTGAAGTGGCATATTCCAAGTACAGTATTCTAGTGCTGGTTTAGGATGGAAAGGAAATAACTGTTGAAGCCTTTTCGATTAGTTGGTGGCTGTGAATGTTCTTTAAAAGGCTTTACAGTTGTGTGACATGTTTATTCTCAATAGGTACAAACATTCAACAAACCTGTTGGTCCAATATTGTTTCAGTTTACCATAAATATGAATGATTTGAGTCACCACTTGAACTTTGAGTTAGTGACTACTTAAAGGATTTAAAGCAGTGAAAAATTTGCTTTTGCAGTCCCTTGCAGTAGTTTAATCTTGCTAATATAAGCATAGTGGTTAAGATCCTAGGCTTTGAATCTGGACATACCTGGAGTCAACGTCCAGTTACATCTTTGACTTTGGGAAAGTTACTTAATTTCCATTTAATGGCTCATGTATCATATTTATTGCAGTGCCTGGCACAGCTATTTTTATGATTATTAATTTCTTCTTACAGTATATCATGACCCAAAGTGACATTTTCTTCCTAAATGGTGGGAAAGAAAAGTGAATATTTTTAGAAAAGCACTATAGTTCACTTTTTAAAATCAAGGGATAGTTTCCAGATGATTTTATGATACATAGACTTAGAGAAAATAATGATTTTAGCTTGGTCTGTAGTAACTTTGGTATTCCATAAAGGCATTTTGATGTGGGAAAGTTGCTGATGGAATCTATGCCTAGTTTAAATTTAATACTTAGTTGGCAAACTATGACTACTATTGACAGAGTCAAGGTTCATAGTTATAGCAAGAAAAGTTCAAAGCTGTTTCACAATATTAACATTTGAAAAGATAATGAAGTACCAGACAGGTAATTTTGGGAGGGAAATTTGAGGGGTGTTATGTAGGCCTCTTATTTTTTAAAAATAGATTTAAGCAATGTGAACTGGAATCCCTTCTCTCCAAATTGCAGCCTTTTACAATTTAGGTTGTGATTTCAGACACTTTGGGCATTTTGACTGTTAAAGAAGCAAAGGGTATATTAAGAACTTCACTGAGACCTGATTTTAGTTTTTGTGTGGTTAGATGGAAAGACTACTATTGACTGTCTATCTTTTCAAGAAAAACATGGGTTTAATGTAGTATTGCTAGGTCCGTTCTAAAAGTATTGCCAAAGAATATGACTGACTTGTAAAAACCCCATTATTCTGTATTAATATGAGACGAAGTAAGGTATGGGTTGAAAAATAGGAAGGAATGTATGTAGCATTATTTACAATAGCCAAGATATAGAGTGTCCATCAGTGGATAAATGGAGAAAGAAGAAATGGTACATATGTGCAATGGAATATTACTCAGCCATAAAAAAAGAATGAAATCTTGCCTTCTGGAACAATATGAATGGACCTAGATGGTTTTGTGCTGAGTGGAGCAAGTCAGACAGAGAAAGACAAATGCTGTATGATTTCACTTATATGTGGAATCTAAAGAACAAAATGAACAAACCAAGCAGAAACAAACTCATAGATACAAATAACATTTTAATGGTTGCCAACTAAGAAGAGGGTTGCAGGGGCAGAGGAGGGGGGGAGAGGGGTGTGAAATGGATAAACTATGGTTTATTCATGCAATGGAATACTATCCCTTAGTAAAAATGAATGAACTAGATCTATGCTTATCAACATGTGGTTATCTCAAGTACATAATGTTGACGAAAAAAGCAAGTTCTCAAAGGATACATACAGTATGATACATTCATATACTGTTTTAGAGGAATATAGCATACATTTTTTATTACTACACATGTATCTAATGAAAGTACATATAAGTATAAGAATGTACATGGAAATAAGACACATTAGGAGAAGTGGCTAACTCTGGAGAAGAAAGGTTTGGTAGGGGTTCCTCCAGATCTTTATAACTTTTTCTTCTATTTTAAAAGGAACTGAAGCAAATATGAAAATATTTTAATATCTGTTAAAACTGAGTGATGAGTACATAAATTCGTTTTTTTTTTTACAGATTTATGTATGATTAAGATAGTTTTTGAAACTAGCACTTTGAAATTTTTATTTATAATCAAGACTCTCTCCCAATGTACTTTCTTTATTTTACTTTCTAGTCTCAACGTTTTTGACTCTAGAAAAATAATTCTTTCCTCCCTGCAATAGGAAAAGAATGTGCCTGTGCAGCGCCACAGTATCAAGATTTTCTAAGGAGAAGAGACAGACCAAATTATTTAGTCAGTTTTACTTTGCTGTTTGAGTTGTGCTCCTGGGAAATGCTTTTCTTGGGATGTGAGGAATGATCCTTCTTAAAAGGCTGCAGGGGAATTTCAGTTCTAGAGACTCTTGGCAAATGCAGGCATATATTGATCATGAACACTGACAGTATTGGGGAACAAGTTGACAGAGTGACTCAGATACAAAATTACCACAGATATCACCTGGTCATTTACACTTTGTAAAGTTTGGGTGGTAAACCCAATGTGGTAAACCTGAGTTTATACTGTGACTACAGTATACTGTGAATGCAGCTGTAGGTGGCCTAATTATTACTCAAAGAAAATAATTTTCTCTTTACAGGTATTTTTTAAAATAATTGTTTTCTGTTTCAATTACAGTTTACATACAATATTTTATTAATTTCAGGTGTACAACATAATGGTTAGACATTTCTATAACTTATGAAGTGATCACCCTGATAAATCTAGTACCCGTTTGATACCACGGTACAGTTATGACAACATAATTGATTATATTCCTTATGCTATACTTTCCATCCCCATTACTATTTTGTAACTACCAATTTTTACTTCTTAATCCCTTCCCCTTTTGTACCCGTCTCCAATCCCCCTCCTAATTGGCAACCATCAAAGTGTTATCGGGATCTATGAATTTGTTTCTGTTTTGTTTGTTTGTTTTGTTCTTTAGATGCTTACATATAAGTGAAATCATATGACATTTGTCTTTCTCTATCTGACTTACTCTACTCAGCACAACACCCTCTAGGACCATCCATGTTGTTGCAGATGGCAAGATTTCATTCTCTTTTATGGCTGAGTAATATTCCATTGTATATATATATACCACCTCTTCTTTAGCCATTCATCTATTGATGGACACCCAGATTGCCTCCATATCTTGGCCATTGTAAATAATATTGCAATGAACATATGGATGCCCATGTCCCTTTGAAGTAGTGTTTTGTGTTTCTTTTGATAAATACCCAGAAGTGGAATTACTGAGTCCTTCTTTGTCTCTTTGTCTCTTGTTATAGCCTTTGTTTTGAAGTCTATTTTGTCTGGTATAAGTATTGCTATCCCAGATTTTTTGTTTGTTTGTTTACATTTTCATGAAATATCTTTTTCCATCCCTTTACTTTCAGTCTATGTGCCTTTACATCTGAAGTGAGTCTCTTGGGGGCAACATATATAAAGGTGTTCTTTTCTTTTTTAATTAGTTTCAGGTGTACAAAGCAACATAATTGTTAGATATTTACAACCCTCACAAAGTGATAGACCCTCTCCCCCAGGCTACTACCCCTAGGGTCTTCTTTTCTTATTCATTCATTGGAGCATTTAATCCATATGCATTTAAAGAAATTGTTGATATGTAGTTATTGCCATTTTATTCATAATTTTGATTTTTTTTTTTCCTTCTTAAAGTAGTCCCTTTAACATTATTTGTAATACTGGTTTGGTGGTGATGAATTCCTTTAGACTTTCTTGTCTGGGAAGCTCTTTATTTGTCCTTTGATTCTAAATGATAGCTTTACTGGGTAGAGTAATCTTAGTTGTAGGTCCTTGCTTTTCATCACTTTGAATATTTTGGGCCAATCCCTTCTGGCCTGTAAAGGTTCTGTTGAGAAATCAGCTGACAGTCTTATGGGAGCTCCCTTGTAGGTAACTAGCTGCTCTTAAGATTCTTGCTGTCTTGCTGCTTTTAAGATTCTTTCTGTATTTTTAATCTTTGGTATTTTAATTATGATGTGTCTTGGTGTGGGCCTCTTTGGGTTCATCTTGGTTGGGACTCTCTGCGCTTCCTGGGCTTGCATGTCTATTTCCTTCTCCAGGTTAGGGAAGTTTTCCGTTGTTATTTCTTCAGCTAGGTTTTCAATTTCTTACTGTCTCTTTTTCTGGTACCCCTATGATGAGAATGTTGGCATACTTGATGTTGTTAAATAGGCCCCTTAAACTATTCTCTTTTTTTTTGGATTCCTTTTTCTTTTTGTTGCTCTGATTGGGTGTTTTGTGCTACCTTATCTTCTAAATCGCTGATTCAACCCTCTGCTTCATCTAATCTGCTGTTGATTCCCTCTAATGTTTTCTTTATTTCAGTTATTGTATTCTTCATTTCTGACTGGTTCTTTTTTATGTTTTCTATCTCTTTGTTGAAGTTCTCACTGAGATCATTGAGCATCATTATAATCAATTTTTTGAACTCTGTATCTGGTAGATTGCATGCCTCCATTTTGTTTAGTTCTTTTCTGGAGCTTTGTTCTGATCTTTCATTTGGGATGTGTTTCTTTGTCCCCCCCCCCCCCCATGTTGGATGCCTGCCTGTGTTTGTTTCTATGTATTAGATAGAGCTACTATGTGTTCTAGTCTTAGTAGAGTGACCTTGTGTAGTAGGTGTTCTGTGGAGCCCAGTGACACAGCCTCTCTTGTCACCTGAGCCAGGTGCTCCAGGTGTGTCCCTTGTGTAGGTCATGTTTGCCCTCCTGTTGTAGTTGAGTCTTGGTTGCTGTTTGCACATTAATGAGAGGGATTGACCCTAGAGCTGATTTGTTGTGAGGACTGGTCGTGAGTACAGGAGAGGAACTATTACCCTGTTTCCTTGAAAATAAGACCTAGCTGGACAATCAGCTCTAATGCATCTTTTGGAACAAAAATTAATATAAGACCGGGTATTATATTATATAAAACCTGGTCTTATAGTAAAATAAGATTAAGGCTTATATTAATTTTTTCTCCAAAAGACGCATTAAAGTTGATTGTCCAGCTAGGACTTATTTTCGGGGAAACATGGTAGTCAGGGGCTGACCATATGGATCAAGATTCACTTCAGCAGGGCTCTGGTGCCTGCCCAATCTGCCCTTTAGGTACGTCATCTGCAGAGGCAGCCAGATGGTGCTCTAGCTGGGTCCAAAGCTGGACACCAGCATGCCTGCCCCAGGGCTTCCTGGGAGGGGCCACAAAGCACTTTGTAGATGGTAACCACCTGCACTTGGCTTGGAGATGCCTGGGAGAGGCTAAGCTGTGACCCTAGGCTGGCTGCCGAATGCCAGGCCTGGGGCTGCTTAGCAAGAGGTATGAGGTACACCAAGGCCACATGCTGCTTGTTTGGATTTGTGAACCTTTGAGAGATTTTAGGAGAGTCTGCAGCATGAGTCAAGACAGGCTGTTTGTGTGGAAAAACCACTGGAAGTGGTTTGAGTGGGCCTGAAAGTTGGGTGGGGCAGGATCTCAGGGAAGCATCAGGATGGAATTGATGGTGTTAGCTATGTTGATGGAGACTGAAACAGGGTGGCTGACCTGAGTCTGCATGCTGGGAGTGGGGAGAGCTCAACAAAGGAACAGTAGCTTCTGCCAGCACTTCTCTTTGGGAGATAGCTGTCCCTCCAGCCCTTGTGCTGAAGCCAGACAATTCAGTTCCTCCCTATATGTCTTTTGCGCCTTTCAAGCTGCTGCCCCAGTGCTGGAGTCCAGAGCGAGTAAGTCCATGTGCGGGCCCTTTCAGAGGAATGCATGGCACTCCAGCAGCCAGTCTTTCATCTTACTCAGCCACAATCTCTGCTGGTTTTCACAGTCAGAAGTTGTGGGGACTTCTCTTCCCCGCACTGGAATCCTGGGCTGGGGAGCCTGGTGTGGGTCTGGGATCCCTTGCTCCTCAGGAAGTACCTCTGCAGCTGAGATATCTCTCCCGATTTTTAACTGCCACATGCTAGTGTGGGACCAGCCCATTCTGTGTCTCCACTGCTCCTAGTCTCGACATGGCTTCTTCTGTATATCCTTAGTTGTAGGGCTTCTGTTCAGCTAGACTTCAGTTGATTCTCAATGAAGTGTAGTGGTAATTTTAGTGTGGTTATAAAAGGATGCAAGCATAGAGTTTATGTACTGTGCCATCTTGACTGGAAATCTCTTTACAGTTATTAATAAATAAATGTGATGACAATGTGCTAAATGGTTGAGTAGTGAACACTTAATTTGGAAGCTGATCTGTAATATGACCTCAGTGTTTAAACTTGTGAGTTAAACAGTATTTTCATTTTTAATCCAGAATACCTGTTATTAGCATTCTCAAAAGAAATGAAATACATCTCCAAAGCAGTATTTTTGGCTTGTATACTCCCTGTTCAGTTAGTGGCCTTAATCTTGATATCATTAATCAGTGGATATTATTGACTGGTAAAATTAGCACACATACTTTGAACTACTATTGCCTTTAAAAAATTGTGGCCATTTTAATAAAAGAATAGCAAAATATTAAAGGAGTAAACAATTTGTGTCAGAAATTATACTCCAACATTAATAACAGGCACAAAATATTGCAGTACCTAGGAATTTGAAATTCAATTGCTAGTATTATAAAATCCATCAAATTATTTCACAAGAATTTTAGTAATCTGGAAAAGTGCACTTTAAAAATATGCAGTGGGTACAAAAAGGAGCTAAATAGGTATTGCTGGGCATTTATTTTACCATGTTTACCACCTCCCCTCCGTGGTAATATCCATTTTAGATGATTCTGGCAATCAGGAAAGTGCAGTTTTAGTAATTTTCAAGGTGAAATTAACAGGCATAAGAAAGACTACGAAGCCTTGGTGTCCCTGATTGCACCAGAAACTGTCTCCATGTATTAAATAGAAAGGACTATTCTTTCCTGGGTTGTCTAACATTTGTGAAGTGACATGAAATAAAAGTGTCTTCATTGTAGGAAATACCATTAGCAAATTAAGTATGAGAGTTTCTACTATGAGATGATACTTTCCTTTTGTGTCTGATACTGACTTATTGCAGGCACTAGAAATCTTCTGTATCATCTGGAAGTCCGTGGATGGAACTTAAGATCAAGGGCTGTCTCATTGAGTACTCAAATGTAGCCACTAGATAGTGTTTGCTATGGGTACAAGAGTATACCGATGAATAAGTCATAGTTTATGATGTCTATGAGTTTATATTTTGAATCAGTGACTTAGTGCATTATCTCATTAATAACATTTGTAAATAACAAGCACTTTTAGGTCAACCTACTGACTTTATTCAGTACATTAATTTACCAAATCCCTGAACTCTGGGTCAGGATTTAAGGGGCTAGCCTGCTCCCATAGTGGTATCAGACAATGCCTTAGGTGAAGCAATTAAAGCTGAGAGGGCTGCATTTGAAGTGGCCTTGACCTTTGATGGTGATTGGTTTGTCAAGGCTTCACTGCAAGGTGAGTGTTCCTCGACCTTCAGCAGTGGTTGATAAAGGCCTAGGTGGCAGGATATACAGGAAGTAGCACTTGTTGATGTATAGATTAGTTGTAAGTCAGGTGTTTGAGTCAGAAGTTGCCTTAACCTCTGTGTAAACATATTGCTTGAGACTCTAAAAGCAAATATTTATTAAGCATGTACCATGTGTAAAATACCATAGTGTCTTAAATTATTGTTTACCACCTTCACAGTATAAAATATAAACTCTAGTTACTACATTGCAATAAAATGCAGTCAACTCAGACTTTAAAATTAGAGTATAAATGACTGCATGAAATCTGTAGTAGTTGTATATCAGATTCAATCTATAGCCAAATTTCTTTTAGAGCATTATGGTACAGTTTGCTTCTGTATTATTATTTTTATTGTCTTCTTATTGTAATGTCTTGTCATTCTAAACACTAATATCATTATTTTTGTAACTACAGTTAGTCATTGCTAATATTTTACTATTTTAATCAACACATCTATTTTAAACCAGTTAGTGAGACAGGAGAATCAGACTAGAAGGGCCCAGGTTTGCTACTGTAAGTTAGTTTTCTTATACCTTGACAGTAGTGCCTACTTTATAGAGAATCATTCTTTTAGACAGAAAGACAGACCGTACTTGTAGGTTAAACTCCTTAAGAGTAGGTACTTTTTTTAAAAATAAATGCCTAGTTTCTCTATAGATATTTATTGAGTACCTGTTATATATGAGGATTACGTTAAGCAGCTGGGATATAATAGGGAATAAGATATTTTTGGCTTCCATGTAAGTTTTAGATTAGCATACCTGGAACATAAATAGGTACAAAAAAACACATATGGTTTTAGATGTTGAAATTTAAGCATTTGAAAGTATATTTATGACTGAAAATTTACCTTTCACTAAATTATTAAGGCAAAAGGACTTTATCCAGAGAATAAAGTTTACTAGAGATGAATACATAGACTCCTATATAATTTAATTTTTCTCTTTGTATTTGGGATATTAGTCCACTAACACATTTCTATTCTCATTAAAAATTGTTATTTAGATTCTGCCTTGTTCCTGAAAGTATTTAATGTAGTTTACAAAAATGTATAAATATGGCAAGATAAAATAAAGAAACAGAATGAATGGAGCCAGGAGTGATATTAGAATACATAGCATATCACTTCTCGGCCTTTTGGCTAAGACCAAGTATAGAATACATAGCATACATATGAGGTGTAATCAAATAATATGGTTAATGTTTAAATTTAAAAAAAATTATTACATTAAAAGACACATTGCCATTAATCCCCCTCAAAATACTCCCTCTCTCATGGAACACACTTATCCCATTGTTCTTGCCACTTTCTGAAGCAGTTCTGGAAGTCCTCTTTCATGAGTGTCTTTAGTTGTGCTGTCATGGCTGCCTCGATGTCCTGAATCATTTTGACTTTGGGGAAGAGCCAGAAGTTGCATGGTGCTAGATCTGGTGAATAAAGGGGATGAGGATACACCATAACGTTTTTATTTGACAGAAATTATTATATACCAGAAGAGATATGTGACATGGAGCGTTGTCGTGATGGAGGATGATTTAGCACACTTTAAAACACACCTTCTTTCAACCGTAGCTCACACTGACTGCCGAACAAACAGACTTGTCACACACTGTTACTAAGGTTCGACGTGCTGCTCGCCATATTGAAGATCCTGCCTTCCCATTGAATGGCACTCGGCAGCAGCATTCACCATATTTTGTGATCACAATGGAAAGGCTCTTTGTCACACATCGCTTCTGGTGCGGCAATATCTATCAAATAAAAACATTATTGTGTGTCCTCATCCACCTTATTCACCGGGTCTGGCACCATGTGACTTCGGGCTCTTCCCCAAAGTCAAAATGACCATGAAAGGTAAACATTTTGAATTTGATTCAGGACATCGAGGCAGCCACGACAGCACAACGAAAGACCCTCATGAAAGAGGACTTCCAGAACTGCTTCAGAAAGTGGCAAGAATGATGGGATAATTGTGTTCAAAGCGAAAGGAAATATTTTGACAGGGATTAATGGCAATGTGCCTTTTACTGTAACAACTTTTTTAAAATTTAAACATTTACTGTAGTTTTTGATCACACCTCGTACTGTGAACTTCTAGTCAGTTATAGGTGCCATCATATGGGACTCTTATCCTCCCATCACAAAATCTATAATCCTGCCTATGTCTTTACTCGTAGTTTCCTTCCTTTAAAAATGTAGACCCTGCCTCTTACAAAAGATCAATCCCACCACATGTTCCAGATGTTATCCTCTTTCAGTTTGTCCAGGACTTTGGTTCTGCCCTCTGTCCTATCTCCCTTGCATGTAGGATCGATGTTATTGTCCTGCAAACATGTTCAGCTATCTCTCATTCCCCTCTCCCAACACACAAAAAAACACACCCTTGATCTTCACATTTCTCTCCAGGTATTATTCCATTTCTCTGTTTGATATTTCAACAGCATTTTTCAAAAGAATCAATTACATGAACTTTATTTTCATGTCCTTAAACCTCCCATTTATAGCCAACCTACTCCAGTCTGGATTTCAGTCCCCTCCCACACCGCTGAAACTGTGGCCGTGCTCAGCAGGGATATCTGCGTTGGCACATCCAGTGGACACTTTTCAGTTCTCATCTTATAAATCCCAGCTGCACTGACCTAATCGACCAGTTGTTTCTGCTGGAAACACTCGCTGCTTCGCTTACGTGTTCGTGTTCCTCCTGCCTCTCAGGCCACTTCTCACCTCAGTCATTTTCCCTTTTACTTCATCCTGTTCCACCGAGGTGCTGGTGCTCCTTACATCTTGACCTTTGGCTTTCCTTTCTTTTAATACACACGCCAGTGATATTACCCATTGTCTTCGTTTCAGATATTATCTGTATGCCTTCCCAAGTTTGTTCCCTGTAGTTGAGACCTTTCTTCTGAACTCCATACTCATATATTCATCTAATCACTTGACATGTGCTCTTTGATTTCTCACAGGCATCTTGAACTTAACATAAAAAATTTTTATCTCACCAGAATCGTATCTTCCACTTCAGAATCCTCTTTCACTCTTCCCCATTTCAGTAAATGGGACCACCAACACACAGTTGTTCAAGGCAGAACCTACAGATCATTTTTGATACCCCTTTCCTCTGTTCCCGCCTATGTCTAATACATCACCAAGTCCTAGTTGTTCTAGGACAAAGCACTGCTGTCATTCATTTACCTCTTTCTTTCTACCAAATTGGCAGCCCTGTATGAAATTAAAGAGCTCAGGCCTCCTTTCACTGAGAAGATGATCCAAGTGAGTATAGGATATTCCTTTCAAAATTAATTTGGATACCACATGTGAGAATGTTTACCATAAAACTGACTTAAGACTTTTGAAACAAATGTAAATCATCACCATTAAAACTAAATCATTAAAGCACCTATAGAATGTCTTGTAAGCAATGCAACTTTCTAGTGTACTTTCCAAGATGAAGTTGATGTTTGAAGTACATAAAAGAAACTAATTGAAGTATAAAATAATTAAAAGTTGGGGACCCCTACCAAAAATGATAGTTTTTGTTTTAGAATACAAGTTCCTAGTCCCTTTTTTGTAATCTTTGAGGCAAGATATGTTTTGAAATTCAGGGTTTTTTAAATCTTTATAATATGGTGCATAAACCACATATATCACTTCCTGTGGGGCCTGTGTTACCATCCCATAATCATATTAATATTTCTGCAGCAAAATATACGAATATTTACACTAAAGGGGTAAAAACTAAATAACCCCACGTTAGTTCAGGTCAGGTTTTGCTGTCAGATGAGTTCAGGTCAGATTAGATTTTGCCACTAGAAGAGTTATGAAAAAACTTTCCGTTTCTCATTTTTTGGACTTTGGATTTCTGGGTAAAGTATTATGGACCTGTAGATAGTTTATAGCCTTTCTTTCTCGCAATAATTAGGACATCTAGGCCAGAATTTTTTTAGGGCACTCGTAGATCATGGTGTTAAAACCATATCGTCTGCATGTACAAGATAGCTTATTTTTCTCTGTTAAATGTAATAGGAGGGTATGTGTCCAGTGGGACCTAAAATTGGAGTCAATTCACTCAGAACCAAGGTTTGCTCTTTGTGTTAAAGGACTATCATCCGAGAGTTGAATTATTTCACATTTCACTGTGAAGCAGATAATTTGAAGTATAGCGTGGTATACTTTTAAAATAAAGCTGGCTTTGTTCTGTTGTTCATAGAACGTAGTACCTGGAGGGGATGCTAGAATCTATTTTGCTTATTTTACAGATGTCATTGATCTCTGCAAATGCAAGGAAAAAGAGGACCCCACATTTTCTGACTCTGTACAACATCCCACAGCTTCTGTGTCAGAGCAGAGTACAGGGATTCTGTCCCACAAAGGAATCTAGAGTAAGGACCTTCAAGGATACCTGGGGAGAAATATCCCCGGCAGAAGCCACATGATTAGGCCATTTTATAACTATTCAAAATGTGAAGCACTGAAAGAACATAAGGAAGTTTAAATGCTATTTGAATGGTTGAGGCAAGTCTTACAGATTTTCTGGAGAGGGGATCATAAAATATTAGAAAAACAATTTTTTCATTTACTTTTTCTGTATGGATACATAATTGAGAAAGAATGTTAGAGTAAATGGAGTTGGTAAATGCCACTTAAAATATTTAAGTACGTGAGGTAAAACTTAATGATACAAGCTTCCCATATTTAGCTGCAATATTCCTTTTTAGTTCTGTTTCCTTTGCAGTCTTTTCTGTTTTTCTCATTGCCCTGTTGAAATTTCAGGCAGACATGTCTTCTTGGAAGAAGTCAAACGCTAACCACCATTAAAACAAAATGAGATACGTCTATAAATAGTGATTCAGAAAGATGTCTCTGAAATAATATATTAGCTAGCTTTCTGTCGTTACTGTACCAAATTACTACACACTTAGTGGCTTGAAATAACACAGATTTATTATTTTACAGTTCTTTAGGTTAAAGGTCAGACAAGTCTCACTGGGCTAAAATCAAGGTGTCAGCAGGGCTGTGTTCTTTTCTGCAGGCTATAGGAGAGAATCCAGTCCTTAACCTTTTCCAGCTTCTAGAGGCCACGCACATTCCTTGGTTATCTCCTCCCCCTCAATCTTGAAAATGAGCAATGTAGCATCTCTCTGACCCTGCTTCCATCATCGCATCTCTTTTTCTCTCTCCTTCTGACCTCCCTCTTCCACTTTTAAGGACTCTTAATTACATCAAGATAAGCTGGATAATCTGCCTATTTTAAGGGCAGCTGACTAGTAACCTTAATTTCCCTTTGCCATGTAACCTAACATATTCACAGGTTGTGGGCATTAGGATGAGGGTGTCTTTGGGACCATTTTTCTGCCTAACCTATGTAGTTAAGTCACAAAAGAAAGTTGCGAAACAGTTTGTAGAATTTTAATTCCATTTGGATTTGAAAAAAATGAGTGGTGATGTGAAATTATATGGTGTAGGGTGAAATCCCCCTTAAGAAACCTCTGTATTCAAAAGTAGTACACTAAAATAGAAGAAAGATTTGACTTTTTTATTTACTTTACCAAAAGATTCTTAATATTTTTGATTGTCAGGCAGTAGGACCAAAGTCAACTGACATACATACAGTTAATCAGTTGTCAAGTGTGTCATGCGCTTCCACACCCTCCCAGAGGAGTTCTCTGGTTTCTGCTGGGTGTTGTTTAACTTGAATCAAGGCAACAGTTACTCCTTGATCTCTGATAGATACACAAGTTAGATCTGGCTTCAGAATTTCTCTGTACACCATTCTCTTTAGTACATTTCTCTGTACACCAATTTCTCTTCAGTACATGTTACTAAAAGTTAATTACTATCACCCACAAAGCATGGTGCCACTTAATTGTATTTATTACATTAATAGCATGTATTCAATCTATTCAGATATCTTGTTTACATAGTTAGTACCCTTCATCCAACTTTGAATGATTCAAAATCTTTGTAAAATAAGCATTAGGTAAAGAGTAATTTCCTCCAGATACACAGATGGGAAACCGTAAGAATTCACTGGCAACCTGGAGTAAACAGATGGATCTTACATCACTCCTGCCGGGACGGGCTGTTTTCAGAGCAGTGACCATGCCGTATCTTCCTGCAGAAAAAAATCATAAATTTGGCCCCAGTATTTTTATGGTTCATACAAATAAAACCTCATTGCCTTTATTTCCATGAGTTTTGATGCCCTTAAATATGTGACTTTCGTAGTTGAATTGCATTGAGCATTTCTGTCTGTTTATTTCTCTTTATTAAACATTGAGTTTCTGAACTGATAGGTCATGATGTTTGTACCATCATTTTCATACAGCTCTTTTCTCTTTAGTGGTTGATTTTAAAACATATTTTAAAATTCAAACCTCTCTTTCAGCCCTTTGGATTATGGTTTTGAATTAGGTTTATTTGGGGAAAATACTGCTGGTTCCAATAAGTGGAAAACTTTGTATTTTAATGATATAATATTTTGTGTGCGTTACTGAAAAATGTAAATTCAAACTACTTGAATTTGATACCTTACTGAAGAGATTTTAGAAATTCTTTCTTACTTAATTGGTATTTAAATATTCACGTGTTCCAGAAGCATTTAAAAAGTAATCTTAATGTTTATGAAATGAATACTTAACACATTGAGTTTTTCAGATTCAAAACTGCCTTCTTTATAATAAAAAATAAACCAAACAAATCTGTTGCCTGACCAAGTACAGCATAATTGTAGCTAGTCTTTTCTTCCCTTGACATTACATTTGACAGTCAACAGGCATTTTTATAAGCTCAGTGGGAAGGCTCAGTCTAGATATTCCATTCTGGAAGCCAGGATATGAAATAGTTTAAATAGTTCCAGTGCATATTTATTGCCCAGTGAATGTGCACTTGTTAGAGGGCTGCCCTTTTTTTTTTGTTTTTCCTTCCATCTGTGGGATAAAATAGCAAAGTATTCTTTCACTGCTCTTTGTGCTTACCTGTGTTTTGCCATTTAGGTCATTAAATACTTTTGCAAAAAGGAAATGATTTGGTGATGGAGTGCTCCCACTGACCGATGGACTCAAAGAAGAGAAGGTAAAACCATTTCTTCTTTCTCCCCTATCCTTCTAGGAAAACACAACAAACAATTCCATGTATGTGTAGCCTCTCTTCACTTTAATTTTCTTGATGATTGTTTAGCAGAAATAGTAACTTTTGTGTTGATTGGTAAAGAGAGAAAGATATTGAAATAAAGCTGATTAGTGATAAGCTTTGCTGCTAGTTCCTATCTTATGCTTATAAAAGTTAACAAAAGTCTTCATCATTTTAAAGGTTTCGAAGCCATTTTTCTCACAAATAATTTCCAGTTTTCAGAAATAGCCTTATTAATTGTAATCCTCTTCTATCCTTGAAAACTTGTCATGGATGTTATTTTAAAAGGAAGATTAAGGTTGTGGCTTCCCTTCCGTGAAACAAGGGTCATGCCTATTTACAATTTAGAGAAATATTATTTAACAAAAGTAGAGAAATTCCTAGATATTATGAAATAAGATTTTAAAAGCTTCTGGTCATTAAAGTATTGGCATCGGTGTTCTAGAAAAAAAGAGTATGAAAAAAATGTACAATCAGTGGTGACACATAGGAAAACTTAGTATAAAGCAATCCCAGGAGATCTTAATATACCCTTTTCTTAGAAGGGGAGGCAGTTGGAATATGGTCGTTTTATGCAGCTGTGTGTTTTGTGTTCTTTGAACCACGGTCATAAGATGGATAGAATTCTTTAGCTAGAATGTGAGTAAAGCTTGAAGGATTTTGCTGGTACCTGTTATAAATTTGGTTCTTAAAATTTTAAATAGCAATTATACAGTTTAAACTCAGTATAAAGTGAAATACGGATCCTTATTCCTTCTTTCTTATCAAATACTTTTTGCCACATTATAAATTAAAATTGTACGGTGCGGCCAGTTGGCTCAGTTGGTTAGATCACTGTGCTCATAACACCAAGGTCACTGGTTCGATTCCCACATGGGCCAGTGAGCTGTGCCCTCCACAGCTAGACTGGAAACGACTTGGAGCTGATGGATCCTGGAAAAACACACTGTTCCCCAATATTCCCCAATAAAAACTTAAAAAAAAATTAAAATTGTAAAATAAGACTTCAACTTGGGACATGTTTTAATTTTAATATCTAAACAAGGAGTTAATGTATTGAGTAATTAGAATCTTGAAATTTTATGCTACTAAATCATAAAACTTCAAAATATAGCCCAGCTTTTGTTTGCTTCTTAGATAAAATAATTTCTGGGTTTAGATTATCCTCAAGCCTTTAATATAACTACTTGTTTTATCTCTAACTCCTGTGTCATAACCAAAGCCTAGTTAAATTATCAGTGTGCTAATCCCCTGTGTGCTGGTAAAAGGTACAAATCTCATGAAAATATTAAGAACAAAAGATACAGCCCTGAATTGCAGGAACACTGAAGTGATTTTTCTTGATATTTGTAGCTCAACAGAGGCAGAAGGATCCAAAGAAAGAGGCCTGGTCCATATCTGGAAGGCAGGATCCTGTTCTGTAACACCAGAGAGATTGCCAGGCTGGGGAGGAAAGACTGTTCTTCAGGCGGCCCTTGGCGTGAAACATGGAGTTCTTCTGACTGAAGGTATTGAAAACAATGGCTTAACAAAAACTAACTGAAACTGACATAATGCCCGAGTATATAAGAGCAGGTAAAAAGAGTTACTGGATACCAGGTGTTCTTAATGAACTTTGCTGGAGCTTATACTCTTTTTGTTTACAAAATATGTTCTTACTCCCTTTATCAGAAATCAGATTAGTTCTTAAATTTAAGATATACCAAAACTAGAATAAAAGGGGGAATTATAGTTTTTAAATTTTATAGCAATAAGTACATGAAAAACTAACTTTTTTGAAAGATTATTCAGAGACTCTTTTGCTGTTCATTAAACCTTCTTTGTTCATTAAAATGTATCAGAATAACAATGCTAATAATAGCTAATGTTTATCATTAAACAATTATAGGTGTTATCCACTGCGCTAAGGACTTGATATGTATTAATTCTTTGAGTCTCCATAGCCACCTTATGAGGTAGCTACTATTATTATCCCCACTTCACAGATGAGGAAGCTGAAGGTCAGATTAAATAATTACTCTAAGCATACATGTCTGTTACAGTGTCAGAGTTAGGATGGGAACCCAGAGAGTGTGATTTCAAAGCCTGCTTTTTAAGCAACTTGGTTATATCCCGTCTCAGTACAGTTTTCTGAGGTATAAATAGCAGCTCATCAGAACATGTAATAAAATCTATAAATCTATAAAAGATAGAAACATAGGCTATAATTTATGTAGAGAGCTACCTCTAATTTTTGTGGCAGTTTACCAGCTCAATCATGGCAAATTTTATTTGGGCGAGGACTGCCATCAACTTCACTAATTTATAAATTTCTGCTCTGTATGCATTTATTAAGTATTCACTAATGCTTTGCTGTTTTCCTCGTAGAAACTGGGAAGACAAATTCTAGGAAATTAAGCTTAAATATGACCTTGGTGGTTTTATGGGGTTAACTTGGATTTCACTTTATTATTACATAACTTTTATTATAATAATATGTAACAATACATTATTATATTAGGCCAGAATTTGGAAAAAGACTTATTTTAAAAATGTGAACTATATTCAGTGCATGCCTTTGGGTTTAAAATATGTAGTTCTCAAGCATATATAAGTGGAATTTTGTTATTGTTTTATTAGCCCTTCTGTAGTATATTTAGGAACCTTTATGAACATAACTATCTTTAAACATCTAGAATCATACCTAAAAGGCTGGGAAACTGAGGGAAACTTTTAAAAAGTATATAGCTTATCAGTGTTCATGTTTAAGTTTCACTATTCTGGTTTTTATCACTGTTCTGGTTTTAGTGTCAAAGTCACAAAAAAATCTCATCTCACACAAGTGTGTAGTACTTTGAAATGGAAAAAAGTTCTCCAGTGCTTTTTTAGACGAGAAAATGGTACTGATTGAATGCTAAGAATTTTCAAGCTTCATTGTCTCTATTTAATTTGACCATTAGCTCATAATTCAATGAGGATACTTCATTGATTCACTATTTTTGAGGTACTCCAGGTTAATCAAAGGGGGGGGTGTCTAAATATCCATTTCTTTGCAGTATTGCTCTCTCTAGTGGAATAATGTCAATTGAAAGAGTTGATGAGCTGTTGCAAATGTATATTGCTATATCACTTGGGAAGAAAGTTTTAACGATTTTAACCAGTGAGCTTATTTTCTCAATACTCTTTATCCAGACGAAATTCCCTAATAAAAGTTTGTATCTTCCTTCCAGCCGCTATTGTGTTCTTCCTTATATACATGGTATGGGGACTTAATTTAAATATATAAATATATCTGCCATGTATAATAGATCAAAGATAAAGTATGTATTTCTTTTTCGTCATCAACTCAATTGCTGCTTTGTGGGGGGAAAATAGTGCTTATTTCTTCATTCTGTATGTAGAAATTCTTATTGCAAAAGACAGTGACTTAAATCTGCATAACAATCTTATCCTTGTTTACTGTACTTTTCCTGGTAACTTCCATAACTGACTCCCCTCCACCCCAGCATCTTTTGGCTTCAGCTGAGGGTGATTTGAAAGTGGTGGATTCAGCCATTTTGGTGAGTTACTCAGTTTTCCTGAGTTTCTCCCATGTGTACAGGAGGTATACGTGTTATTAAATTTTTGTTTGTTTTTCTCCTATTAATCTGTCTTTTGTTACAGGGATGTCTCAAAAGAACCCAGAAGGGGAGAGGGAAAAATATTTTTCCTTCCCTACAGAACAGTAGACTATATGCCATATAGCCTAGGTGTGTAGTAGGCTATACCACCTAGGTTTGTGTAAGGGCACTCTATGGTGTTCGCACAATGACAAAATCGCCTAACAATGCATTTCTCAGAATGTATTCTTTTTTCTTTTTTCTTTTTTTTTTTTCTTTTTTTTTTAATTTTTTATTGGGGAATGTTGGGGAACAGTATGTTTCTCCAGGGCCCATCAGCTCTAAGTCGTTGTCCGTCAGTCTAGTTGTGGAGAGCTCAGCTCAGCTCAGCTCCAAGTCCAGTCGCCATTTTCAATCTTAGTTGCAGGCGGCGCAGCCCAGTATCCCATGCAAGAATTGAACCAGCAACCTTGTTGTTAAGAGCTCGCTCCAACCAACTGAGCCATCCGGGAGCTCAGCAGCAGCTCAGCTCAAGGTGCCATGTTCAATCTTAGTTGCAGGGGGCGCAGCCCACCATCCCCTGCGGGAGTCGAACTGGCAACCCTGTGGTTGAGAGGACGCACTCCAACCAACTGAGCCATCCGGGAGCTCAGCAGCAGCTCAGCTCAAGGTGCCGTGTTCAATCTTAGTTGCAGGGGGCGCTGCCCACCATCCCTTGCGGGACTCGAGGAATCGAACCAGCAAGCTTGCGGTTGAGAGCCCACTGGCCTGTGTGGGAATCAAACTGGCAGCCCTCGGAGTTAGGAGCACGGAGCTCCAACCACCTGAGCCACTGGGCTGGCCCTCAGAATGTATTCTGGTTATAAGTAGTTCATGACTGTATTTTATATATAACATTTAAAAATTATACATAATATGGTACATATCATGAAGATAGCCACATCTTGTTAATAGTGGTAATTTCTGTACAACCTAGAGGTATAATGCTAATTTCCTTTTTTTTTTTTTTTTTAAGTTTTTTATTGGGGATATTGGGGAACAGTATGTTTCTCCAGGGCCCATCAGCTCTAAGTCGTTGTCCGTTAATCTAGTTGTGGAGAGCTCAGCTCAGCTCAACTCCAAGTCCAGTCGCCATTTTCAATCTTAGTTGCAGGCGGTGCAGCCCAGTATCCCATGCGAGAATTGAACCAGCAACCTTGTTGTTAAGAGCTCGCGCTCTAACCAACTGAGCCATCCGGCCGCCCCTGAAAGCTAATTTCTTAATTTTGGCCAAAATGAATCTCTAATATTTTTGTGCCATTGCATAAATTTTCTGCTTCTCTGACTTATTCAGTAGTAGCGAATGTTGTAGATATTAGCAGTGTGTCATTTTATCTTGTCATGATCGTTTCGTCTTTGAATGCTTGGAATCTGCTTCTGTAATAGCCTACAATAGTAGCCATTAGTAGTGGATCGCTGCTAGAGTTTTTAGGATGAGGCTGAAAGAAAGGAACAATACCTCCTGCAAACTGTAGAAGTTCTCACTATATTTCAGAATGTTAAAAGATGTTATTTATTAAAAGATGAATAAGTTTGGAATATTATATGCTTGAACCAAATCTCTGCACTGTGCTTTCGAAAAAATAAAAAACAACAATCCTATTTTGTTAAACCTAGAGGGGATTCAAAGTTTTCTGATAAAATTTCTAGTTAATTTCACAAACTGCTTTTTTTTTTTTAAACTTTCAGATGGTGCGGTCTACAGCTTTGGGACTCTTCCCTGGAGAAGTGAACCAGCAGAGATTTGTCCGAGTACTCCAATTCTAGAAAATGCCCTGGTTGGGCAATATGTTGTTACTGTGGCAGCGGGGAGTTTTCACAGTGGAGCAGTGACAGAAAGTGGCGTAGCATACATGTGGGGAGAGAACTCTGCTGGCCAGTGTGCAGTAGCTAACCAGCAGTATGTTCCAGAACCTAATCCTGTCAGCATTTCTGATTCTGAGACCAGTCCTTTGTTAGCAGTCAAGATTTTGCAGTTGGCTTGTGGCGAGGAGCATACTCTGGCATTGTCCATAAGCAGAGAGATTTGGTCATGGGGTACTGGTTGTCAGCTGGGTCTCATTACTACTACCTTCCCAGTGACAAAGCCACAGAAGGTGGAACATCTTGCTGGGCGTGTAGTGCTACAGGTTGCCTGTGGTGCGTTCCACAGCTTAGCCCTTGTACAATGTCTCCCTTCCCAAGATCTGAAGCCAGTCCCTGAAAGGTGCAACCAGTGCAGCCAGCTCTTAATTACTATGACTGACAAAGAAGATCATGTGATTATATCAGACAGTCATTGTTGCCCGTTAGGTGTGACCCTGTCAGAATCCCAGGCAGAAAACCAGGCCAACACTGCCATCAGCCCCTCCACTGAAACCCTTGACAGCCAGGGAGAAGTATTTGAAAACACTCTTGTAGAAAATGATCTGCCTGTAGCTACCAAAATGAACGCTGCAAATGTTCAGACCACAAGTAGCGATGCCATTCCCTCCCAACGAGAGGACGTGAAAGCAGCTGAAATGTCTTCTGCCGGAAATATACCATGCTATCCTGACACTCAGGCAGTAAATGAATATGTGCAGAAACTGTCAGATCACTCAATAAGAGAGAACTCAGAGAACGATGAAAAGCCAAAGCCATCTCAGGTACCTGCTAAATTTTTTAATACAAAGCTATTTCTGGGGTTGAACCATCTGAGTTTTTCTTTAGAAACTTGAAAATGCCTACGGCTTGATAGCACTTTTTATTTTTTGAATTTGACTATAAATCTCTCTCATCATCTAAACCTAGATAAGGAAAAACCTGGATTAATTCAAAATTATTCTTTAGTTTCAAATTCTGGCCCTTTATGATGTTGAAAGATGCCATGCTGTGCTTGTTTTTTAAGTAGCAAAATCCCATTTGTTTTTTCCCCTAGTATTTTCTCACCATGACTAATGTACTGAATTTGGTGTGCCCTTCAGTAGTTTAACCTAATATAACTATATATTCACAAAGATTCCTCTGACCTGTGTTTGTACATTCTTCAGGTTCTGTAGAGAAAAGCCCATTCTTTTTTTATCAGAAAGGTTGCTATATGTGGTGGACCCTTCAATTGTAGGCAGACTAAAAAAAACCTTACTGGCATTACATATTGTTCAAATTTTTTTCAGTTATACCTGTGGTCCTTACTGGAAGGACCTTTTTGGAAGGGTAGTGGTGGTGAATATTTTCTTCATCTTATTTAAACTACTCTCATTATGAAAGCTTATTTCCCTGCTTAAAATTAATTGTTCTAAAGGGATAATCGGTTTTTCACTCTTAGGGTAAGCCTTTTAATTTTGCTTTACCAAAACTCTAAGCTAAGAAAACAAAAATGTCTAATCGTAAAAAGGGGTGTTTTTTCAGGTTATTGAAATGACATAGCCTTTTGATTCTTTATTCTTGTTGTTTACTATATCAGAATGAAAACATAGCGTAGAGGTGTTTTTAAAAACAGTTTTTATTTCACAGTCTTTTCACAGAACCTTGTGGATATTTGATTTTTTTAAAAAATTAAGAATAAGCCATTTGGAGGAAGGTATTATAAAAGTATAAACAAAACAATAATAATTTAACAGGAATGCATGTAGACAATTTCTAGACTTGTACATGTTATAAAAGTTTGACTTTGACTTTTTAAAAGTCATTTCTCTAATTAAATTGAAGTTAGCAGTTTATTGTATACAGTTTATTTGATTACTAGATTATCACCATTGCAATTGCATTTTTCTTTGGACTTGTTTTCTTAAACATTTAATGTTTTTGTTACCTATGCTAGTTTTGGCAATGTGTGTTTATATAAATTTAATTCAATTTTGAAATAGTGTCTCAATCATACAGCTAATTCATTAGGAATTTATGTGGCTTAGGACAAGTTTTTTCTCTTCTGGCCAGATATAACTGAAAGGGTATCTTACTTTTGTGAAATAAACCCAACTGTTTGGCAATGTAGCCTATATCTCACTATTGAATTTTATTATTGGTGGACTGGAACTCCTAAAATTATGTCTTTCATCAGAATTGCTAACTATGTATTTTTGTTTTGTTTATTTTATGTATTGTTAAATGTAATTAAGTAGAAGAGCCAGTTAGAACAATAGTTTAAAGTTTATATAAAGTAGAGTTTTGTGATTTTTTTTTTTACCTAATGGTAAGAGCCCCCTAAAATAGTCTCCTCTAAATACCATCGCTGCTTCTATTACCAGCCTTTGTAAACAAAGGGTGGAAATAATGATGCTAGTTCTTCTGAACAAGTTATCATGGGGACTGTATCACCAAGTAAATTATAAACTTTGTATTTGTCTTTTGTTTTACGCGGTGTATTGATTTTGTTGAATATTTTAATTAAAGATACTTGTACAGAAATGGCTTTTCTGAATTCTGTATTTAATTCAACAAATGTTTTGAGTACCTACTACTACATGTCATGCACTATACTAGTCAACAGGGGGGTTGGTTTTTAGTTTAGGATAAATTTAGGAAAGTATATACGAGTATACCCTTTGGGACCTTGGGGTAGTATATGAAGCAAATTGTTTATTGTGACCTATGCTGGTAAGCCAAAAGCTTTTTGTGTATGTGTTTAGTAGATACATTTAATGACTTTCCTTTTTAGTAAACAATGATGCTTAATAGCTCAAAATAAATGTCAATTGATTTTTCACTAAAATATTAGAAAACTTATTTTGACTCTCTAATACAGCAATGAATAACACTAAGAACATTGGTTCCAAATGTTTAATTATTAACCTCCCACATTTACTCTCTATGTTAGCAAGAGCAAAGGTAATCCTTCAGTTTACCTAGCCCTTGGGTCATGGAAAATAACTCACTGAGGAGACAGTAAAGGACTTGAACATAAGAGTATAATTTAGGGGCTGACAGGCAGAGGTATAACTTATTTTTCTACCTATAAATGCTATATGTAAATTTCCATTTATAAAACATTTTAGGAAAAGCCTTTTTTCAGAAATAATTTTTTTCTGATTTTTCTTGGTAGCATTCTGTGTAAATTTTCCTAAAAGGGATCAATAATAAAACTTTCATCTTTTCAACCTTCTATCCAGAGCTGTCACAGTGCATTTCATATTAAAGACTGTGTTTTTTCATACCTTTTTTCTCCTCTCCCCTTTTACTGTGCTTAATTTAATAAAAGAAACGGGGGTGTATTATTAAACACCATGGAAATATACAACGCTCAAACAAAAAGACGTACTTTTGACAAGGAGCTGTGTTTTGTGTACTCGCTGCCATACAGTGTGTTAAATCCATGATCAAGAAGACTTATCTTTAAGTTGGCGATCAAGAGACCTTTGTTTTAGAGACTTCTATTTGTAAACAGTGATAGATGTTAAACCATATTTTATTGATTACTTTTTGTATAAAGGATTGTGTTTTTATATGCTTTTCTATGTGTATATATTTCAGCCTCTTATGGAAGAAGCAATTCCTAATCTTCACAGCCCACCAACCACGAGCACCTCAGCGCTAAACAGCCTTGTGGTTTCTTGTGCATCTGCCGTTGGTGTGAGAGTGGCTGCTACATATGAAGCTGGGGCCTTGTCTCTTAAGAAAGTTATGAATTTTTACAGTACAGCCCCTTGTGAAACTGGAGCTCAGGCAGGGAGTAGTTCCATAGGCCCAGAAGGTCTGAAAGATAGCAGAGAAGAACAGGTTAAACAGGAGTCAATGCAAGGAAAGAAAAGTTCAAGTCTTGTTGATATCAGAGAAGAAGAATCAGAGGGAGGCAGCCGAAGACTCTCCCTCCCTGGATTGTTGTCACAAGGTAAGGAAATAGCCAGGTTTTGTGAGTTGACTTTTGCTGACTCCAAAATGCTCCTGACATCAGTCACGTGCTATATGGTAATGAATTAGCTTTCCTAATTGCTGAAGCTGACATAATTCAAATGTCAAAATGTGTTTAATTTTGGTCATCATAGGTGGTTTTAAAAGTTAGTTAGGTATGTTTCTGTCTGCTTTAGAAATAACTTTAGAAAGTAACTTTTTCATGATGACCGCTTGTCACGCGGGGTGGCCTGTGGGGTCTCTGCTCCCGCTCCCCACATAAGAATGCAGGATGTGATGAGGCCAAAAAGGAACTCCCACGGAGCCATAGGTAGGGGAGCCATACCGCTATAGTCTCACTGGAGGCTGGATTCACATGACGTGCGACCTGCTGTCTGCTTTTCTGCCAACCGACCGAATCTCTCGATTCTCCTCGACTCCCAATGTAGCTGCGGCAGTTATATTAGTGGCCAATGGCTCAATGGTTACAGCTGACAGCCAACTAGCCACAGCTGACGGCCATCTACTACCCGAGCCAGCACCCCTCCACGAGAGGCCGAGAGCCTAGAAACTGTTCTCTGGGGCTCTGTCCCCACACTGCTTTTGCTTATGAACCTTATTATGAATCTTATTTTATTGTTCTGGAGTATAGCAATAGCCTCCCTTATTTCCTAGTTGGGGCCTATACTCCAGATACAAGAAGTTGCAGATGTGACCATTGGGTAAGTGAGGAGTTACAGTACTTGTCCTGGAAGTAGAGATAATTTTAAGCTTCAATAAGAGAAAACTTCATTTTCTGAAACCATCAGCAGCAATAAATCTTAGAATATGAAGAATATTACACAGTTGGTTCTTCTACATTTCTCAGTCAGTTGAGGAATCTCAGTCATCTAGACTTCCGCGTCTCTGAATGTGTTCTGCAGACCTTCGACTTCAGCAGCATCTGGGAATTTGTTAGAAATGCAGGGTATCAGGCTCACTCCAAACCTAATGGATCAGAACATGCATTATAACAAGATCCCCAAGGTGATTAGTGTGCGCTTTCAAGTTTGAGGATTAGACCAGGAGTTTGCAAACTTTCTCTGTAAAGAGCTAACGAGAAATATTCTATGATTTGCAGGACATATAGTCTCTGTTACAGCTGTTCAACGCTGCTGTTGTTGCTTAAGAGCATCAGAGATAATACATTTTAATGAGCAAGGCTCTATTCCAATAAAACTTGATTTACAAAAACAAGCAATGGGCTGTATTTGACCCACTGGCTATAAACCATTTTGTGCAAAGCTCTAAACTTAGGAATCCTAGTCTGTAATAAAATGTACCTTTTCTGCTCTGCCCCTGTTCCCTATACTTGTTCTACTTACTCATTGTACTTTCTTGTGCCACTGAGCACTTCTGTTATCTTGCCTCCTGATTTTCATTGTTGCTAGATTTTCATCTGTGCAAATGAAACCCCGAGTCCTGATTGATTTGACTGTGTGTTTATAAAGAAAGCCCAACGCATTGTATTAAGTCTGAAGGAGAATCTCGTGTGAAAGTTTTCTTAAATGTCTTCTAGCGTTTTTAGTATAAGCATATTTGAGATCTCTTTGAACCACAAATGTGGAATATTGACTTTTATCATGTCATTAGACCCTATGAAATCTGCAGTCCTACTAACAGATGTATTTCCTTAGGTTAAATTTCCCTTAGTAACCTAAAGTATCTTCAGAAAAAAAATTTACATGTACTCTTTTTCCCTCTCTCTTTTAAAATTACCTGGAATACATGTTTGAGGAAACTTCACTTAAATTTATTTGAGTTTCTCTATATACAAATGGACAGTGTACTTACCAGGAAAGGTGTTCATCATACCAGTGATGGTCACTTTTTGTGACTCCCAAGTTAATGACCAAGTGATTAAGTCTACACTTGGTGACATTTAATGATTTTCTTCGAAACATATCCTCTCACCAAATTGGTGTACATAGTGTTATATACCTTTGTTACAATTTTGAACGTGTAAAAGATGAAAACATTCTTCTTTAAAAGATTAAGTTCTCTATACAATAATTTGAAGCAGGCAAAATGCAAAAGCTTTTTTAGTACTTCCCATTTATAATCTTTTTCCCACCTTAGATACTTCTAAATTTTAGATTTAAATAAGTTATTTATTACAATATTTATAATATATTTGAACTTAGACCTTGTCTTGGAAAGGCTTCACTTTTCATGCTGCTTTGAAAAGGGAAAAATATTTGTCAGCCTTAGTGTAGTACTTTGTTAAGCATATTCTTTAGAATATAAGTTCCACAGAGTGTCACACAGATGTCCTGTATAACTTAAGTGTTATACAGAAAAGAATTCTGTGGCCAAATGTTTGGGAGCTGGGTAAGCCAAATTTAAACAATTTTTAATTGCAGGACTTTCAGCTCCTTTAGCATGCTCAAGTCTGTGTGAATCTCTACAGGGCAGGTAGCCGGAGGAGAGAATGTAGTAGGCAGCATTTGCCAAACTCATTTGACCAGTAAATCTCCATTTTGCAGAGAAACTATACAATATGTTTCATAAAACCATGTTATTGTATTTCTTTGAAAATCAACAGTTTATCAAAATATCTTTTTCCCCACTCATCTACTCCCTCACCCCATCTCTGGTTTATTTTCAGTTTCCCCCAGGCTGTTAAGAAAAGCTGCACGGGTGAAAACACGGACAGTGGTTCTGACCCCTACATACAGCGGAGAAGCAGATGCTCTGTTGCCTTCTCTGAGAACAGAGGTGTGGACCTGGGGGAAAGGGAAGGAAGGGCAGCTAGGACATGGCGATGTTCTGCCTAGGTGAGTGCTGCCGGTGTTGACTGGGAGGAATGGACTTAAATAGCCTGTCTCCTGGGACGGTCTCTCCCTTTTTATTTCCTCATGGAGGAAATCTCCCTCAAAATTATACTCCATTAACTCTGATTTAAAAGGCAACTCTCATCTTAAACTTGACTTTGTTCCTCACATTAAAGGACTTGAGTATCCATGGTGCACCTTTCCATCCCATCATGGATGTGTATTCATCTTGCAACACAGAAAGGGGTGTCGGGGTTAAGGTGGTATTTCATTAGAACACTTGAATGGCTCAGATTTTTAACTTAGAAAAAAGAACCAACAATTTCCTTTTTAACCTAAAAGGTGTCTCTCTACTGCTGTCAGAATAACTATAACTGCAATAGTAAACCATGTCTATCGATATACCTCAAGGAAAAGCTATTGTTTAGGAGGAACTCTTATGATACTAATAAATTAGACGTTTGTGAAGGTGTGTAAATGGAATGATTATCTAAGACAGTCAGTTAACATTAATGTCTGTAAGCAGAGTGTGGGCAACTGTGACGTTAAAAAAGAAGACTTAACTCCCCTCTACGGTTCTATTTCATTGTGTCCTAAGTGGTCTCTCTGCCACCTGAATCATTTTGTAGTTTGATGATTCTTAACAGATTCTGAATTATGGTGGTTAATTAGTGATTGGTAGATAGGGATTAAATTAAAACGATCCAGAATTACTTACAAGGAGTAGGTTGAACATATATCCATCATTTTTATTTCAATGTTTTCTTTTGAAGTGCTCATTTTTTACTTGAAAGCACTTACTCTATAATTTGAGAAAGGTCATGATTCTTGCTGAGAATACTAATTACTTTGAGTTTGTGAGTATATGTGGTTTTTTTCTTTAAGGCTTCAACCATTGTGTGTAAAATGTCTGGATGGTAAAGAAGTAATCCACCTGGAGGCAGGTGGTTGCCATTCTCTTGCACTTACTGCGAAATCCCAGGTAGGAAGCAAACTATTAAAAGTTGATCTTAATTTCATGGAAGGCCAACATGACAAGATTGGACCATCGTTGGTTAAGTATCTGCTATGTGATATCATATCTCATTTGATCTTTCCAGTGTTTTACATTGCATTGCATTATTTCCATTTTACAAATGAGGAAAGGGAAGTTTAGGGGAATTATGTAGCTTTGTTAAAGTCACACATGTGATAGTAGAGTTTGGATTAAATACTGGTATACCCATCAAAGAATCTATAATGTGTTCTCGTCACAAAATAGAATTCAGAAGTTTCCAGGGCATTGGTGAATTTCTATTCATGCCTTGATGAGGAAAATCCATAAGTAAGATACTAAAAGAAGAAAGCAAAAGGCATTTTTCTCTTTCAAAATTGTGGGACCTGAAAGTGACCTCCAGACTCACTTAAAACCATGACTATATATATAAACCCTCCTAATAAAAGTAGTTGTTTTAAGTTATTCTTAAATATACGAGTATACATATAAGGATTCTTCGTTAGTCCTTTCATCTTTTTAGAAAAAGTCAGTGAAGGATTCTAAACCTTTAAATAAATGTTTCATTTTAAATTTCACATAGCAGGCTAGCCAGAAAACTAACATAGCCTATATAAATAAATATAAATATTAGGAAAGAAAAGGCTAACTTACTGTTTTTAATATGATGAATCATCTAAAAGGTTTAAAAATAAGATATTAGGAAGGTGGTCAGTTATAAAATAAGCACATAAAAATTGCTAGTTTTCTTATATATATAAAGTAAAACAGAAAACATGCTTAGGAAAAAAGAAGCTGTTCACAATTACAACAAAAGTATTTAGGAAATAGGAATATTCTTAATAGGAAAGAATATCCTATTAAGAATATTCTTTTTTTTTAAAATGATGTCGAGCATTCTTTCATATGCTTATTTGCAATCCCAGTATATATATTTTTTTTTTTTTAAATAAATTTTATTGGGGAATATTGGGGAACAGTGTGTGTCTCCAGGGCCATCAGCTCCAAGTCGTTGTCCTTCAATCTAGTTGTGGAGGATGCAGCTCAGCTCCAAGTCCAGTCGCTGTTTTCAATCTTTAGTTGCAGGGGACACAGCCCACCATCTCATGAGGGAATTGAACCGGCAGCCTTGTTGTTGAGAGCTCATGCTCTAACCAACTGAGCCATCTGGCTGCCCCAAGAATATTCTTAACAGGAATAGAGCCCATATGACACAAACTCGAGAACTCTTCTAATAGGTCATAAAAGAAAATGGGAGTAAAGAGAGAGAGATTTCATTTTTAAATGAGAAGAGTCAGTGTTGCAGAAATGCCATTTCTCCCTATATTGTTAAATCAGTACAGTTTAAATTCAATATAACTCCAAAATATTCCAATATAATATTTACAACTTGATAAAATGATCCCCAGATTATCCTAGGAGAGTAAACATAAGTGGTGAGCCACATAAATTCTGCTAAAGAACAGAAAGGAAGAGTAAAAATTAGCCATATAAAATATATTATAAAACTAGAAACAGATCAGTGGAGCAGAAATATACCTGTAGACTAGAAACAGACCCAAGTATATATGAGAATAATAGTATATGATAAAAGTGGGCATATCAAATCAGTTGGGGAAACAAGACTGAGTTTTCAATAAATACTGTTGGAACCATTGGCTTCTTATTTGCAGAAGAAAATTAAGGTAACTACATATTCTACTTCTGGCTGAATTAAAGATGTAGATGTTAAAAAGTAAAACCTTACATGTAAAAGAACAAATTTAGGTGATTTTTAAAAAATAACTTTAGGTGTAGAAAAGGTCGTAACATCAAAATCAGAAATTAGTAAAGTGTATGTTTGTTTGCATAGTAAACAATCTTAAACAGCAAAAAACACCACAAACAAAATTAAAATACATAACAAACTGGGTAAAAACTTTTGTAACATATATGACAAAGTGTTACTACCTGATAATATAAAGAAAAATTGTCATAGGCTATTTATGTTCCATTCATAAAAGAAAAAATAGAAATGGCCAGCAATGAATGAAAAGGTGGTCAACCACTTAGTAAACAAATTTAAATTGAAACAACAGTAAATTTTAACACCTATCAGATTAACAAGGGTTGCATTTAATACTAAATGTTGGTGAAGATATGGGAAAAAGGTACATACAAATGCTGGCAAGAATGTATTAGGTTGGTGCAAAAGTAATTGCGGTTTTTGCAATTATTTTTAACCTTTTAAACCACAATTACTTTTACACCAACCTAATACATTGGACCATGCAGATAGATAATTTGACAGTGTATATAAAAAATCAGAATGTGCATATTCATTAACCCAGAATTCTTTGCCTAGGAATTTATCCCAAGGAAATAGATACACAAATATGTATATTCAAGAATTTTTATATTAAAAATTGGAAAGAAATTTTTAATAAATGTAATTATTCAATTAGGTAATTGATTAAACTGTGCCCACGGTGGAGTTCTGTGTAGTTATTATAAGTGATGTTGTAGCTCTATACTCACACAGAAAAATGTCGGTGCATACATAACATTAAGTAAAAAATATCAGATCACAAAACAGCATTGATAGTATAGTCCCATTTTATACTTTCCATTTTGTATACACGTTATATCTAATAGACAGTAAAATTTTTGGAAGGAGATATGTGCGTGTTCCCAAAACAAAATAGGAATTGTCTCTAAGTGAGCTACATCAGTGGTTTTCACTTTCTTTTTATTTCTTTGTACTGTCACAGTTTTGTACAGTGACCATGAATTACTTTTATAATCAGAATAAACAAAATCATTTTCATTGTATATAGTCAATGTAATCTAGTTTTGTTTTGTCTATAGTGTAGCCTGGGTACTTGTGTTTCTCCTTCAGTGATTCTTCACCTATAAAAAGGCTTTCTAGTCATTTCGTAGCACTCCTGTGTGCTACAGAGTAAAGAGTCATAATTACTTTTTCTGTATAGCACTTAGCTTTATTTTTTTATCACTTTCTTTGTAGAAGAGAGTGTAGGATAATTCCTGGGTTTGAATCCTGGCTCTGCCACTTACAAATTTGTGTCCTCTGTGAGCCAGTTTCCATATCTGTAAAACAAGGATTGTTGTGAGAATGAAACAAATTAATACACAGAAAGTGTTAAGAACAATGCCTGGCGATAGTAAACACCTGAAAAATATTAGTTATTGTTATTGTTAACCCTTGGACTCTGTGTCTTCCTATGTACTCTGTCTGCCCAGTATCTCTGGTCTTGTTTAAAAATGAAATTCTTAATGTTTTATTTTAAAGAGTAGAAAGACTCATATAAGTAATTTGTTTAAAGACTAGTGTAAGTAATTTATGTGTAACTATTGGTACATATTATACATACATACGCATATATATGTTATTATAAAGGTTCTGAATTGACATGCAAAATCAGATTTACAACTCTTATGTACTTTTCTGTGGTTTTCTAATAGGTTTACTCATGGGGTAGCAATTCCTTTGGTCAACTTGGGCATTCCGATGTTCCAACAACAATTCCTCGTCTTGCAAAGGTACTTTTGTGATCTGGATAACTTCTGTAAGGACTTATTCCAGAATTCTAAGTTATAACACTTTCCATTTCTCCATTTCATGTTTAAAAAATTAGGAAAACAGTATATTTATAACCTAAATTTGTTTTGATGTACTTAATTTCTTTCTAGATACAAAGCCACTTGTTTTTAAGCCAAATGTGGTTTTTTTGATGTGTTAGTTTATATTTCTTCTTAGCTTCCACTGTTCATTGAACAGTCATAGTTCTTTTGTCTTTTTTATTAATAAAAAGTAAAAATGAAAAAGTTCTTTCATTTAAAACAAATGTTTCTAGAACTATGATATTGACTTCTGAACTTTATACTAACAAATGCCTACTCTGATTTCTCACTTAATTTTGACTTTTACATAACATTATTTGATGGTGTTATGTCTTGTTTTGATTTCTTTTACACACATAGTCATAATAGTAAAACCTTTTGTAAACCTTTTCATTTTCTGTAGTGAAGCTAAAAGTATAGATGAATGATTTCTTCACTGTTTGTGTGAATTGGTTTTCGTTTATGTAATGCTTCTCAGAGACTGGTGATTTCTAGTCCCTTTGGTGCAATTCCTAGAGGAGTGTGTCTCAACCTTTTTTTCTGTCCCAACACCCTGAAGAAATACTACATCCTCATCAGTAGTACTGACTCCTTATACAAGATTTGTTTGTATTTTGGGGGGTGGTGGGTGGGGAGTATGAATGGTGATAGCTTAACAAAATGAAAGATGGAGTTCATGTTTGTAGTTGGATCCTGATGTCGCCCCATCCCAAAACGTGCTCCCTCCACTCAGAGTAACAGAGACTGAAAAAGCGTAGTTACTTCAATCCATGATTCATGTAAATATGTATCCCAGTGATGCACGTATTCAGTGTGCACTGTGCATTCATCACTATATAAGACTTCCACGTGCTGCCTTTTCTTCTTAATTTTACCTGGAAGGAAAGACAAATAAAACATCAGGGCATAGTTAGTACTTCTAGCTCCAATCTTAACTATTTTCAGTATAAAACATTTTAGTGGTAAACTATTTAATTTCTGGTGTTTTATCACAAATAAAGACATGGTAAATTATTGTTCCTTGTCTTTTATTTAAATACGCTAGAACATGCATTTATTCATACTAAGGAGTCTTGTAATACATGTATATAGCATGGAGATCCTGGAAATAATTTTTTATTTACTATTTTAGAGTCCGACAAGAGAGAATCGAGTTTGTTATTAGGTTTGAGTTTCATTACTCTTTAACTGTACATAACAAAAATACAGCATCAGGAGTTCGATTTAAGTCATTTTAATTAAATCTATGAATTGAAGTCAAAGTAGAATGAGATCTGAATTAGTTTGGTGTAGAGACTCTTTCCTCCTGCAAAAAACGTTAATTCATTCTTTGCAAAGTTAACAGGAAGTCAGTTATTTGGATAGCCTGAACTTGAGAAGATAATGTCATGCTGGAAGAGGATAGCTATAAAGTGGTGGAGACACACGCCTCGCATCTACTCATGCTCACACCATCACCTGACACCTAGGATTTGGAGCCTATCTAGACACAAAGAATCTAATAGATTAGAAGGCTTTTTGCTTATCAGTATAGGAGCCATGGTTGAAGCTGGGACGGGGTGGGGACAGAGCCCTGGCACCTGCCTTTCCATGGTGGCTCCTGAATCACAATGTGGAATCCTAAGGTTTGAAAACCATTTTTTTTAAGGCATTGGTTCTCAAACTTTGGTCTGCATCAGAATCACCTGGAGACCTTGTTAAAACAGATTGCCAGGTCCCACCCTCCAGTAGCTCTGTGGCCTGAGAGTCTGTATTTCTAACATGTCCCTAGGTGATTGCTGCTGCTGCTGCTGCAAAGACTACTCGTTGAGAGCCACTGGTCTAGGGGATCCATGTAGCTGGGCTTCTAATGGGTCCTGCCTGTTTCAGCATCCTGGGAGTGGCACAGTGAAGTCACATCAGAGAAGTAGTGAGTTCCAAGTGGGAAAACTTGAGTTTTCCCAAGGGCTTAGTTGGCCAGAATGGAATTTAGCCTTGTTAGATTGTTTTATTTTTTAACCTTGATTTTTGTGCACATAGCTGAATGTAAACGGACAAAAGTGTGTGCTAGCTATCAGAATAGGGCTCTGGAAGTTTCTGGGCCTCCTGATTGGAGTACAGGCTAAGTCCTGTGAAGACTTCCAAAAATATCAATTAAAAAATCAGATCTATGGTTTTTCCTTTTTAAATTCCAATTATGCAGATATTTATAGAAATAATCCAGTTCTACATGTAAAAGCTGACCAAAGGCTTCCTTCTTACCCGTGTCTGTTCTGCATTTGACTGGGTACATTGCTGGTTGAATTTTTGTCCTCTGAAATATGACTGACTTGGCACCACAACTATTTCGGTAATCTAACATTTCAATTCCTGTGGATCTGAAGTTCTGTCTGATTCCTTCATCTTGGACCCATCAATATCTTGCTGTCGTTGCAGGTAAACAGTGAAAATGGAGTCTGGAGTGTAGCTGCTGGCCAAGATTATTCCCTGTTTTTAGTGGATACAGAAGATTTCCAGCCTGGGTTGTATTACAGTGGTCGACAGAGTCCTGCAGAAGGTGACAACCTTCCAGAGAATCACAGTGGTACTAAGACTCCAGTACTTCTCTCCTGTACTAAGGTGAACAGGGATTGGATCCTAAGGCCCACGTTGTATAACACACGAGAAGTATTTCGTTTTTGTTACTTGTGTGCCGGTTACTAAGTATCTCTGACTACTGTATTTAAAACTGCTAGCTTATTCCCATCTTCTTCTTCCCTCCTTATCTTTTCCTGACTTCTTTCTCCCCAAAGTGCATATCACCATCTAATACAATATATAATTTACTTATTTTGTCTATTGTCTATGCTACTTAACTGTAAGATTTATAAGATAAATAGGGATTTTAGGATTTCTCATTTACTGCTGTATCCTCATAGTAAATACTTTATAAAGAGTTCGTTGAATGAACATCCTCATGTAGGAATATTAAAAAGTAATTTTACGGTGAAGTTTTCTGACTGCATTCATGGATGCTTCAGAGGTGAATTAGAATAGGAATAGAGTACATGAATTTTTAACTTGAGGTGTGTCTGTAGTAAAAATTGCAGAGGCCTGACATGGGCTTGTTGCAGACCTGACAGGCCACCAGTGCTCTACTTCCCATCGCTTCTCATTTTCTCTTAGCTTTTCATTGTATTTATTACTGTTTACTCCCTTTTTCATTTGTTGATCTGAATTTCTTTGCTTTCTTACTTTCTATCTCTTTTTCATACATTGAAACGATTGGCCTGTTTCTGGGTGTTCTTTTTCTTCCCACTAAAGTAACTTACATCCTCAAAGTGATATGTCTCAAGGAAATGAACCCTCAAAGCTAATACATTCTGGATTTCTTATTCTTATTGAATAATCTATCCTATGGACTGTTTTTTATCCATTGTGTTTATTTTTCTGGCTAAATATGTGAGCTGTGAATGTATAGGGACAAGCTCTTTCCTGCTGAAGGCAACACTGACCAAGGTTTAGCTCCTAACCTATATGCAGCCTGTTATCCCAGACATACTAATAGACTCTTTGTAGTTGTTGGCCCTGGCTCCTCATTCCCCATGCAAGATTCCGCAGTCCAGATAAAGGATGAACGAGTCTGATGAAAGGGATGAGGCTCTAATATGTGTCTTTAGTTACCATGCGTGTTAACAGTCTATTGGGTCTCCAGCTTGGTTGCCTAGTTTACAATAATAGGGACATGTGAATAAACACATTGAATGTGTTTATTCAATAGTGTCATGGATAAATGAAAAAAGTCCCTTTTAAAGAAAATCCCTTTATGTTGTACAGTACTTTAAAAAGACAGGATAACTCCCAGATCTTTGATATTTTGATCTATAGCACAGAGATCCCCTCTACTCTCATTTATCCTATTTTATGCAAAAAGGAGTCCTGAGACATCATTTGGATCTTTGTGTATTTAGGGTTTGTGTCTGTGATTCTAATACATGTAATGTGAAATAATAGATATTTTGGCAATAAGTGAACATATAATAATATAGTTATATATAGATCCAGATATGTATACAAGTATGTATAACAGTGGTGTACTGATAAACCACCTCCAAAAAATCAAATCAAAACAAAACCCAAAAGCCCTGACCTGTAGTGCTGTAGTGTTTGCCTTTTTTTTTTTTTTTTTTTTTGGGGTAATTTCACTATTGCAATTTCAAGTTACCAATGGTTTAATTACCAACTTGCAAGATTTCTGAGTATTTACCAGTTGGCTCTCGCCAGCTGATACAAGCCAGCTTCAGTGCCCAAATTTCTACTAGTAATTTATATTATATCTTGAATCTTTTCTCTGTTTTAGCTCGGATATATAAGCAGAGTGACAGCAGGAAAAGACAGCTGTCTAGTCTTGGTGGACAAGAACATTATGGGATATATTGCCAGTCTTCATGAGTTGGCTACTACAGAAAGACGGTTCTATTCAAAGCTAAGTGATATCAAATCTCAGATCCTCAGGCCTCTTCTCAGTTTAGGTAAGTAGAACACTCTTGTTTTATCTGTTCTTCCTATATCACAAAGAAAACCTTTGAGTGATGCTGTACTCCTTTCCTTCCATTCTCTTCTGTTTGTACACAGGCAGTCAATAACTTACAAACTATTTCCACTTTGTCAGTAGCCCAGCTACCCCCCTTGCCCCCCAATCCCCCCACTCCCATAACTCATTTTACTTGTGGAAGTAGAAAATGGAGTTTTCAGAATATTCATGGAAGAGAAGCAGAAACAACTTTGGACAAGATGATCCTAGGAGCTAGACTTCTAAACAGCACTTCTAGCCTCACCAGTGCTAAAATATCTTTCCTTAATTATACTACCTGGATTTTTAATTTTCTTTGTTCTAGTTCTCAGAGTTATATCAAGTAGAGATTCATTTGGATTTACAAGCATGTCTTATCCCACACTAGCATGAATTGATTACATCTGATCCCTTTTCTTAGCTGTAATCATCCACAAAGGGATTGAAGGTGAGGAGATATTACAGAGGAAATGGATTATGATAGTCCCTAGATGGTGTGCTACTGTCCAGTTATGCCAGGTTCCTAGGAGGTTAGAAAAGAATACAGATTGGAGGGGGCAGCTATTGAAAAAAACTTCCCTTATTTCGAAATTTTTTCTAGATTTGGCCCTGCACTCAGAAAATGGAAAGGAAGTTTTCTTTCTCTTTCTCTCTCCTACACTCCTTGGCCCCTGTGAGGACCCAGAATTCAGGCCAATAATTCTAGTACTTAAATTCTATCTTGTTAGTTAGCTCATTGATTTTAGTGGGAAAACATCTACTTGTCAAACAACTAACTTACAATGTTTCCTTTGTAAGTTGGACATTGTTTGCATTTTTTAAAAATGTTTTGCTTTTGTAAATGTTGTAGAGTCCCCTGTTCTATAAATTCCCCTCCAGTGGGTGGACCCAATACCCCAGGACTTGGGCAAGGGAAAGGAAGCAATCCAACCTGGAAGGTTCTTGGATTGCTCTGAAAGGAAAGTGAAATCTGCCTATTCTCTCTCCTGATTTCTGATTTCTATGTTGGTCTTACCTCGTCTGCTCATCAGCCTCACTGCTTGGTCCTAAAAATTAGGAACTATAGGAAAAAGCAAATAATCTCTTGATAGTCTCTATAAAGTTTAGAGCAATGTAGACAGTCTGGTTTGGCGTTGCTCTCTCTGCACTGAAGTGTTGGGCTTGTCCAAGGGACAAGTTGAGCAGAAGTAAGTACAAACAGTTGAAAATGTTAACCAAGGTGTAACTACAGAAGTGAGTTTAATTCCTGACTGTCACTAACCAGTTGTGTGAAATTAGATTTTGCCCTGCTCTTGGTTTCAGATTTCTGATCTTCAAAATGAGAAGAGAGTTGGATTAGCTCAGTGGTTCTCAAATTTGGCTGGTCTTCAGAATTACCTGGATAGCTTTTCTTTTTAACATATCCATCCTGGGATCTTAACCCTGGCCTACTGAGTCAGAACCTGTAGGGTTCTTGTAAAAGTATTTTTAACAAGTTCCTCAAATGACTGGATTCTGTAATCTCTAAAGTTGCCTTCTTTAACTCTGTGATTATTTGGGTTCTGTAGTGAGAGTACATCTCAACATGTTAAGTATTTTTAGAAAACTTTTTATAATCTTGATCATAAGGAAGTATTCAGACAATGAGTCTTTAGGTTATGTCGTCGTCATCATCATCATCATCATCATTTTGTTACAGAAAATTTGGGCACTGCCAGTACAGTCCAGCTGTTGCAGGAGGTGGCAAGTCGATTCAGCAAGTTGTGTTACCTGATTGGTCAGCATGGAGCCTCACTGAGCAGCTTCCTTCATGGGATAAAGGAAACGAGGAGTTTGGTTATTCTGAAGCACGCAAGTCTCTTCTTGGATAGTTTTACAGAGCAAGTATCCAGTCCCCTGTCATGTTCAATATCTGCAGGGTTTTTCTGCCAAGGAGAACAGCTCTTTAATCAGAGGAGACTAGATTAGGGAGAGTGATATAAGGTAATAGAAATTGCAAAGCAGTATTTTAATCTTTAACCAATTATAGTTCTGCATTGCTAAAATTTTAGTTTTTTCTAAGGGGAGAAAAAGGTTTAAAAATATAATGAATTTTCGTATTTCCTTCTATAGTCTAGCAGAATGGTTGATAGTATACTTTACATAAAATGTACTATAATAAATGTACTTGTAATTCTGTAGAGAACAAATTTGTTTGCTTAAGTAAATAATACTAAAATTTGAGGAAATAAGTAACTAAATTATTTTAAGACTAAATGCTGACTGTAAATGTGGAGCTATTCCAGTGTCTGCTTTTTACTATTGTGTAAATGGAGGGTTTAAAGACCAAACTATCTTTAAAATAAATATTTCCTTAATAAAACCTAGGATAGTTATCCAATGCTCTTTTCATGTTTTTTAAGTAAAATATCCAAAGTATATTTGAAAATTTAAATGTTTCTCATTTTTTCTTAATTTATATTTTGACATTTTGATGTGAGGCATAATTTAAGTGTTATTTTAATGTATAATAGGTTATAGTGTTGATCTGAAGTGTAGGTTTCATTCTTTTTTTTTAAAAAACTTTTATTTATTTTAAGTGTGTTTTTCCAGGATCCATCAGCTCCAAGTCAAGCAGTTGTTTCAATCTAGTTGTGGAGGGCGCAGCTCACAGTGGCCCATGTGGGGATCGAACCGGCAACCTTGTTGTTAAGAGCACTGTGCTCTAACCAACTGAGCTAACCGGCCACCCCTAGGTTTTATTCTTTACTTAATACTTCATCCATCCAACAAATACTAGTTAAATACCCAATAAGTGCCAGGTACTGTGTGGAGCTCCAAGACCACAGCAGCCACAGCACAGAGCCAACGAAAAGCCCGTCTTGACGGGTTCATGTTCTGTTGGTGTTCCGTTTAGGTTATTTACAATATAAATAATGTATGTTTATTATTGAAAACTATACAAATAAAGATAATCAAAAAGATATTTAAAGTCTTCCATAATTCTGTCACCAGAAATAACAATGAATAATAATCTTAGTGTTTTTCCTTTGACTTATAGCAAGTATGTGCAAATAGATATACTATGTGATTTTAATTTTAAGTAAAATGAAATATACTGGAAGCTATTGTCTGAGAGGAAATACCCTGGTTGGAGTATTTTAACTCATCATCTTTCAGACACAAAAAATAACTTTTTTAAATTAGATATTGTTTGTAAAGTTTTCAGTTTTTACCAGTATAATTTTTTATTTTATTTGTATTCATCTCTATTTCAGTTCTTTTTCTTTGATACTTAAGGACTTATGCTTGGAAATGCTTTTATGTTATTTTGATAACTTGGGCTATTCTTTTGACATAATTTACTCATATAGATGGAACAGGTACAGTTTTTATTTATTTATGAATTTTTAAAATTATTTTTAATTGTGCTAAAATACATATAGCATAAAATTTACTGTTGTAACCAATTTTAAGTGTACAGTGCCTTGGACTATTTTTGATAGGATTTTACCTTCTCTCTCCAAGTCTGGATTCCATTTGCCAGCCCAGGAGTATGGAAAGAATATACATGGCTCAAAGCAGTATATCAAAATTTACTCTCTAGCAGTAGATCAATACTTAACCCACATCTACATTGTCTAACACTGTTTCACTCAAGCTCTTTAAACATATTTTCTTACCATTTCTATGGTCTGTTTCTGAAGACTTAATTGGGAAACCTAAACTGAAGATTAGAGAAATTTTTCATTAAAAATACAACAATTTTAATCATATTTTCTCTTTGTTAAATTACAAAGTAAAATCTACCAAGTAAATTTTAGCATCTTGTGCATAGCTTTAGGTGGTTTTTAAATTTCCTATTATATTTAACATCTTTACTAAAATGACCCTCTGCACACACACAAAATTATGTGATAATTATAATCATCACATAGCCTGCTCTTCTTTTCAGTCCTTGATAGTTCATGAATGTTGATATCACAAAAGTGCTAAAACTCATTGGTGAGATACCAAGAAGTAGCTGTTCCAGATGCTTGTTCGAAAACTCTGAAGAATTAATTTACTTTTTAACACTAATGTACATGTGTTTTCTTTTTTGATCAAGGTATTGCACGTCAATTACAAATTTCCTGGTTATGGGAGGATTCCAGCTTCTTGCTAAGCCTGCCATGTAAGTATATACCTTCCAATTACCATTCTAACAAACAAAGATCATGTTTTGTAGTGTTTTGTGTTTTTGAGTGCCCATGAAAAGATTTGACTTGGTCATTCTCCCAAATGAATCAAAATGTAAACTTTTGCTCTTAAAAGGACAGGTATTATTAGCCTATGATTATCATTGGAAGAAGTATGATACTGAAAAAGCCACAAGATCTAGGTCCTCCTTGAGTGCTACCACTTATTGTTTCTGAGACTTTAAGAGACAACTCTCTTCACCAGTTGAGCCTAATTTTTTTTATATGTAAAATGGAAATGTTCTCTCTCTGGTTGTGAGGAACAAGTACTGTGTGTGGTGCTGCCCAGAAAAGTGCAGAGTATTTCACAAATATATAAAGTTTTTTCATCTACCTTCTGGATAAGTAATAAATATGAAAGCCCCTTACATGAGGTTAATCATTCTGAACTGTGTAGTTTCTCAACAAAGGCAGGTGTTAAAAATTCAGTCATATTTTAACAAAACATTTCAAATATGTACTCATGACCCAGATTTAAGTGGACATTAATGTTTTGCCATGTTTACTTCTGATCTTATATCCTAAAAGAAAGAGTAATAACATCCTTATCTCATTTCTGGTCTTAAAGGGAATACTTTTAATATTTCACCATTAAAGATGATTGCCTTAGGTTTTTGGTAAATATCACTGATAGGGTTAAAAAAACTCCCTTCTATTCCTAAAAGTTGGAGAGGATTGATGTTTTTTTTTTAATGTTAAATATTCTTAAGTTCCAAGGTAAATTCAGTGGTTTTTATGTCCTAGTTTTTAATATATTGCTGGATTCAATTTGCTAATATTTTAGATTTTTGCATTTTATATGAATATGAGATTTTCCTTTTTTTCTGAACTTGCCCAGTTTTGGTAAGAGGATTGCACTAGCAATTATAAAATGAGTTGGGGAGCTTTTTCACTTTTTCTGTTTCCTGGAATCATTTGCATGAGATAATGGGGATTATCTGTACTTTGAAGATTTGATAGAATTCATCTGCCAAAATGTATGGCCTTCATGGGGGCATTTCCTGTAGGGAGTTTTTAAACTACTGACTTGATTTCTTGAATGAATAGATCTGTTCAGGTCTTTATTTCTTCCTGTGGCTTTAATTACTTATATTTTTCTAGAAAATTGTTCATTACATGTTTGCTTTCAAATTTATTGGCATAGTATTCCAACCATTGTCTTAAGATGTTTTCACATTCATGGTACAACTACCTTTTATTTTTCATTCCTATTAATTTGAATGTTTTATCTTTTTATCTTGGGTAGTCTTGTCAGCAGTTTATCCCTTTTTATTATTCTTTTCAAACATTAAGCTTTAGTTAATAGTTTGTTTTCTGTTTCATTAATTTCTGCTTTTTATTTTCTTCTCCTTTCTTTGTGTTCACCTATTAATCTCTTATAATTTCATGAGTTTAGCCCTTAGTTTGTTAATTTTTCAATGTTGTTAATATTTCTAATGTATTTATGTAAGGCTATAAATTCTCCTTTAAGTGTTGCTTTTGTTCTGTTTGAAAAGTTTTGATGAATTTTGTTTTTACAGTCATTCAGTTCTAAATTCTTTTAAATTTCTATCGTGATTTCTTCTTTGATTCATATCATGTGCTTACTCGTTTCCAAAATATAATGGTTTGGCCTTCTTTTTTTAAATGACAGGTTAAAGGGTGTTATATTTTAACTCAATGATAATTTTAAAATCCTTGATCTTGCTATTTTGTTTAATATTAACATAACAACACCATTTTCTATTCTTAGTTTTAGCCTTTCTGCATTGTATTATGTTTTTGTATATTTCTTGTAAGTGGTGGATGGGTAGGCTTAGGCTTTGGTGTTTTTTCAGTCTGAGAGCTTCTGGCTTTAACTGATAAGTTTACATTTGTTGTAATTTTTTTTTTTTTTTAAGATTTTATTGGGGAAGGGGAACAGGACTTTATTGGGGAACAATGGTCAAATTGTTGTCCTTTCAATCTTAGTTGTGGAGGGTTCTGTTCAGCTTCAAGTTGTTGTTCTTTCAGTCTTAGTTGTGGAGGGCGCAGCTCAGCTCCAAGTCCAGTTGCCATTGCTAGTTGCAGGGGGCACAGCCCACCATCCCTTGCGGGAGTCGAACCGGCAACCTTGTGGTTGAGAGGACACGCTCCAACCAACTGAGCCATCCGGGAGCTCAGCGGCAGCTCAGCTCAAGGTGCCGTGTTCAATTTTAGTTGCAGGGGGCGCTGCCCACCATCCCTTGCGGGAGTCGAAGAATTGAACTGGCAACCTTGTGGTTGAGAGCCCGTGCTCCAACCAACAACTGAGCCATCCGGGAGGCAGCTCAGCTCAAGGTGCCGTGTTCAATCTTAGTTGCAGGGGGCAGAGCCCACCATCCCTTGCGGGACTCGAGGAATTGAACTGGCAACCTTGTGGTTGAGAGCCCACTGGCCCATGTGGGAATCGAACCGGCAGCCTTCGGAGTTAGGAGCACGGAGCTCTAACCGCCTGAGCCACCGGGCCGGCCCACATTTGTTGTAATTTTTTATTTTATATTTATTATATGTCTGTGTATTATAATGGCTAAAAGAGCTGATTTAATGTTTAGTGTTGGTGAAATGCTGAATCTTGGCCAAAAAAATAGGAGAAAATGATTGCAGCCAAACCAATAATTAAATGAAGCTGAAAGAAATTGAATAGTTATTTTACAAATAGTAATGCCTGAAAAAAATCAAAAATTACAGGAGTTTAATTACAGGAGGATGCAAAAATGGGTGGAGACTTGTGACAGTTAAAATGAGGAGGCTTCTGGACTTCCCGAAGGACTATGGCAGTGGCTGACCCTGGTGCCTTATTATACTTTATTGTTAACCTTCCTCTAGTATTTCAGAGTTAAGTTCACAGTACTCAAGAATGGACTTGACTACTTGTTAGAGCAGTTAAATAAGGTGACATAAATGAAAGGCTCTTGCTGGAGCCTGGACAGATGGAAAGCCATTGGGTGACTCTGAGGGCATGGCAGCAGATATTAAGTCTGGATTTGGGTAACATTTCCCAAGCAGTGGTTCATGACCCCAGGGCTTTACACAGTTAAAGGCATTAATAATGTCTTTTTCTCAACTCTACGTACAAACTCAGTACTTAAAATTATTTTAAAGTATTCATTTTGATAGAGAACTGTTTGAGAACCTGTAGAACATAACTAGTGAGCGCACATGGCAGTTAGTGGCTCTTGAATGACGATGCTTAAGCTCCCGTCACTCAGCTGCCTTATCACTTAGCTTTTCACCTCAGGCTAGCCGGAGGTTTGATCATGATATAGGGTTTATTATTATCATAATTATTATAATAAAATATACATAACATAATATCATTTTAACCATTCCTAAGTGTACAATTCTGGGGCATCAAGTACATTCACATGTTTTGTAAACCATCACTATTATCAATAAACAAAACTTTTTTTATCATCCCCAACAAAAACTCTGTACCCATTAAACAATACCTTTGCTCCCTCCTCACAGTCCCTAGTAACCTATATTCTACTTCCTGTTTCTATGAATTTGCCTGTTCTAGGTACCTCATATAAGTGGAACCATACAATATGTATCTTTCTGTGTATGGCTTATTTCCCTAAGCGTAACATTTTCAAGGTTCATCCAGTTGTTGTATATATCAAAATGTTGTTCCATTGTATGGTTGAATAACATTCCACTGTATATATATGTACCACATTTTGTTTATCCATTCATCTATTGATGGACACTTGGGCTGTTTCTACCTTTAATATGTTTATTTTTTGAGTAACAAGTACAAACCTAGCCATGTAAGGAAAGAGCAGTATTGCCGCTATTAAATACTCCCAAGAGAAGAGAAGCTAAGCGAATCCCTGATTCAGACTTCCTTAGAGCATACCATGGCCCCTTTTGGGAAAGTCTATAGACAAGGACTTGAGAAAGTCCTGAAAAGTAATAGGGTTCATGAGAGTCGCAACATTTCTGTCTAATACTGAGCATTCGGGAGAAAAGGTGGTCAGAGAGAGTATGTGTTCACCATGTAATTAGGAGCGGGTCAAAGCAGAACACTTCTGAAGACGTAAACAGGTGTCCTCACTGACCTCAGCCTCAGAACATGAAGAAGGAAGTAGGAATAGTCACACAAGCCAAGTATAAATAAAAATCTGGGCCATGTTCCCCAGGGCACTCTCTCTCAGATCTCTTAATTGCATTATAAAATAATTCAGTTTGTGCCATTGAACTGTTTGGGTTCCTGGAAGTCATTACGTATTTTTCCATCTTTCCACAATAATATTTCATAATTTCTGAGTTAAACATCTATTTCGTAGTTCTCTAAGGGATTATAAAATGATTCATTCTTGCCATGTAGTCTTGTGTGACATTGTCTTGTTTGAGGCCTTGTAGCTAAGAATTGTAGTATAATATTTTTAAGGCGCTCAGGGTAGTGCCTGGTGCTTAATTATTGCTCAATGATTAATATTAGTGGCAGATAGTTTTTATTCAGTTCCACCAATTTTTGCTTTTTTACAAAAGTATTTTGGTCTGATAGGAGTAGTTTCAATGGGCACTGATCAGCATTATAATTTGCAGTAAAATTTTAATAATGAACTTAATATAAAACTGAATATTAAAACTAAATGTTGGCTTCAGTTTGAAATGCTTTGAAGATCTTAGTATTGAAATCTTCACAAATAATTTGCTTTCTTATGTCCTGTTAATTGTAGTACTGGTACCTATAGCTTTTTATTACTCTCCTGTAATAAACTCATGTTGGATGATCAACAATTAAAGAAAAAAAAGAAATTTGAAATATTTTATATTCTATGCCAATTCTGTACGAGCAAAGAACTTTGTTTTTCCTCCAGTATTTCTGTTTAGCACAGTGATTAGAGCAGTTAGTCCTGCCATTTATTGCTGTGACTTTTGGCTTGTAAATTAACAGGTAATGATGTCAGCTGGTCTCCAATTATTCCCTGAAACTGTGGTATGCATGATTGATTTCCTAGAACATGAGGCACAGTCTGTGATTAATCATCTCTATTATTCAGTTACTATTGCTACTTTTTATACTCAAAAATCCCATTTTACAGGCAGGGAAATTCTTTCAATTGTATATGGCTTAGTTCATTGAATTTATCTTCTACTACTTTCGTAGCACCTAAAATGTGCATTCTGTAAAAGGTAGGATCAAGTGAAATATTTTTATTCAATATCATGCATATTGTTATTGCTAAAATAATTAGCTGAATCTCTTTTTTTTCTACCTCTAGTGATTTCCTAAATAAAAACCAGGAGCTGTTGCAAGATTTATCAGAAGTGACTGAAGAAAACACCCAGTTGGTAGAAATACTGAATACTTTGTTTTTCTTGCCAACTAGACGACTTCATAATTATGCAAAAGTTTTGCTAAAGCTTGCTACTTGTTTTGAAGTGGTAAGCTCCCGTATATACCCTCTTTGGACACTTGGGAAGCCAATGATCATAGTTTATCTGTTTGTTTGTTTGTATTATGCCACACCATGATCTGGAACTACACTAATTTAATATTTGTGTATGAGTAATAAGTTTATTTTTCTTCAGGGAAGTGAAAGAATGAAGTATGATTGTAGATAAATCTAGTTTTCTTCGCTGTGGATTCAGTTTCCTCTCAGGTTATTATCAAGATGAATTGCACTCATTTTATGAAACTGTCTAAAGTTGAAACACAAGTATGAGTGCTACTCATTCAATAGTTGTTAAAGTTTATTAAGTGCACACTGAGTACAAGTTACACAAAGCTCTTTAAAACCCTGGCTTTCTGTATGACACACACCTGTAAGGTAGTGGCATTGCCACCTGGCCTGGACTCATGATAGATTCATGCCAGGTATTTGGGTCACCTTGGTATATGCTATGAGAAATTGCAGTGTTACAGGATTTCCTCATATGAGAACTGGTCTACTTTCTGTATAAAATTGGTTAGGTAGAATCTTAGAAAATTAGCCCTGCTTTAAGATATGGGTGTATTTGATCAAGCTGGTTCTAAGACATTCACCTTTGAAATTGTACTGAAATGTGTAGTTTCATTTTGTTTCCACTCTGAAGGGCTCTAGAGAAACCATAATGACTCCAGGGTTCCTTATAGTTTAGAATCTTTTTAATCTTGGGCTCTGTCTCCTTAAATGGACAGATTTCAGTCTCCAGAGTAATCCAAGCACTGATATGGGCTTTCTACATTTGATCCTACTGTGGCCTTGTAGGTCTTTTCTTTAGGTTATCCCAAACTGATTTAGTTTTAGCTATGAAGGTTTGAGCTACACAAATAACCCAATGAGATACAGATTTTACCTCAATATGTCCTCAGTTAATTAAAAATCTTGACTCCTAAATCAACTTGAAATTGTTCAGAGTCTGATATTGTACTATTTCCAGAATGAAGGGTCCTAATTCTGCGTAAAAAAATACAGATCCTACAATCAGATACCCTTTTTTGTTTCCAGCTTTATCTTCTTCCCTGTGCCCTACATGTTAGTTCAGATTCTCTGTGCTTTGCTAGTGCGTTAGCTCTCCGTTCTATTTTTCACATTATGTCAGTAGTCCTTAACGAGGGTTAGGGATCACAATCGTCTGTGGAAGTTTTTTCAAAACACATAGCTATGTTCTGTCACTGCAAATTGGTATTTATTAAGTTTAAGGAACAGCTTAGGAAAAGAAAAAAGAAAAAATATATATATATATATTTCTCTAGATAAAAATAATACCTAATATTTATTAAATGCAGTCCATGTACCAGGTACTGTTCTAAGTATGTAAGTATGTTATATACCATTAAATGTTTCTTAAATGAATGGAAAAAATGAGTATGAATGACTGTAACAATTGTGGAATGTAATTACGCATGAATGGGAGGGATCATCCTTTCATCTTACCTTCTGCTCACTCTTCATAAGGCACAGCAATTATACCCTATCCCATGGTTGGTTTTCAAAGATTGATCTGCAGACTCCTGTGGGTTCCAAAGACCCTTTCTGGGTTGTCGCAAGATCAGACTATTTTCAGGACAATGCTGAGACATTTGCTCTTTCCAGTGTTGTCATTTGTACTGACCATGCAAAGTAAAGATGAGTAAAACTGCTGGCTCCTTAGCATGAATGAAGGTAGAGGTACCAAACTGGACTCATAGTCATTGTGTTCTTTGCTGCCATCTACTTGCCGTTAAAAAAACACACCAAAAAACCCAATTTCACTTAAGAATATTCTTTTATTTTTTTATTAAATTTATTGAGGTAACATTGGTTAGTAAAATTATATAGGTTTCAGTGTACATTTCTATAATACGTTATCTATATTTTGCATTGTGTGTTCACCACCCAGAGTCAGTTCTCCTTCCATCACTATATACTTGACCCCCTTTAACCTCTTCTACCACCTCCCCTGCCCCTTACCCTCTGATAACCACTAAACTGTTGTCTGTGTCTGTGAGTTTTTGTTTGTTAGTCTTGTTCATTTGTTGCTTTTACTTTTATATCCCACATATAAATGAAGTCATATGGTTGTTGACTTTTTCTGTCTGATTTATTCCACTGAGCATGGTAATTTCAAGATCCATCCATGTTGTCGCAAATGGCAGTATTTCGTTTTTTCTTATAGCTGAGTAATAGTCCATTGTATATATGTACCACATCTTCTTTATCCAGTCATGTATCGAAGGACACTTTGGTTGTTTCCACATCTGACCACTGTGAATAATGCTGCAGTGAACGTAGGGTTACATATATCTTTACGGATAAATAATTTCAGATTTTTTGGGTAGATACCTAGAAGAGGGATTGCTGGGTCATATGATAATTCTATTCACTTAAGAATATTCTTGATGAAGCAGTGAAAATTATTTTATTCACCTTCAACCATTGTGTGTACATTTCTTGTTGATATGTAACTGACATAATATTATATTAGTTTCAGATTACAACATAATTTGAGATATGTATATTATAGAATGATAACCACAATAAGTCTAATTAACATCCATCCCACACATCGAACTATACATCTTTTTAATATTCTCCATGATGAAATGCAAAGTACACCTAAAGCAGCTCTGTTGCATGCCAAAATACGGAGGTTTTTCAAGGAAAGTACAAGATTGTGATTGAATTGAGAGCTGCATTTTTTTTTTAATTTGAACAATTGACAGATAAACTATGGTTATTCAGATTTGGGTGTGTGGCAGATATTTTCTCAAAAAATAACTAAATGAGTAAATGAGCCTTTTACTTCAAGAACAACTGACAGTATTTGTTGCCAATGATAAAATCTGAACTTTTAAACAAAAATTAAAATGCAGGAAACATGTATCTGTCACTGTGAGCTTGGCGGTTTCCTAATACTTAAAGACTTTCTGATGAGATTATCAATGATACTAACATGTGATTTTTGTTGTATAATAAAATGTGTCAACATTTGGAAGCTCTGCATAACTCATTAAACCAATATTTTCCAAATGTCCAATGTTATAAAGTCATACATAGGTAAAAATTCTATTGAAAGTGTAAGATAGACCAGGATTTTAATGTAATGGAGTACAAAAAGTTTGATTAATGTAGTTTCAGACTCCACATTTCAGCTACTCTTAAAGAAACTACCACTTAAGTTTTGGTACAGTTTCAAAGGAGAATATCCACAATTATTTGAAATGGCTATTAAAATACTCACCCCCGCCCCTTTCCCAATTCTATATCTTTATAAAACAAGATTTTCTTCATATATTTCAACTAAACAACATATCGTATGATATTAAATGTAGTGGCAGAAATGAAAATCCAGCTGTCATCTTTTAAGCCAGATAATAAAGAGATTCGAAAAAATGTAGAACAATGCCACTTTTCTCCCTAAACATTTTTGTTTTAGAAACTATCTATTTTTCATGTAAAATGTTATTTTATTTGAAATAAATAAAGATATCTGTATTTTTCCACTTTATTTTCTAATATGGTAAATATCAATAGATATACCCCACATAAGCAAAATAGAAATCCCTGAAACCAGAACATTTGAGAATTCCTGGTCTATCCTGGGTTCTCTGCTGGTCTCCTCACTGATAACTGCCAGTGTTTGTTTCTTTTCCCTTGAGTTATTTTTCTATTTCATATGTACCTGTATGTAGTTGAATTTTCTAGAACCAATCTTTTTGCTCAGCTCCCTGTCCGTTCTTAGGCTGGATTTCCTCCCTAAATATAATACCAGGTATCTAAACCACACTGAGGCTACAAATTCTGGACAATTGTTTTATATTCTTTTTCCCCCCCTTAATTATTGGCCTCCAGACATCTCCAGAATACCAGAAACTGCAGGATTCCAGTTCTTGTTATGAGTCTCTTGCTCTCCATCTCGGCAGGAAAAGGAAGGAAGCAGAATACACACTGGGCTTCTGGAAGACCTTTCCTGGAAAAATGACGGTAAACCATGCCAATTGTCATTAACCCAGCAATCAGCAGGCATATCCAAAACAACTGTCATCATTTTTTCCATTCCTCACTTGTTTATGGTAATAATGCTTTAATGACCCCTTTTGTAAGGGTGCTCTAAGGACCACAGCAATGGATTCTCTAAACATTAAAACCTTCCTTCACCTCTGGTAGTCCTCCCTGAACATGTATCTCACCTTCTTTTGTTGGTTCCTGTTTTGTTTTTGATCACCTTTGACTGCTAATTTTATGAAATGTTTGGATTACACCTAGATTTAGGTTTAACACCAAGCTAAGCTATGACCAGCAAATTCTCTAAATGTGATTTGTATATCTTTCATTTCCTCTTTGTAGGTTAAGATAAGTTTGATTGTTCAATTTTGTATATGTTTTTAATTCCAGGATTCCTTAAGGAAGCCAGAGCGTCGACTGCTGTGTGAGAGTAGTAACCGAGCCCTGTCTCTGCAGCATGCTGGGAGGTTTTCAGTGAACTGGTTCATTCTCTTTAATGACGCCCTAGTCCATGCCCAGGTAGGCCAGATTCCAACCTTAGAAGAAGCATACTCTATTTAAAATTTAATTAGTTATACCATCAGTTTGTGTTAAATCTATTGTGATTTCACTGAAACTATTGAATAAAAGGGACTTGTTTAGCTTGCATATGTGGTATGGGCTGGATTTTAGGGAGCTTTTTTAGTTTCCATCTTGAAAATGAGTATCAGCCATGTGACAGGGTCCTTGCAGCAGAGATGGTGAGACCCATTGGGGTTAGCCATGTTTGGGACTATTTGGCTGAGATGGTGGCACTCATGTGGACTTAGTCATCTGCAAGAGGTTCTGCAGCAGAGACCCCAGGGCCCACATGGGCTTCCTCAGATGTGTCTCCATGTTCATTGTTTCAGTTCTCCACACACCATGTTTTCCCTTTGGCCACACTATGGGCAGAGCCACTTTCTGAAGAAGCTGGTGCTGTGTAAGTGTGCCCCTCTCCCTCACCCCACCCTAATTCTCTCCCTTTGTTTCCCTGATTGTTTCCTTATTCAAGTAAAAAGGCTCAGGAGGCCTCCCCATTCTGCATAATCAGGCTTACCCTCCCAGCACTAGATAGTAAAATGGCCTGTGGTAAAGATCGTGACAGATCCAAGTGGTGGAAGGGTTTCTTTATTGCTCACATCCCCATGGTTTAGCACAGAGCAAGGTAACTGTGTTGTTTCTCCCACTGTGGGACCCAAACCCAGGGCATAACTACATTTACATTTAATTGACTTCTCCTGTTGAAATAAACAAGTTATTTTTCATATTTGAGAATGGATATTGTAAGTATTTATCCTTATAAACGTTTTAGGAATGGCTTAAAGATAACTACACCTGAGGAGCAGTTCACTCTGATTTCATCAACACCCCAGGAAAAGGTTAGTCCATTATGGTATTTTCTTTCAGTCTTTGGCCTAGATGTTTTTGTCTGTTACAGTAGTAAAGAAGAGATAAAAATTGTTTGCTTGGCTAATGATCTATAATTATGTCTGATAAATCTTCATTAAACCAAGACTATACATTTTTATCTACTTATTTTTAATGTGTCTTAATTTTAAACCTATAGCAGTGAATTCCAAGAGCCAATCAGTGTTAATTAATAAGAAAAGCATCAGGAGACAGAAAAATTACACCAAGAAAAGCTAGCAGGATTCAAAGCAATGCGTGATGTGTTGTTGCCTTAAGTTTATCAATACTGTTTGCTCCTAGACTAAGTGGCTACGGGCTATAAGCCAAGCTGTGGATCAGGCTTTGAGGGGGATGTCTGATCTTCCACCTTATGGAAGTGGCAGTATTCAGAGGCAGGAACCACCCATTTCACGCAGTGCCAAATATACTTTCTACAAGGATCCTCGCCTAAAGGATGCAACCTATGATGGACGCTGGTTTTCAGGGAAGCCTCATGGCAGGTGAACATGTTTCAGTTTTACACCTGGGGTGAGGATGAGAGTCTAATTACTGAGGATGTAATGATTATCTGAAACATTAATTGACATCTATTTTTCTTTGCTTATGCATTCCAGAGGGGTTTTGAAGTGGCCAGATGGAAAGATGTATTCTGGCATGTTCAGGAATGGCTTAGAAGATGGGTAAGTAAATTGTGTAAAACATGAGGGTGAATTCAACTTCAGTCACAAATTACTATGTTATTTTGTGTTCAGAGTTATTTTCAAAACAATAAGGAGATTTTTGTTCTGTTTTTAGAAATGCATACCATATAGTAAGGTTTATAATGCAGATGTGTGAACACAAAGAGAGCTAGGAATTTAGGATACAGCCTTGATTTACCTAGAATGAATCATTTACTTTGATAGCTGTGTGACCTCAAGTTACACAGTCTTCCATCTGTTAAATTGGGACTGTGTTTTCTATCCACTTCGTAGTTGTGAAGGCTGAGAACCTTGGGTAGTGTTGATGGTGAGACCGTTGAGATAGTATGTCCTACAAAGGATATACAGAAATTTTCCTTTCAGTAGTATTAAGTCGTCTTTAATTTTTGTGGTATGCTAAAGGGGAAATCTTCTAAGTACTGTATTATCTTAATGGTACTCAATAGCATTTTTTTGTATAAGTTCGACATGTGTTCTAACACTTAGATATATTTACATGATAAATGTATGGCAATGAAGTATTTTGTATCACGTTAGATAAAGCAATTTATTTTGCTATATGGAAAAAATTATATAAATTGGGTAGGTGATTTTTTTGTGTATGTGATAATGTAAATTTTTGTGATATATTTTAGTCTCCTTTTAATAGAATTTTAGAATGAGAAGAGACTTTAGATAATCTGACTCACCCCCTTATTATACAGATGAGGGAGCTGTGTCCTGGGACTTACCAAGGTGATGTGACTAATGAGTGGCAGAGATAGGCTTAGGACATAGGTTTTCTGTTTTTCATTGGACTTGGGATTAAAACACCTAATCTCTGCATAGTGGGGTTGATGTCCCACTCCTCTAAGACTTGCTAAATAGCTTAGGTAATAGATACAGCTAAAGCCAATACTCCATATACTCCTTTCCTCCTACAGGCAATCTCTGTTCTCCTTGTTAAATGTATACACACAAAGGGTGAATATGTCATAAATGCATCTTCTGATGTTTTTTATTTTCCTTGGCAGGTATGGAGAATACAGAATCCCAAACAAAGCTTTGAACAAAGAAGACCATTATGTGGGCCATTGGAAAGAAGGAAAAATGTGTGGTCAGGGAGTCTATAGGTAATAACATTGGAAAGGTTGTTGCACTGGGGTTACTTTTTCAAACAGTCATGTAAACTTAAATGTTTATGTAGCCAAAATTTTCAAGGAGTAAATTTTATTTACTCTTCTTATGACTGAAACTGTGTAAAGTCTTCTTTTAATTATCAACCTCTCATCTATCACAATGTGAAAATTTTAGGGTATTGTTTAATTCTTAACAAAACTGTACAAACCTTGTAAACCCCACCTTTCACATAGAATCTCCTAAATGTCTTGCCTGTAAATTTATCTTGTATTTAGTATATGACTCTAATATGGACAAACCTATCGTTCTTTCAGAGGTCACTCATTTCATTTTCCCGTAAGAGCATTCATTTAATTTTCACCCTTTTTCCCCCCTTGTTAACACAGAATAACACCTGTGACATATTTAACTTCTTAGCTTTAGTCATTCAAAAATGAGAATTTTGATTGATTAAAATAATCATATAAACAAATAATTTTAGCTATCAGTGAGACATGAGTATAATTTTGAATTTCCTAAACGTTGTAAAAATAAGCATGAGAATTCAATGTGCTTGTGATCTTTATCCATTCTTTTTAACCACAGTTATGCCTCTGGTGAAGTGTTTGAAGGCTGTTTTCAAGATAACATGCGTCATGGTCATGGGCTCCTACGAAGCGGAAAATTGACTTCCTCTTCTCCCAGTATGTTCATTGGCCAGTGGGTAATGGATAAGAAAGCAGGATATGGTGTCTTTGATGATATCACTAGGTACAGTATTCTGTTTCTAATCTCAAAGTTTAGTTTGAGAGGATAAGGTTCCTGTACTTCTCCAAAAACAGTGATAATTTTTATGAAGGTTGAGTGTCTGAATCTGACTGTGTTGAGAAAAATTTTAATAAGACAGTTGCCAGATCGTGTTATTCATTTGCTTGTGAACATAACAATAGGTTACTTCTCTACAATATCAGGATCATTCAGAATTAATGTTGGTACCATTTTTCTTAAAGCTTCACAAAGAAAAAGCTTTTAATGTTTCAAAGAGGCTACCAAATCTTTAACTATTATACAAAGGAAAACCTTTAATGCAGTCAGTAGATAATAGGAGTAAAAGGTCAGGGGGAACCTATGGAAATTTCCTCTGGGTCATAGAATGGTATCTTTTGCTAAATGGTATCTTTTTGCTAAATACCTTTTTTGCTTAGGTCTTCCTACCAGGTCAGACAATTCTTAGTCGCCATGCAAGCAACCCAGGAATCAAGCTTAGTTAAATTCCGTCAAACTTTAGGGAGGAATATAGTTCTTTGCCTCCATATTTGGTTTGACCTGATTTGCTTTTGGACTTAACATGTACTCTTTTTCCACCTCATGTTATTGTCATAATGGAATTTTTAAAAATGTGCTGTTATTACTAAACTCCATGATTATTTTTAACAAGGAGTTTGTACTTATTCTGTCTTTTTAGTGGAGATTAATAAGATTTCTCTAAGTTTGAATAGATGAAGAATGAGTCTTCTTGTATGGTAACCCCGTTTCTTCTTTTTTTTTTAAGTTAATAAACTTTGGGGTAAGAAAAAATTGTGCATAGGTTTGAATCTACCTATTATTAGGTTGGTGCAAAAGTAATTGCGGTTTTAACCTTTTAAACCGCAATTACTTTTGCACCAACCTAATACATTTTGAATGAAATTATTTAGAGATGAATTGTTAACATTCTTTTCATGATTATACATTTTAAAGTTATCGTGGAAATACATAGAGTGTATGCAAATTTATGTCAGGTGGATTATAATGTCAAATTCCTAAGAGAACGTTTCTCTAAGTAAGATGCCTTTTTCTATCACATTGTCTCATTTCTGAGGAGATGGAGTTAACCACTTGAACTAGAAAAATGGAACAGATGCCACCTAGGGGTGATGCTTGGTATCTCCCATGTGATCATTGTTTTTTCCCTACCTCATCCTTATCATTGATTTTTCATTTCATTTCTTTTCTGTTTCTATGAAGGGGGGAAAAGTATATGGGAATGTGGCAAGATGATGTATGTCAAGGGAATGGTGTGGTAGTTACCCAGTTTGGATTATACTATGAAGGCAACTTTCACCTTAATAAAATGATGGTGAGTGGAAGATTTGTATATAGTTACTATTGATTTTTTTTTTTTTAACTTCTATGTCCTTAACTTTTAAAATCATCTTTTTTTTTTTTTTTTAAATGTTCTACCTTCGTAGTACTGCTTTGTCTTTTCAGATCACATAAGGCTTTGGGGGGATGTGGCTACATGTACTCTTAAGTTACCCCACATTTTATGTGTTATTTTTGTTTTGTTTCTTCACATAGGGAAATGGGGTTTTACTTTCTGAAGATGATACCATCTATGAGGGAGAATTTTCAGATGACTGGACTCTTAGTGGAAAGGTTGGAAACTTTCTTCTTTGTCTCTCTAATGCAATCTTTTTAATTTTTTCTTAACTTTGTAAAAAAGCTAACTTACCATACATAACATTCACCCATTTAAAGTGTACATTTCAATTATTTTTTAGTAAATAGAGTCGTACAATCACACCACAGTTCAATTTTGGAACATTTCCGTCACCCAGAAAGATTTCCATTACCCATCGCCTGCCTATTTGAAATCACGCCTTGTTTCCACCTCCAGTCCCAGAGAACCTCTAATGGACTTGATCACTCTGCAGATTAGTCTTTTTAGGTCCTTTCCTATAAATCATATAACATTGTGGACTCTACTGTGTGGCATATTACAGTTAGCAAAATGTTTTTGAGGTGTTCCCATTTTGTGGCATGTGCAGTACTTCATTCCTTTTTGTTGCTGAAGAGTGTTCCAAAACCACATTTTGTTTATCTCTTCCTTCATCAGTTAATAGGCATTTGATTATTTCCAATTTTAAACTATTGTAAATAAAAATCTATAAACATTTGACTACAACTTCTTATGTGAACATGTTTTTATTTCTCTTGGGTAGGTGCCTAGGAGTGCAATTGCTGGGTTGTATGGTAAACTGATGCTTAACATACTACTAGGAAACTGCCAAACTATTCCAAAGTGGCTGTATCATTTTATATTCCCATCATTAATGTATGAGAATTCTGATTTATCCACATCTTTCCCAACATTTTTTATTCTGGTTTTTTTTTCCTTTTTGCCATTCTAATGGGTGTGAATTGATATCTCATGGTTTTAATTTACATTTCCCTAGTGACTAATGATGTCATATGTCATTAGAGCATAGTTTCATATGCTTATTAACAGCTGATGTATCTTTTGGTGAAATGTCTATTCAAATATATTTTTTAAATGTTTATTCAATTTATTTAAATAAGAGAAACCACAGTTTACCCATTCAAATATTGTGACATTTTAAGAATTTGTTTATAGTTTTATTGAGTTGTAAGGGTGTTTTATATTTTCCAGATACAAGTTCTTTATTAGATATAATATTCACAAATATTTTCTTGCTGTCTGTGGCTTGTGTTTTTATTTTCTTTTTTTTTTTTTTTTAAATGTTCTACCTTCGTAGTACTGCTTTGTCTTTTCAGATCACATAAGGCTTTGGGGGATGTGGCTACATGTACTCTTAAGTTACCCCACATTTTATGTGTTATTTTGTTTTGTTTCTTCACATAGGAAAGTGGGGTTTTACTTTCTGAAGATGATACCATCTATAGAGGAGAATTTTCAGATGACTGGACTCTTAGTGGAAAGGTTGGAAACTTTCTTCTTTGTCTCTCTAATGCAATCTTTTTAATTTTTTCTTAACTTTGTAAAAAGCTAACTTACCATACATAACATTCACCCATTTAAAGTGTACATTTCAATTATTTTTTAGTAAATAGAGTCGTACAATCACACCACAGTTCAATTTTGGAACATTTCCGTCACCCAGAAAGATTTCCATTACCCATCGCCTGCCTATTTGAAATCATGCCTTGTTTCCACCTCCAGTCCCAGAGAACCTCTAATGGACTTGATCACTCTGCAGATTAGTCTTTTTAGGTCCTTTCCTATAAATCATATAACATTGTGGTCTCTACTGTGTGGCATATTACAGTTAGCAAAATGTTTTTGAGGTGTTCCCATTTTGTGGCATGTGCAGTACTTCATTCCTTTTTGTTGCTGAAGAGTGTTCCAAAACCACATTTTGCTTATCTCTTCCTTCATCAGTTAATAGGCATTTGATTATTTCCAATTTTAAACTATTGTAAATAAAAATCTATAAACATTTGACTACAACTTCTTATGTGAACATGTTTTTATTTCTCTTGGGTAGGTGCCTAGGAGTGCAATTGCTGGGTTGTATGGTAAACTGATGCTTAACCTACTACTAGGAAACTGCCAAACTGTATTCCAAAGTGGCTGTATCATTTTATATTCCCATCATTAATGTATGAGAATTCTGATTTCTCCACATCTTTCCCAACATTTTTTATTCTCTGTTTTTTTTTTCCTTTTTGCCATTCTAGTGGGTGTGAATTGATATCTCATGGTTTTAATTTACATTTCCCTAGTGACTAATGATGTCATATGTCATTAGAGCATAGTTTCATATGCTTATTAACAACTGATGTATCTTTTGGTGAAATGTCTATTCAAATATATTTTTAAAAATTTTTATTTAATTTATTTAAATAAGAGAAACCACAGTTTACCCATTCAAATATTGTGACATTTTAAGAATTTGTTTATAGTTTTATTGAGTTGTAAGGGTGTTTTATATTTTCCAGGTACAAGTTCTTTATTAGATATAGTATTCACAAATATTTTCTTGCTGTCTGTGGCTTGTGTTTTTATTTTCTTTTTTTTTTTTTTTAAGATTTTATTTGGGAAGGGGAACAGGACTTTATTGGGGAACAATGGTCAAATTGTTGTCCTTTCAATCTTAGTTGTGGAGGGTTCTGTTCAGCTTCAAGTTGTTGTTCTTGCAGTCTTAGTTGTGGAGGGCACAGCCCAGCTCCAGGTCCAGTTGCCGTTGCTAGTTGCAGGGGACACAGCCCACCATCCCTTGTGGGAGTCGAGGAATTGAACTGGCAACCTTGTGGTTGAGAGGACAGGCTCCAACCAACTGAGCCATCCGGGAGCTCAGCGGCAGCTCAGCTCAAGGTGCCGTGTTCAATTTTAGTTGTAGGGGGCGCTGCCCACCATCCCTTGCGGGAGTCGAAGAATTGAACTGGCAGCCTTGTGGTTGAGAGCCCACTGGCCCATGTGGGAATCGAACCGGCAGCCTTCGGAGTTAGGAGCACGGAGCTCTAACCGCCTGAGCCACCGGGCCGGCCCATGTTTTTATTTTCTTAATAGAGTCTTTTGAAACACAACACTTTTTAATTTTAATGAAGTCCCATTTATCAAAATTTTTATGAGTCATGCTTTTGATGTCACATCTAAGAAATCTTTGCCTAACTCAAGGTTATTAAGATTTCCTTTTGTTTTGCTCTAAAAGCTTTATACTTTTAGCTCTTGTATTTAGGTCTATGATTCACTTTGAATATATTGTGTGAGTTATAAGTCTAAATTGATCTTTTTGCATATGGGTATCCAATTGCCCCAGCAACTTTTCCCATTGAATTTTCTTAACACCTTTGTTGAATTTTCTTAACATCCCTAAGTATGGTCAACATATTTTACCATAAAATATGTTTATTTCTGGACTCTAAATTATATTTTCTTGATCTATATGTCTTTCCTTATGCCAGTGCCACACTGTCTTGATTACTGTAGATTTCTAGTAAGTTGTGAAATCAGGGAAGTGTAAGTCTTCCAACTTTGGTATTTTTTAAAATTGTTTTGGCTGTGCTGGATCTTTTGCCTTTTCATATAAATTTAGGAATGGTATGTCAAAATCTGTAGTAAAGCCTGCTGAAATTTTGATTGCATCAATTTGGGGAGAGTTGCCATCTTAATAATATTGAATCTTCCAATCCATGAATATGGAATGTTTCTCTATTTATTTAGATCATTTTTAATTTCTATCAGCAGTGTTTTATAGTTTCAATATGCATCTCTTGCGTATCTTTGGTTAAATTTATTCGTAACTTTTTTTTAAAGCTGTTATATAGAGAATTATTTTTTAATTTTATTTTTGAATTGTTCATTGCTATTATATAAAAATGCACCAATATTTATATTTTGTTTTTGTATCCTGAAACCTTGCTAAAGTCGTTTATTAGTTCTAGTAGGGTGTGTGTGTGTGTGTGTGTATATGTGTGTGTGTGTGTGTGTTTCTTATGATTTCATACATATAGGATCATGTTGTCTGCAAATATAGTTTTACTTCTTCCTTTGCAATCTTGAAGCCTTTTATTTCTTTTTGTCTGATTGCACTCTCTAGATTCTCCAGTAGAATGTTGAATAGAAGTAACAAGAGTGGACATCTTTGCCTTGTTCCTGTTTTAGGGGAAAAGCATTAAATCTTTCATCACTAAGTATGGTGTTAGCTAAAGGTTTTTCATAGATTAATCAGATTGAGATAGTTCCCTTCTATTCCTAATTTGTTGAGAGTTTTTAAAATCATAAATGGGTTTTGTATTGTGTCACAGGGCTTTTTCTGTGCCTATTGAGATGATTGTGTGGTTTTTGTCCTTTATTCTATTAATATAGTGTTTATATTGGTTGTTTTTCTGATTATAAACTAACCTTGCTTTCCTGGGATAAATTGTAATTGGTCATATTGTATAATCCTTTTTATATGTTACTGGATATAATGCTAATATTTTGTCAAAGTTTTTTGACAAAATATGGTTTACTGCTTTATTTTCTTATGATGTCTTTCTATCTTTGGTATCAAGGAAATGCTTCATAGCATGAGTTGGGAAGGGTTCCCTTCTCTATTTCCCGAAAGAGTTTGTGAAGCCTTGGTATTATTATTTCTTCTTTGAATGTTTTGGAGAATTTACCAATGAAGTCATCCAGGCCTGAGATTTACTTTTGTGAGACTATTTTAGATTTCTAATTCAATTTCCTTCTAATTGGTCTATTCAGATTTTCCATTTCTATCAGTTCTGATGATTTGTTTCTTCCTAGGAATTTTCCTATTTTACCTGTTATCTAATTTGTTGGCATAAAGTTGTTCTCTTAGTATTCCCTTCTAACCTTTTTAATTTCTGTAAGATTGGTGTAATATATCCCATTTTGTTTTTGATTTTGTAATTTTATGTCTTTTTTTCTTGATTAATCTAGTTGTTTGTAAATTTCTGTATCTTTTCAATGAAGCAACTTTTGGTTTCATTGATTTTTCTCTATTTTTTGTTTTTGTTTTGTTTACTGTCTCATTGATTTTATTTATTATCTCTTTTTCTTTTTTTGGGTTTAGTTTACTCCTTTTAATTTTGTAAGGTGGGTGAAATTTTAGATTACTATTTGAGAACTTTCTTATTTTCTGATATAGGCATTCATAGCTAAAATTGCATGTAGGCACTGCTTTAGCAGCATCCTTTGAGATCTTTCTTATTTTCTAATATAGGAATTTACAGCTAAAAATTGTCCTGTAGGCTCTGCTTTAGCCACATCCCATACATTTGGATAAGTTATATGTTCATTTCATTCAGCCCAAAATATTTTACTAATTTTTCCTGTTATTTATTTTCTTTTACCCAGGATTACTTTCACATATTCTTTTTGCACATACACATACACACTTTTTTTATTTTATTTTATTTTTAAGTATTGGGGATTTGTAAAAAGTAAGTTAAAAACAAATGTTAATCATTTAGTGCTTTTTTTTTCCCCTCTTGATTTCTTAAATTTAAAATACTTTCTCTAATTCCACATTTTCTCTAACTACCTAGGGAACACTGACTATGCCAAATGGAGATTACATTGAAGGTTGTTTTAGTGGAGAATGGGGATCTGGGATAAAAATCACTGGAACCTACTTCAAGCCTAGTCTGTATGAGAGTGATAAAGACAGACCCAAAGTCTTGTGAGTAATTAGTATAAATTCTGGATTAATGATTGAATGTTTTGAGTTGTCTTTATCAAATCTGGTTAATATTTTAAATACAGAACAAGTTTTTAAAGTCTTTTTTTCCCCACCAGAATGGAACCTCCTTGAATTGTCAACTGACACTACTATAGATAGCTAAGTCACTTTATATTTAAAATAAAAGTTCTGTGTGTGGGAACAATCTTACTGTTAGTGGTGCAGGTGTCCAAGTTGATTGAAAGAGAGCATTCTGAAATGGAACCGTTGCACAACTTGATTTTTGAAAAGTAAAGATCAAGCCTATATATATACCAAGTGGAATAGTATACTCTATACATATGGAAAAAAAGTCAAAATCTAAGTCTCTTAGTGTATTATGTACTTCTAAGAAGTTTTTTTATATGTGTATCTTCCTTTATTGATTACAGCTTTAGCTTTATTTTTCTATTTTGGTAACATCTCAGATTCGTTGTTCTGATGGGAGCTCAATATATTTTATGTACCATCTCTATTCTTAGAGTATTTTTAGAACATAGTACGTAACGCATTTTCACAGTTCTCATTGTGAGTTGTGCAATGCACAGAAAGTCCTTGTTTTAGGAGGAATCAATTTTACAAAATCAATTCTGTGGAAATGTAGAAAGCAAAGGAGTCAATTCTGATGTGCTTTGTACTTAACAATTTATACACTGTAGAATCTGATAAGAATTAAGTCGCTAAAAATAATCCCTTTAAAATTTTTGTTATGTTTTTAAAAGTAGAATCACTATGAATCTAGGCAGTTGTGTTAATTACAGAAGCACTCCCAGTTGTATATTCGTTTCTCTTCTTTATGATTTTTGCATAGAAAAAAGTCGCTAATAAAACCTTGACATGAATTTATTAGCAGGAAGCTAGGAAACCTGGCAGTGCCAGCTGATGAGAAGTGGAAAGCAGTGTTTGATGAATGTTGGCATCAGCTGGGCTGTGAGAACACAGGCCAAGGGGAGGTTTGCAAAGCATGGGACAATATTGCTGTGGCCCTGACCACCAATCGGCGCCAGCACAGAGACAGGTGAGTGAATGCCTGCCCAATGTCGGGCAGAGCGTGGTAGGAAGATGCAACGTAAAACCAATATGTATTCAAGGCTTGCCACATTTAACTTAAAAATATAATTTAAAAGTCAATGATGTACTTCTGTTTCTGGGTAAGATGGATAAAACACGCCTCCCTTTATCTTCTCCTGAAGTCAACTATAAAATCCACACAGAATACATGGACAGCTATTTGAAAACTCTGAAAAGTAAATATCAGCTGGAGTATTGGGAAAGAATACCTGAATTCAGAGTGCCATTGAGCCAGTCATGAGCTTACTGGGTTTTTTAACTTTAGTATCTCTCAGCCTGACTCAGTATAACCTGAAACCTTGAAGTAAGCACTGTGGTATAGTAGACAGAGATCCAGAAAAAAACCCTTTGCTTTTGGCTCAAGGTGTGGTAAAGAGACTCCTAAAGCTCAGGTTGAGTGGAGGAGACACACTAGGTTTTCTTTCTCTCCTTTTATTTCCATTTTCTCATGCTCCAACCCTGGTACTTCTGTGGCAGGGGCAGTGATGGCCGCTGCTAGAGCAGCCATGAACAGGAAGCTTGCAAGAGCTAAAACTCTTGAGGGCATAGAAGCTTCTTCCCTCTTTGGTGGATCCTTAAGTCTGAGAGTCGTGGGCAACTCCTATTGCTTTTTTGGCCTCTCTGTCCTTCTCCTGCTTGGCCTTGGATGTGGCACATTCATGGAAGTGGGCAGTTTCTGGACAGAGGACCTAATTTGGAAACAAAACATGCTGGTGAGGTGATACAGAGAGAGGAGCTCTGGAAACCAACCTTGTAAAGTTGTTTCTGAACTCCTGAGTTCACCCCAGACTTGCACATGTGTGGATTTGATCCTAATTAGCATACCAAGCACTTTGAGAAGTGAGCTAATAGGGAAACTTCTACCAGGTCCCAGACTGATCACTGAGTGGTACACGCACAGACAGACCCAGATAGGACTGCGAAGGCTTTGAGAAGTGAACTGACAGTGAACCACAGTCCATAGAAGGCTGAAACAAAAATATCAGCTATTCCAGAGATTCTCAAGATGATTGCATATTCAGTGATTCATTAGAGGGACTCACGAGACTCAACATATAGTCATACTCAAGGTAAGAGTTATTACAGCAACGTAGTAAGGATCCACAGCCAGATCATAAGGGAGAAGGCATAGGCAGAGTGGGGAGGAATCCATGTGCAAGCTTCCCATGCTCTCCTCCTTCTGTGAGGGGTCCTACAGAGCACACTCATCCCTCCAGGAGTAAAATTCAGCCACATATGTACAATGTTTCTGCCCAGGGAAACCCATTAGAGATTCAGTACCCAAAGTTTTTAATGGGGGCTGGTCACATTGGCACCCTGTGCTTAGCAGCTACCAAAATTCCACAGTCCCAGAAGGAAAGAAAATGTTCACCATAAAGCACACTGGTAATATAGTCTGTGGACAGCAAAATACCCTTATCAGTTAGGGACTGTTTCATGTCAGTATAGGGGACATTTAGGAAGCTTAGTTCGCAGGTACCAGCCAAAGGTCAACTTTATAAGCAGGTCCTTCTAAAGATAATAGTTTCAAGCCTACTATATTTATTATACATGTCAACATTCTCCTTAAGGTATAAATAACACCCAGCATCTCATAATGTAATACTCAAAATGTCCAGGATATAACCCAAAATTACTTGGCAATCGAAGAGCCATGAAAATTTCAACTTATTTGGAGAAAGGCAATCAATAGACATCAGTGACACCTTAACATTGATTTTGGAATTATCTGACAAGAACTTTAAAGCAGCGAGTATAAAAATGCTCAAATGAGCAATCACAAACACCCTTGAAGCAAACATTAAAACTGATAAGTATCAGCAAAGGATAGAAGATACAAAGAAGCAAATCAAAATTTTAGAATAAAAAAATACAGTAAAAAAAAAAAAAGTTACTGTGCGAACTCAATAGCAGAATAGAGATGACAGCAGAAGAGTCAGTGAATTTGAAAATAGATTAATAGAAGTTATCCAAACTGAACAACTGAACAACAGAGAGAAAATTAACATTTGAATGAGCTTTTATATTTAAAAAATGAACAGAGCTCTAAGGGCCTGAGAGTCTTAATATTTGTGTCCTTGAAATCCCAGAAGGAGAGGAGAAAAATTGTGAGGCTGAGAAAATATTTGAAGAAATAATGGTTGAAAACTTCCCAAGTTTAGTGAAAGACATAAACCTACAGATTCAAGAAGTCAGCAAACCACATCCTGGAAAAAAACAAAGATATCCATGTACAAACACATCATATTCAAATTGAAAGAAAAAAGTCTTGAAAGCAACTAGATAAAAACGACACCTAACGTGTAGGGAATCAGCAGTTCAAATGCCTGCATATTTGTCATCAATATCCTTTGGAGGCCTAAAGGAAGTGGCAGAACAGTTTTGAAGTGCTGAAAGAAAAATTACGGATGTGCTTTTTCATTTCTCTTTCTACTTTTTAAAATTTTCTCCCTTTTTCTCCGCTTTTCCTTTCTGCATCTGCCTTTCTTCATATTTCCTTATTCTTTAACTTGCCAGTAACTTCTACAAGTATTGCTGAGCATTTGCTAATTCCTACAATGTAGAAAGAAGTTTAGGTCTTCTTCTTCCCCCGCCCCCCGTATTTGTGTTAAATGGGAATTGGCTATAGTGTTTCATGCATGAAGTTCATGATTTTTACTTTATACTCTATCAGTAGAAGTAATGGAAACTCTCAGAACTGATTAAATCTGTGGCCTTGCCCTTGTGTGTGATGCAGATGGTCAGCCCTCACTGATAGAGCCCATCAGTGTAGGCATTGAGACCTTAGCTCTCCAGTTAATCTTGGTTAACTGTTGTTGGGTGTTTGTTCCTAAGAAGTGAAAATGAATGAACCTTTATATAAAACCATGTCGCTATCTTATTTATCTAAAATAGTAAAATAATAATGATTGTGCACTGTTTCTAATTTCTAATTCGTTGTAATCTAATGATAGAGTGCCATTACCAAAAATTTGTACTGATTACTAGTATTATTGTTTTGTCGTAACTTCTTCATGCAAAGCTTCTCTTTACCCATTATGTGCTTACCTCCCCAACTGTTGTGCGTGTGTGGCATCCGCATTATCTTCTTACTTCTTGAGCTCATTTTCATTTCTTCTTTTGCCCTTCTATTTGGTTTCCTTTTTCTTTGGCTCTCCCTGTCCTCTTTATTCCATTTTTCTCTTGTCACTCACAAATCTATCACCAGTTTTCTCTTCAAGCAAACATTATAGTATTTCCCAACATCATGGTTCACATTGGAGCAAAATTTTCATTAATTTATTGTAGTTGGTATGAAGTACAATTAAATGGTCTTTTGCATGACTGTTATATAAACTTAATAGTGGGTCATTTGCCATTTATGAGCTTATTTGGACCAAACACTGTGCTGGATGCTCCATTTCATCCTTAGTTGATGTTGATGTTTTATGTGTACATTATAATCATCTTGCTTTCTTGATGTGAAAATCATAATAGGCTTTCTTTTCCCTTTTTATAGTCCAGAGATATTAAGTCGTTCACAGACTCAGACACTAGAGAGTTTGGAGTTTATTCCTCAGCATGTTGGTGCCTTCTCAGTGGAGAAATATGATGACATCAGGAAATACTTAATAAAGGTAAACTAGAGACAAAATTACACTGGTCTTGTGAGTTAATGATGCAACTACCACAGTATATCATCCAAATCTACTTACAGCTCATCATCACCCTAGTCTTGTTTTTGCTTTCTGAGTATTTCTTTTGTGAATTCTCTTGACTACTAAAAGCACATTTCTGCATGAAGATTGGTCTATGATGACAATAGTTAACTTTTTAAGTTTTGTAAAGTGTTCAAGGGTGTTCTTAAGAACTAGAGTCAGAGTTTAAAACGGCTTTTTCTTAGTAACATTAGCAAGCTAGAGATTGTACAAATAAAGCATGCTGCCCTCACCCCTGGTTATGCTCTCTTTGCTTCCTTCTCAAACCCTCTAAGATCAGCTACAATTTCAGGGATGACATACATTATATGGGGTGCAGCAAGGAGTACTAAGAGAAATCAAGGGAACTGAAGAGCAAATGTTTCAGAACATAATCAGCAGTCATTATTTAGTTTTCTCCAAGATAACATTTTATATATATTTTTGTGGAGTTTAAAGTTAATTAACTTCACAGAGATGTTAAAAGAACTTTTTGATTAAGTTTATAAACTCCTACTCCATATAATTTGGGTAGACTCAACGGTGTCAGAAAAGTTAGAGTATTTGAATTTTCCTGACCCAAAAGTTGATTCCTGACATTCTGAAAGTTGTTTAGTACTTGTTGGTTCTTTCTGTTAGTGCACATTGATTGCCTTCATTGATTCTCCTCCTGTCTCAGGCCTGTGACACCCCTCTACACCCCCTGGGCAGGCTTGTAGAGACATTGGTTGCTGTGTACAGAATGACATATGTGGGTGTGGGAGCCAACCGCCGGCTATTGCAGGAGGCTGTGAAGGAGATTAAGTCCTACCTTAAGCGAATTTTCCAGCTGGTGAGGTAAGGGATCTTTTCACTAAAGTCTGCAAGTTGTAGAATACTAGTTTGTACTAATGCTTGGGTATCTTCACCCCGAATCTAGAGATTACATCTTTGTGAAGAATCGTTAATGTTTCCCTTCATCACAGAAGTTATTCATCAAGAAAATGGTTTTATGCCAGAGATCCTTAAATTGACTGAATAAGGAAAACATATTTTTAACCTTATGTTTATGCTATAAATATAAAAAGAGATGAACCTTAGCCATTGCTACTTATCTCCTTTACATCTTTCTTACTCATTAAACATAGTTGAAGGCTAAAATAAATGTATTTACTTTTTAATTCTAATCCTGGTATGAAATATAGTATGATTTGGATTTAATCTCTGGGAAAAATCAAGTCTCTAAAACCTAACCACAGAGAAGATAAAGTAATGCGAAATTTTGTCCCTGAGTATTTATGTCCTGTCCCTTGACAACAGCATCATATTTGTTCTTTTATTCAACAGATATTTATTGAGTGCATCTGTGTGTTAGCTACCATTCCAAGTCCTGGTGGAATTTATCAGTGAATGAAACCAAAAAAACAAAAATTTAAAAATCTGTACTTTCATGGAGCTTACATTCTAGTGGGGACACAGTAAACAAAATAATAGTATGTCAGATGATAATAAATGTGACTGAGGGAAAGAGGGTGGGGCTGGAGGTAAGATGCTGCTGTTTTAAATAGGAGGCCTGACTAATAAGGTAGTATCTGAGCAGTAGTATCTGAAGGCAGTGAGAAAGCGAGCGACTAAGCACCTTAGAAAGAGTTTCAGGCAGCAATCAAATCTGGAACTGGTGACATTCAAGATTTTTTACTGGGTTTAAGCCAACAAGTAAATACTATATTGAGATAATTATACAAAAGATTATGGATTCGTCCCAAAAAAAGCTTCCTTATATTAGTAGCCTCAGAATTAATAAATGCATTTGGAAATGTTCAGACTTTGAGGGGGAAATATGATCTACCAGAAAAGACCACTGGGTTGGGAGTGTGTTAGCTCTGATGGTATAGTGAAGACAAGTTTCCTGATCTTCTTAGCTTTCCCTGCTAAAAAATTAGTGCCAGAGGTAGGGACAAGGTTGCAATCTTCCTTTAAAGAGAAAGGGCCGTAAATATAAGGAGGACAGTAAAGTTGTTTATGGTAAAGCCTACCATTTGCATCCAAGAGATTGGAGATAAAATCTAGGGTAAATTCAAAGCCTAGAAAAAAATCCTCAACAACTTGGCAGCTTGATCATTTGGAAAATTTTTTCAGCAACTTGACTTTTTTAATAAACATTTAAAATTTTTACTTTAATTGAGTTTTCATTTTTTCTTAATGTTGGACATTTAAGTAATTTCCACTGATATTTGTTTATACTCTGAGAATAATAATCTCTACTTGAAGACTTGATAAAAATTGACCTCAGATGCCAGTAAGAAAAACATTATATAGATCTTCATTTTTTAATAACTAGACAGAAAAAAACCACTGCACATGAAGATTTTTTTAGTGGTAGTATTCAATAACTACACTCTTATTCTGTGAGAAGCATCAATTAAGACTCTCAGAGAACTAAAATATTTAATTGATATAAAGTTTGATTTCATAGGTCCTTAAATAGATTAAATAATAAGAATGTGTTTTTATTCTTTGGCCACTCTGGAAGTATAGTTGTCCAATTACTTTTTTTATTACTCCTTAGGTTTTTATTTCCTGAACTTCCTGAAGAGGGCAGCACAATTCCTCTCTCTGCTCCTCTGCCTACTGAAAGGAAATCCTTTTGCACTGGGAAGCCAGATTCCAGATCCGAATCACCAGAGCCAGGGTAATTGGAGTTGGGAGGAGATAGTGAGGAAAGGGGGGTGGGGACCAAATGATCCTATCCAAAAACTCCCAGAAAAGTTGTTTTCTCTAGATCTGTTTCCTTAGTTCTAAAATGATGTCGTTGAACTAGGTGATCTCTGAGGTTCATTTTAGGTCTCAAGTCCATGAAAGTGCAACCACAAATGACTGGGCACAAAGGTAGCTGAGCAAAGTAACATCTTGCTGACCTAGAATAACCACAGAGAAGTCAGTCTCAAAATGGAAACCAAGTAGGTTTTCAGTTAGATTTTGAGTTGATGAAAAGAATTCATATTTGGTCTGAGACCAAACTCTGGGGCCATCAGTAAGCTCCTCATGTGAACTCCACATATACAAGTAGAGTAATATAACTGCTTCTTTACTCAAAATTCCCATCTTTATTTTCAACTTTGATTCTGTATTCAATTGTAATATTAATGCTTCTCCCTCTCATTCCCATGTCTTGTAGTTATGTGGTAACAAGTTCTGGGTTAGTGCTTCCTGTGCTGCTACCTCGGCTCTACCCACCACTGTTTATGCTCTATGCCCTGGATAATGATCGTGAGGAAGACATTTACTGGGAATGTGTTCTGCGACTAAATAAGCAGCCTGATATTGCTCTTCTGGGCTTCCTTGGGGTACAGAGGTAAGTAGTTAGGAGTGGAATCAAGTGGTTTTAATTTAAAATTCAAACAGCATTATCTATTTGGTAGTCTGACATCTAATTATGTGTGGGATTTGCAGTTTCATTCACTTATTTGCAGATCTATCTTATTTTGCAAAATAGTGATATTTAATAATTATTTCTGAGAATTTTTGGAGATAAGTATGAACCCGATTGTTCTTCTTTTTGTTTGTGTGATATATATATATATATATATATATATATATATATATATATATCCACATTTGAGTTATCTCCCCTGATAATTTGAGTTATCTCCCCTGATATTTTGCAGTTCTTTAAAGCAAAATACATATATTCACATTTTCAGAAAAAATTATTTGTATTCAGTCTTTGGCATTCTTCCTTCCCTTCTTTTCCCTTCTTCCCTATCATTTCTAATTTAAAGTTTTAGAAGTGCTATTTTTGTTGCATTGTTTCTTGTTTCTTTCTAGTGCTGTGATAAGGCTGATCACCTCAACACCCAATATTTATATGTTTGTGATACCAAAAAAGTAAATAAGCTTAATTGGAAAGTAAATTTTATCAATGGAATAATAGTAAAAATGAGATAAAACTGAGTGAAGGAAAGATTTTGGCCAATGTTTGGTAATATCCATAATGTATAGGGTTATTGGAATATGGAATGACAAATCCCTTAGGGACATGATTGAAACTCTTAAATCACTTCTGGAATGTTTATTAGAACTTAACCTATCTATGAAACAGTAATTTTAAATGGGGACAGGGAAGCCAATATAGCCATCAAATATTTTTATGGGGATTAATCTAGCATAAGTAACAACTTGTATTAACAAAGTATGGATTCCATTGTAGGAAATTTTGGCCAGTGACCTTGTCAATCCTTGGAGACAGTAAAAAGGTATAGTAGATTTTAGTTTCCTCAGCACATACGCTTTTCTTTGGTGTGGGGGATTCAAGATAGCAAGAAATTTCCATCTTACTTTGGTAGAATAGTACCCAAGCATGAGATATTCACCAAAGGTCTGTACCCTGCCTTCGGTATCCTTTATTTGTATTGTTATTGCAAAAGATAGCGTTTCTCTTTTAACTTCATAAATTCTCTTTTTGCAGGTTTTACCAACCACAAAAGATGCTTGTTTTGCCTCAGCTGTAGAATGTCTACAGCAGATCAGGTACTCTCTGATTTGTTGAACAATCACATTAATCAAAGTAGTGGTTGATCTGTTAAGATATTAATGAGTTATTATTTTTACTTAAGCTCTAAGGGCCCCCTCCACTCCTAGATGGTGTCAAACTCAAGCTGGCGATCACAAAGTCTTTTTTGAGACATTTGGGTTACCTTTTCTTCTACAAGGCCCTTACATTTTTGAAAGTGGTGGAGAGCCTACCCAGAAACTTACCTACACAATCACCTTTTTAGCCAAACTTTTTACTCAGAGAAGAGCATGTATTAGGGAAATAGTAAGATCCACTTGTGTAAAAGGAGATAATATGTGACTTAGTGAATTCTTCCAGGTGAACCATAGATTTGTTGGAGACTTCTTTTCGCACAGAACCGTAGGATTACAGAGGTCATCCCTTCCAGCGACTCACTATGCCTGATAAGTCCAACTTAAGGCACATGTCAAAACATTAGTATTGAATGGCTTGATTAAGAAAATTATAGGATATCTTTTTGTCTTTTTCTTTTTTTAATAGCACAACATTTACTCCATCAGACAAACTTAAAGTCATCCAGCAGACTTTTGAAGAGATCTCTCAGAGTGTCCTGGCATCACTTCAGGAAGACTTCTTGTGGTCCATGGATGACTTGTTTCCTGTTTTCTTATATGTGGTGCTACGGGCCAGGTGATCCGTCTTTTCTGACTTAATATTACTGATTCCTTATTTTAACATGTGTGCCTTTTGCTTTTTCTGAACGGATGACATGAATATGCTCCCCCACTACAAAAAAACAATTTATTTCTGTTGCCCCATTCTACTATGGTATTATCTCTTGGCTGAGCTGTTCTTTCTTTTCCCCTCAAATCGATTCAGAAGGAGAATATAGATGTAAGTGGAAATAACTCTGTACCTTTTTCTTGTTGGGGCAGGATTAGGAATTTAGGCTCTGAGGTCCACCTCATTGAGGATCTGATGGACCCCTATCTTCAGCATGGGGAACAGGGTATAATGTTCACCACCTTGAAGGTAAGTATAGATGTTATTTAATATATTTTATCTTAATATCTGTCCTTTATTTGCCATATTATAAATGTCTTAACCACTTTTTTCTTTATATCAGTTTAATGCAAACATTAAGTGCCTTTAGAGCACATATTGTTAATATTTTAAAATATAATATATTAAAGAAAAGTATAGTCAGTTATTCTTCAAAATACTAAAGCAAATTATTCACTACCCAGTCTTCCCTATAGATTTATCATTCAAATAGTTACAAATGATTATAAATGTAGACCATCTGTATTAAATATAACTAGGAAAGAAACAAAGGATTCTTAGTGTCCAAAAAAGTATCCAACAGTAGAGCTACATAATGGAGCTAAGACAATACACAGAAGGCAGTGTGTATAGAATGAATATGAATTGCATCTTCTTTTCCCCCCATATATTTACAATAAGCAATAGGTTACAAATGAAGTTCTCAATGATTGTTGAAAGTCATTTCTATTCACCACCTCAATTTTTTCGGGACTTTGGTAGAATCATTCTGAAGTTTAGTCAAAGAACAACAAACAGAAAATGACAAAAACACTTCTGAAAAAAGAGAGGGAGAATAGACCCACTTTGCCAGTTAGTAAAATGTTATAAAGTTACAGTAATTAAAATAGGATGCTACTGTCACAGGAATAGACAAATACCTAAACTGAAGGGATAACCCCCATATAGACAATTATTATAATGAAAGTTTCACATATGAAAATGGAAACATCAGACACAAAAATGGAAAAGAGAAATTATTTAATAAATGGTCAAAGTATCGCTATAGTTTATTAGGAATTTTAGAAGGAGAGTGTAATCAGAGTGAAATAACCCACAATGCAAATTGCAGATTCTTTAGGGTTTAAGTATAGAAAAAGAAAGAGAGAAGAAAAAACAGGAAATTAAAATGAGGAAAACAAATAGAATTTAATGTCAGGTTTCTGGCTTTGGTTAACTTTTTAAACTTTCAACCTAAATACCATTAACATTTCTATTAAAGAAACTGAAAAGAGTTGAGGGAACTGGGGAACATACTGACCACCAATGATTTACATTATGAAGTATTTATGTTATTGAAGAGCATCTCTAAACATATCACCAAGGAAGAAACTGAATTAATACACTCATGTATAGGAAAATGCTCATCCTCACTGAAAATTATAGTGCTGCAGATTTAAACAAGGTGCCATTTTGTGCTTGCTAAATTAGCAAAAATGTTTTAAATTTACCCAGTGCTGGTGGCGTTGTAGTGAAATTCAGTATTATTCCCACATTGCTGATAATGGATTAAAGAGCAGTCACCCTTTTGGAAAACAGTTGTTATTAACATTGATGTCAACAACATCAAAAATGTTTGTGGAGTTTGAGTAGTCCTACTACTGGAGATTGATCCTATTAATAACTAAAGAATGGAAAACATTATATGTTACTTGGATGAGGTGTTCTTTGTATCCCAAGTATCCCAAGCCTGGATACTTTCAGAATTACCTGGGTTACTTCTTAAAAAGCATTACCAGAAATTCTGACTCACTAGATCTGGAATGATGCTTAATCTGTATGTTTTTTAAACATACTAGATGATTCTGATTACAGTTGTTTGTATACCTTATAACGATACTCTGTGCAATAAATAATGGCTTAGCAAATTGTGGTATTTGTACTTAGTGAAGAGTATTATACAGATTGTAAAAACTTTTTTTTTTAATTAGAGAGAAATGTACAAAATTTTATCTATTAATTACAACTAGGCAAAATAGACATTGGATAGTGGGACTGGAAGAAAATGGGAAAATGAAAGCAAATGATTTTGTTAAGCTATCAGAATTAATAAGAGATTTCCTTTCTTTGCTATGTTTCTGTAATTTCTGTAATTTCTTTCAAAGTAAATTTGAAATTGTTTTTAACTTTTTTTCAGGCATGTTACTACCAGATCCAGCGTGAGAAGCTTAATTAGGCTGCTTAACAGCTCGGCAACTGGATTATAGCACCATCTGGCGTCTTCCTGTAGCAAAAAAGAATGGTTTTGAAATTAGGACATTGTGTTATTTTGGTTGTTATTTCTGAGCCTTACTAATGGTCAGGGCCCTGAGCCCAGGAAAGAAACACTATACAGTTTAAAGGGAGGATTGGAAAGGAAGTAGAAATCAGATTAGACCAGTCTCTGGTCTATGTTAAATTCCCAAAATATCATACACCCACTGTTTGGAAAAAGAGGGTATCCCTTCCTACAGTAAAAGGTATGCCAGCTCAATGATATTGTAAGAAAAATTCTTAATACAGGCTTCTTACAGTAAAGAAGTGGATGGATATTTTTGAATTTCTGGTTTGCCTGAAGTTACCCCAGACCCCTTCACAAGGAGCAGATTGTACTTGAAACTACAGTGGCCACACTATGCCTTCCTGAACTGCTTGCAATCATGTGTGCATCATGCTTCTTTCATAAGGGAGGGGGAAAGAATTTTAAACTGCAGTTTTAACTTTTTCTAAGCTTTTCCACCAGGGTATTCATGATGGGAGAGGTTCAATGTAGTGACTACCACATCGCAACCCCAAACATGGAATGCGTCCAAATAGAAGTATTCTGCCTCCTGACTGAAAGAACATAGGAATTTTGTTCTTGGTTTTTTTATGGTACTGCATAGTGAATACACTGGATTTCAAACTGTAAGCTGCTATGGAACCTCATTTGTCCATGTGCAAACGCTGTACCCCAAGGCCTGTGAATGAGAGCCTGAAGAGCTTTTGCATGCAGGCCGTGTTTTGGAGCAAGACAAAAGACCAGGAGATAGAAAGCGAAGAGCTGCACCCATCCTTGATCTAGTGTTGTGGTTCTTCCCTATACCTCGCATTGAACTCTCAGAGGGGAAGAAAAAGGAAACAAGCTTTGGCTTTTCCCATTGCACAAGTATTGTGACACTTCAGCATTTTGGTGTTTTGCTTCTTTTTTAAAAATGTCCTGTAGTAAGTGGTTGGTTTATACTGTACAAGTAACACTAGTAGCTGTTTGGAATAACATAGGTGCTCTTCCTCATCTCATCTACACACCGTGGTGAGCGTACAGACTGATTCAGGCTAACATCAGCAGATGGTAATCAATTTTGAAAAAGGATCATGGTTTCTGCTCTACTTTATAATCAAGACGAGTGTTTATTAAAATATTGTTTTGGAATGTTGGCTGTCATGTAACAGCAATTTTCATAATAAAAGACATTCATCTTTATGAGGTTGTTTTGATTGCAAAATGACACAGGGCAGCCTAAAAATTTAAAAGAAATCCAGCCTTAGTATTTGTTTTGCCCATGTTGTAATCTATGACTCTTTGTATTGGCCTCAGAGGACCCTCTAGGGTTTTAGAGATCTCTCTCTTTAAAATAAACAACCTTACAGCTCCTTTGGTGGCAAAGAAATTAACTTCATTATCCTAATAACCCAAGGACAAGGGTCTTAAAAGAAATCTGTTACTTCTTTAACTAAAAGGTCTATTTTGATGGTTACTGTTTGTTTGTTTGTTTGTTTATTTTCCTCCTAAAATTCAGGGAAGAGAAGGGTGAGGATTTAAAATTGTGGTTAGAAATACTAGACCTTAGTTAATCATTTCCCTGTTGTAACGTCTTCTCAAGAAACCTTTCCATGTCGCTGCTGCTTTCACCAGAATGTGCCAGCCCGTTGTTGGGAAGAAACCAACACTTAAAGATTAGCTTATGTTAAACACTTTGCAGTTCCACTGGGGAATATACACGCAAATTCCACATTTGGGTTGTAAAGACAAATGTACTATGCCTGTGACCCCTTAAGAGAGAGAGACAAGGGTAATTGTAGAAATAGACAGAGAAAAACTTGAGACCCACTGAAAAATTGTCAGATGCTGGTAGGCTGTCTCAAGTCTAAAAAAAAAACAAACATGTTATAATTCATCCTTTTATTGGAGTCATGAATGAAACTGTCCAGTTACTTTAAAGTCTTCACGCTATATTTACACTTTTCAGATTGCATAGTATGATAATTCTCTTGGGAAAAACCCCTAAATCTCCAGGCCATGTGCAAACGCTGGAGATAAATACCTAGCACCCATGCAGCAATTTACAAAGATTTCTCACACCTGATGAATGCTCACAGCAGCCAGGTGAGACAGGGATTATCCCCACTGATCCCTGTTTTGCAGACAGAAGGGCTGTGATTTGCCCATTGTCAGAGCTAGGACTCCAAATTAGAACTTCCCTACGTTAATCCCAGTGCTCTTTCCTACTACAGCTTCCCGACACGTCATTTCATAGCTGGGTTATGCATTAAAAGTTCATAAAGTAAAAAATGAGTTGAAAATGAAAATTTTAATGAAGTTAAGTGATTTCATTTTTTTTAATTTACTTTTTTTTCCCCCCTCTTTCTTCCTCCTCCCACCCCTCCACTCTGGGTCAAGCTGTTGTTTCTCAGTCTAGTTGTGTAGGACACAGGTGGTATTATTGGGAGCCTTGCACTCCCCCTGGCTGAGGCAGTCGGTCACTAGTCATTTAAGTATACAAGTGTAGTTGGTATATAATCTTGTATTGGTTATATTAGTTTTAGGTGTACAATATAGTGATTTGACATTTTTATACCTTATAATGTGATCACCCCACTAATTCTAATTATCTGTCACTGTGCAAACTTATCACAATAATATTAACTATATTCTTCTTCTTTTCATCCAATCCCTCCACCCCATTCCTTCTGGTAACTATCCCTTTGGTCTCTGTTTCTATGAGTCTGTTTTTATTTTTTTGTTGTTTTTAGATTCCACATATAAGTGAAACCATGTGGTATTTGTCTTTCTCTGCCTGACTTATTTCACTAAGCTTAGTACTCTCTAGGTCTGTCCATCCATGTTGTTGCAATGGCAAGATTTCATTCTTAAAATTAAATGCTTTTAATAAAATATGCTGTTCTCCAGTCACAAATGTATCACATCCCCAGCTTGGATTTTCATCTACAGTGGAGAGCAAAGGAAAGCCATATGTTTACTTTAGGATGAAAGGGCTGATAGCTTCTTATAATTGCTATTTGGTCTTTACCCTTTGCCTTGCTGTAAGCAGTATCTTTTTCTTGTTCTTTCTGCGATAACCTACTTTCAAAGTTTCTTCCCACTGACCCCTCCCTGCAATATAAAATTTTCAAATCAAGAAGTAGCTCAAATCTGAGATAAAGTATGGGCTAACGAGTTCAGAACAGTGGCTTGGTAGGGGGCCTTCCAGAAGGAACTGTTTGTTACAGGCCTCATTATTGGCTGAAGACTTCCATCGCTTTCTTACCATAAAGTGAGAAAATAAGGTTAATAGGTCAACTTACTCTTGGGTATCCCAGTTTATCCTTTCATTAAAGTAAAAATGCTATCTTCTGTTGTGGGGCATCTGTTATCTTGAAATAGTCAACAAAAACATTAATATTAACTGTGCTGGCAATTTGAGAGAAAATACTAAAGAGAAGATTGAAAATGATAGAAATTATTAGAGTCTTCAGTGCAAGGAATATTTAAGATTTGTGATTGGGGATGCTAGTGAGTAATTTAGTGGTTAGGCTGCGTTAGGCTTCTGTGGATTAAATCAAAGAGGATGTGCAGAGATTTTATCAAGAACAGTGGGGTGACTGGCAGCTAATAGCCCACTTGTATTCCTCCTGAAGCTTTTCTCTGATTGGAGCAACAGTGCACGTTCTCAGTCTTTCAGGTAAGAGACCCTGCCAAATGATCCTTAGTTACCAGAGAGATCTGTACATGTCTGCCCCTCTGTCGGTTCTGAATAGTGAAAGATGTAATTCTGGGCAATCTGATTTAAATGGTTTAGTTTCATTGTAACCCAAATTACATGGATAATTTTATGATTTTGAAAGAGGTTTTGCTTTGAGAAGCCGTTTTTAAAGTAGGGAATAATGAGTTGTCATGAAGACTGAATAAAACTGAGCATTTGTCCTACTCCTAATCAACAGCATTTTGACTCAGAGGAAGCCAGCCATTTTTGCATGGGCCATTTCTCATTAAGTTTTCAAGTGCTTTTCAGGTTTTGTCTAATACCATTATTTTGAAAAAGGAGCATAATAGGGGTAGAGGGTGTGGCATTTAATAGTAATTGCATTTGAAAAGGTTCACGGGAATACTGATTTTTTAAAATAATGTTTAGGACAAACTCCTCAGGAGTCAGTATCACCAATGCAGCTTCTGACAGTTAGTGATAGAACTGGCTCTCCTTCCTATGTTATTTAACTAGTCCTGAATTTGCATGTGTGATTGGTTATTTAATATAACAGTCTCGAGAATTCTCCTTCTCAAGACAGCAGAAATAGGTAAGTCTCAACTGACAAAATTGGTCAGAAGTCATGAAAAGGAAGACAAGGGAGGAACATCACAGGCTTGTGCCAGACAATTAGCATCTTTAAGGACTAATATTGGAAACAAAAGAGGAAAACTTTAGATTTTACTACTTGTTAGCTCTGCTGAGTACCTCTTTCGAGTGTCAGATCCCTTATCTGTAAGGTGAAGTTTGCCTTTGATTATCTCTAAGATCTTCAGCCCCCGATTTCAAAGTTGGATAGGGAAGAAGGCTGAAGTCAGTATAACCCGACTGAGGAGGAGAGGCACGGACAGGCCTCTGGGGTCCGGCTGCCTCCCACCTCAGGACTGACGTCTCAGCTGCTCAGACTCCTGTGGGAGGTGTCAGCCTTTTACTTCCATTTCTTGGCCTCCCGTTTTCTGCTTCCCAGCAAGCCTAGGAACACCAAGTGCTTGCTATAACCCAAGCGCTGTTAGAGCTGCTGAGGCTACAACAGTGAACAGGACAAGCCAGGCTTCCACTCTCTGACCCTTTACAGACGTGACACACAGGAGCCAGACACTGGACAGGTTAATGCATAAGAGAATTGTGAAGCACGGTAAGTGCTCTGAAGACAATAAACCACAGTAGTTTTTTCAGCCACCTAGAGGGAGGGAAAATCATTTTCTGGGGTTTTCTATGAGTTTTTGTCTTAGCTGGAGCTGCTGTAACAAAGCACAAGGGATTGGGTGGCGTAAACAACAGAAATGTATTTTCTCAGAGTTCTGGAACCTGGAAGTCCAAGATCAGGGTACCAGCGAGGGTCTTCCTGGATTGAAGACTGTCTCTCTGTCCTCACGTGGGGGCAGGGGGCAGAGGGAGAGAGAACTCTGGTGTCTATTTTTATAAAGGCACTCATGCCATCATGAGAGCCCCACTGTCATGACCTCATCTAAATCTAATTATCTCCCAAAGTCCACATATCCAAATACCATCACACTGGGGATAAGGCTCCCACATATGAATTTGGGATGAATTCAGTCCATAACAAATTTGTCACCGAAGCCTCAGGATAACCAGGCAAGCCGTTTTTAGAATTCAAGTTGTGGAGATGAAAATTACTGTTTATGCCTCTGTGGCTGAGAAACTAGTCAAAATGGGCTTTTTAAAATATATGCATGAGTTAGCCATGTGGCCCTGGAGTTGGTGATAGCTTTATTAGAAGCTATTTTAATAATTAAAATGAACTGTAGAAACCACAGTCTATTTGTAAAGCTTCCTCACAGTAAGTTCATCTTGGGAATCCAGTCTCTGATGACCCTTTGGCTGCAGATAAGCTTAGTTGGCATACTCTGGGTATTAGATATGGAAGAAATGTGGTCTACTTTATGATGCACAAACAGCTGGCTTGTTTAATTTCTACTGCCTCACCAACGATGTATGATTTGTGAGATGCCTTTTGGGTAAGCGATTTTAAGAGGTTGCTGGGTATGACGGCTTGGAATCAGACCCATCTGTGTGCTCTGACTTTGGTCTGTCCGGCAGACACTCCATCTCCCTTTTCAGTTCTCTACCGTGGAAGTGCTCCCCTCTAGGGAGGAAGATGAGTCATACATGCAACTGTTATGCTACATGACACAAAAGAGGCTCAGAAATTAGAACGCAAGAAAAGGCAGCGTTTATTTAACCTGACTCAGTGGGGGCCTGGGCAGGGTGGGTGGTGCTGGGCAAGGCAAAAACATGACATCAAGTTTTGGTAGAATCTAGCAAACTAAAATACTTCAGTGAGACTGGAAAAGAATGTGTACAGGAAAGTTGTCTAAAATTCCGTAACAGCTTTCTGTGTTGCTTTTCTCACTGCCTTCTAATTTAGAGACAATAACCTATCTTTTTCTAGATTGCTTCCCTGGCTCAACTCTAGTACCTGTCTAGATTCTAGACTGTGGTTCTCAACGATATAAGATTGAGTACCCCAATTTTTAACAACTAATTTGAAGTGCTCCTTTAAAACAAAAATCTGGATTAATCCTTTATTATCCTATTGTAATAAGTGCTGTCGGTGCCGTACTCATATCCCCTCAGTCCTTATAATTTGGGTGCACTCTGTGCCAACTTGGAACTGCCAGCATCTGCCGTGACTACCTGGAAGTGTGCATGCAGCAGGCAGGAAGTGCCAGAAGTAGTGCCCTCTGGGAACAGCCTCCAACAATGACTGGTAGCCCTGGTGTGTAGATACCCCCACTTCCTTGTCCTTTGGGCCCATGGGCTTAAGCTCCAGTTGCCCACAGTGGTTACTCTCTTGATACACCTTTTACTGTTCTTTTTCCCCTCTGCCCTATCTTAATATCCCACTTCTCTACTTATGTTTCTTAGGGTTACTTTCCAAAAAATCATGTCCCTAGAATCCTTGCCCAGTGTCTGATTCTGGAGGAAACCAAATGAAGATACTTAACCTACACAAAAGTTTTAAAAATCCATATCCATAGAAGGAGAAATTAAGTAAATGTAGTTGATAAGATATTGCATATTTCAGTATGTACCTATGGGATATCACGACACCAAAAGATATAATGAAATAAAAAATCCACCAGGGATACAGCAGCTTTGAATATAGATGCAAATACAGCCTGACAGTGGTGTATTGTAATGACCCCCTAAATACTGTGAGTAGTATTGTCACTAGTGACATGATTTTTTGAAAGGGTAAACAACTTGATTCAAGTCCAAGCAAAAGAAAGTAAATTAATTCCTCAGTTGTGCTGGAGCATTCCAGAAAATTTAATGTATATTAAAACTGCAAAAATACTTTGTATTTATATGTGAAGAAAAGTTGGGTTCTAGGCTTAGATAATTATAGAGGTTTGTTTTCCAGCAATATAAAGTCCAGTGGGATATTCGAGGGTTATACAGGCCATGATTCTTCAGTGTATAGGGCAACTTCTGGGAAACTTCCTCAAAGAACAGTAGGGATATTTCCTTTACTCTCATTTCCTTAAGCCCTTCCCTATCCTGCTGGCTGACATTTTGCATTGATGGCTGGCGCTCCAGCCACCGGATCAGGAAGATGAGAAGCACATCACACCCCAGGGTGTGGAGCGGGGAGGGAAAGAACCCATTCTCTGAGAACTTCATAGAGCAAGGCTGCCTTACCCCCCAGGATTGTCTCTGCCTCTGGACTTGTACATGAGCAAGATAGCAATGTCTACCCTGTTAAGCCACTATTATTTTGGGCTTCTGTTTTTTGAAATTAAGCCTATCTAAAGCAATATGGAAAATAAACTCTAGGAGTATTCCTCAGCAGTAACCCATAACTCTTGCAACTGTGATCGGTGCTGTGAAGAACTGTAGGGTACAAGGAGAGGGAAAGGGGCAGGGAAGGCTCTTCTGAGCTCTGAAGGAGGGTAAAAGCAACTAGGCAAAGAGGTGGGAAATAAATATAACGTTACCACTTGCTAAAAAAAAAAAAAAGTGTTTTACAAAATAGTTTTCCCTTTCGCACAGCTGGTGATGGTTAATTTAGGGAGTAAACACCACAGTGCAAGAATTTATTTGACGTGGATCTCAGTGTGTAGCTCAGTGCCTGACTTGCTCAATAAATGTTGTTGAAAATCTATTTCAAAGTGCTAAGAGCGGCATGGCCAGTGTGATTGAGTGAGCTATGTGCTGCCTATTGACCTGCTCTCTAGTTCTGATTCTTTCTGGAAGCTCGGGCAGAAAGGATGATGCAGTCAGACAAAGGAGCAGGTCTGCCACACAAGAAGGACGTGAAGCGTTCTACGGCATCCTATCCAGAGAATGGTACGTGGCCCCAGGATTCTTTCTCTGACCAGAAAGTTCTTATAATATCACTCTGACTTGTGGTCAAATGAATGGGCAAAATTCTGATAGATTTACTGTGATTCCTCGGAGGAACTTGTCAAACACTTTTGAGGGTCCTAATATATCTGTCAGTGATAAGTCTAAGCAATTTTCAAGGCAGGAAGGAAAAGAATTGACACAATAGATTGAAAATCTTTTTTTTTCCTACCCCACACTGTTTTACTTCAACTTAGAACTTCATTACCTGTTCACATTCACAATATCAATGCAACAAATAAAATTTCTATGAAAATACTTGTAAAAAAATCAAGCATTTAGTAAAATTTATTCAGTCCCTTTAATCAGTGGGATCCTGAGATTTATATTAAAAAGTTAGAATTTTTCAGTAAGAATTTTCAGAAAAGGTAAAGGCAAATGATTCAATGTTTGAATTAGAGGAGAATCCAGAAAACAATTGGATAATTTTGGAATGAGCTGAAGGCTGATCAGATTGGGGAGGGGAAAGCAATAATGGTCTCATAATATTAGGTTGGTGCGAAAATAATTGACGTTAAAAATAATTGCGAAAACACAATTACTTTTGCACCAACCTAATATCTTACATCTGTATGCTATGATCTATTATTTCATCTAATGTTGTGGGAAAGCTAGTGTATTCTCAATTTGCCACCAAGAAACTGGGTTTCAGATAGTTGAGTGACTTTCTGAAGTTCACAGGCAAGTGATAGAATGGGGCTTGAAGGCAGATCCTTTGGCTTTAAATATATCTCCACTGCTCATGAGCCCCTGTGGCATGTTCCAGCTGACTTGTCTTTCACATGTACACCCACATTTCCTTCCACCCACACCTGCCACCATGTCCCTGCCCGCTCTCTTTCCTAGGTCCCTCCCAAATCCTAAAACTTGTGCTGCAAGAGCTGAATCTGTTCTACAGCCGGGATGTGAATGGAGTGTGCCTCCTGTACGACCTTCTCCACTCCCCGTGGCTGCAAGCCCTACTAAAGGTGAGCGCCCTGGTGTTTGGAAGCCTTTGCTTACTGTGGGAGCAGAAAATACCCAACAATGTGCTTGTCAGCTGGCAGGAAATTTCAATTTGGAAAAAGTTCTTAGAAGGCAATTCTCAGAGAAGACTTACACAAACCTCTTAGCTTAGGAAGGAATTAAGGTAGGTGGCAGAGAATATGGCAGTTCCTTTCTCTTCTCCCAGAGACCTCTGGGATCAAAGAGCAGCCATCACAAATGGCCGTGGGCAGCACCCTTTGCAGTCATCTACAACCCTTTGTTCTGGAGGCCAACTCAGGACAAGTCAAAGAGCTTCTAAAAAATGATTTCTCTTTGTTTTTTAAAATCAGGAAATGAGGTATCTTCCAGTTTTGTTTGGGAATCTTAAGTTTTTCTTACCCTGGAGATTTCTTCTTTCTAAATACAAATTTGGCCAAAATTTCATGCAAGATACAATAGCATCTACTATCTGACTATAATTTTGTTCCTCTGAACAAATGTTATCTTTGAGAAAGAACCTTTGGAAGTTATTTTTGGCAGATGTGGGTGTTTTCTTCACTTCAGTGTGAAATGTGGTCAGCCTTATGATGCATGTTAATACTATTTTCTTTAAAATAAGAGAAAAGGTGCAACTTCTTTAGCATGAGCAAAGAAGCAATCCTCACAGCACTTGTTTTAAAACACCTGATTTCTTTATTCATTTATCCATGGGTGGACATTTGGGTTGTTTCCATATGTTGGCTATTGTGAACAATGCTGCAGTGAGATAGCGCTTTGAGATAGTGATTTCATTTCCTTTGGATATATACCCAGAAGTGGTATATACAAAGGAATACTACTCAGCAACAAAAAGGAAGGAAATCCTGCCTTTTGCCACTACATGGATGGGCATTGAAGGCATTATGCAAAGTGAAATAAGTCAGACAGAGAAACATAAATGTATGTTCTCACTTGTATGCTAAAAAAGCTTGGAATTCATAGAAACAGAGAGTAGAATGGTAGTTGCCAGGGCTGAGGTGTGTGGGAAATGAGGAGATGTTGGTTGGTGGGTAAAAACTTCCAGTGATAAGATGAGTAAGTTCTGGAGAACTAATATACAGCATGGTGACTACAGTGCTTTGCCCCACTCACCACTGGAGGCTGTCTGCTTTGCACTCCCGCCATCAATCCATCAGCCTGACTTACTCGTACTTCCAGCGAAACTTGAGCCTGACACTGAGGTAGAGCAGGGAAGTGCCGTCATCCCAGATCTGGATGGAGGAAGGCTGGGCTGAGCTGGTCTCTTGGGTCTCATTTCTGCATCCATAAGAGAAACTATACTCCCGAAATAAGGAAGGGCTGCACTGAGGAGCTAGGCAGGCCTGGGTGTACTCGGCCCAACCCAAGATCCTGGTGTGGGAAAAAATTCCAAAAGATCAGCAGAGACAAAGTGGACATTTTTGTATGGGAACTTTTCCTGGAGAATTAAGAGGAAAAGGAAACAAGCAAAAGGTAAGAGCAGAATACAGATAAGCATATAGTGTACCCGGCCTTTTATTCAGATCCTCTGGTGAACTGCAGACTCTTATATCCAACTGCCCCGTCCCCCTCCTACTCAGATATTTAATGGACCCCTCAAACTTAACCTGATCATCCCCATCCCCAAAGCCACTGCCCTCCCAGCCTTTTCTATCTCAGGAATGATCTCTTTGTTCTTGCAGCGCTCACGTCAAAAATCTTTGGGGTAATCTATGACTTTCTCTTTCTCTCAGGACTCACACCCAATCTGATGGCAGATCCTATCACCTCTAGTTTTAAAATATAACAATAATTTCACCACTTCCACTATGCCATCTAATATAAGCCACCATCATCTCTTGTGTAGATAATTGCAATATAGCCTCCCACCTGGTCTCCTATTTCTACTCTCCATCCTGTGGTCTATTCCCAACACAGCAGCCAAAGAGATTCTCTTTAATGGTGAATCAAATCATGTCACTTCTCTGCTCAAACCCTTCCAGTGACTTCCTATCTCAGAGTAAGCATCATAGCCAAACCCAATGTAGCCCCCATTACCTCTTTGACATCTCATTCACGGCTCTCTTCCTTGTTCTCTCTGCTCCAGCCAGATTAACCCCTTGCGATTGTTTGAATCAGACATGCTCCTGCCGCAGGCCCTTTGCACTTGCTATTCCCTATGTCAGTAATTCTCTTTCCCGTATATTCATGACTTGCTTCCTCATCTCCTTCCAATCTCCATTCCAATGTCACCTGCACACTGAGGCTTTCCTTGGTCACCCGATCTGAGGTTTCAGTTCCCTTGTAGCACTCTCTACCTACCTTCCCTGTTTTATTTTTCTTCTTAACTCTTCTCACCATCAAATAAAACTATTTCTTATACTTATATATTTTATTTATTATCTGTGTCTCCTCACTAGAATGTAAACTCTGTGAGAATGAGGATTTTTGTCTGCCTAATTCACTGCTGTATTTGCATCACTCAAAACAGTGCCTAGCACATAGTAGACATTCAATACATATTTACTGAATGGATGAATAAATGCAATCCATTTTAGCCTTATTTATTGCTTGAACCATATTAAAAGAAATAGAAGGAAAAAAAGAAGAAAAGTTCTACCCTCAATTCCAATAATCAACAACTAAAATTGTTCTCATTTGTCCACAGAAAACACACACATGGTATTTTATTCCATTGTAATCCTAGTGAATGGAAGTAAAACTTAGCAAACTGCTTCTTTTCATTTGCCTGTGTATAATGATACTCAACTGCTAAAGATCCACAGGGCTGATTAAAGTCTTGAAATGTCTCATGTCGTGTCAAAAATCAGGTTACACCTAAGCTACAGCAAAGAGATCAGAATTTATTCTGTTTAGCACTTTCCCATTGCACCAAATATTAAAATTGCTAATCAGATAGTAAGCCCTAAAATATGCATTGATTGCTATTCCCATTTTCCAATTGAAGACTGGAACATCCTGTGGGATTAAGCTACCCAAGGTCTTCAGGTATTTGAACCTGTACCTGGAGAACTCAGATACCTTAACCTGCCCATAAAGTACTCACATTAGCAAAGAGCTGTGTTAGAGCCACTAGAGGGAAATTGCCTTGGTACATACAATTTAGAGGAAATTGCCTTCCTCTAAGCCTGTGACGTGCCAGGACTGGGGCACTGGGGTTTAGATGGACCCCAAATCTTGGATTCTACATGCTGTAGTCAAGTTTAGTGCATAAGAAAGGATCCTAGGCTTTGAATTGAAAGATGAAAAAGAAGGTTTCAATAACCGTTTTCTTAGGTCAATATGGTGATAGTCACCATGTCTGTTGTCTAGCTTGGGTGAGGTCAGCTAGGTGATGAAAAATTTTTTTAAATTTCACAATGTATGCTTTTTCACCAACCAGGTAGTGGAGATACTGCGTGCAACCTCTAGTTCCCCTGAGATCCAAGAGTTGACACAAATCCTCCAGGCTCCACACTTTAAGGCAAGTGCTTGCTAAAATAGACAAGATCTACCTATGTGGCACAGAGACAAAATGGGGAAGAAGAAAGAAATGCGACAGAAAATATGCTCTCTGAATAGACGTTCTGTTACTGTACATGGGTGACCAACAGTTTGTACTGAAAAATGTGGAACTCAGATATGACTGGCTCAGTGTTGTCAGTCATGGAGTTGAGCCTGACGTATTGATGAGGAGACATCCAGAACTTTCCATGGTGTCTTATTTACCCCCTGCAAAGCCATCATCCCTCTAAAATTCTGGGGCAATCAGGGTAGCATCCTTCCTTTCCATCTTGGGAATATTTTAAGTTTTGGATAAAGTGTGTGAAGGTATTTGGAAAATACAGTATTAATGATGATTAGCTCTGTGTGTGGGGGGTGGTATATGAAGAACATGTGATGGCAGAACAGAAGCCACCTTTTAATACTCACAGACTTGGAAATTATTCTACCAACAAATTAGAACTTTAGGAGAATGTCTGCATTTGGAGCAATAGAATTTATGAGTCAAAATTTGTAGTTCCCAAGATATCCCTAGAGAATTTTCTCTGAGTTCCAATGAAGATCTGCCCACCAATCTCAGGCAGGGCTGTAGAATGACTGCTTCTCCACCTCATGAAGTGAAAAATTTAACATCACGGGTCATTATTAGGAACTCTGATCATATCTTAAACCAGGGAACTATGGTTTTTCATTCTGTTCCACATGGGTGTCACTGGCAAATGAAACCAGAAAGATGTTTCGATTACTGCCTCCCTATTCTGTCTTACTTAGGGAAAAATATTTAAAAAGTTGTTTTTTAGTTCAAGATCATAGGAGTACCATGGGTTACATGGGTTTCCAGGAAATGAGAAAGTGGCGGAATAATACATTTTAGCAGAAATCCAAGAATATATATGTATTGCTTAACCTCTGTGTCTCGTTTCTTTATCTGTAAAATGGGGACAATAAATGTGCCTCCTCATAGCATTATCCTGAAGATGGAGTTAATCCACATAAATTCCTAGAACTGCGCCTGGCATGTATGTGTTGGTTGTTGCTATATGTTTTACGTAGTATCGAGTCACTGTCTTCTAGATGGGTGTGTCCTGTGTGTGACATTTGTTCACCTTTTCTTTGTTCCCAGGCCTTGCTCAGTGCCCATGACACTGTAGCTCAGAAAGATTTTGAACCCCTTCTCCCTCCACTGCCAGACAACATCCCCGAAAGTGAGGAAGCAATGAAGATTGTTTGTTTGGTGAAAAACCAACAGCCCCTGGTAAGGAAATTGTTTTATCTTTTCATTTAGAATTATACCAGGATTAATTGTAAACTAAGTTATCTCTAGTAGTTATTTGGGCGATATTCTTGTCTCTAGTCATAGATATAGTCTGAGGCATTCAGAAAATGTGAGGGGAATCCATGATAATGATGGCTAAACTGTGTCTTAACAATTTTTGCCTGTGACTTCAAATGCATTACATGTTGTAATGTTTTCACTAGGAAAGATTTCCATTTAGTGTTTTTCTTTTTTGAAAGAGCTGTGAGAGATAAGACGTATATTTTATTATTTGGCTTTCTGGCATGTACATATATTTGACTCAATTCCAGTGTATTTGCCTAAGTTTTTTTCCTCCATTAATGGAAAGCGAAGGAAGGCATTCATTTGATTCTCTAAGAATAGTCCCTTTGGCTAGGTTGTGTTGTGGGAGCTTTCTTTATCTTGGAAAGAATCTAAATATTGTTTCATGTCTGTGTGGTTAGATAGAGACCACAAGGAGTCCACGGTTTAACGGCCTTTTCTTTTTGATGGCATGGTATGGCCCGGGTTGGTATGAAGTCCCTCATCTGAAAGACCAGAGCTACATTGAGGGAAGCCACCGGAAAAATGGTCACATAAGCTAAAAGAGGGGTTCCACTTTCTCCCCAGGGAGCTACCATCAAGCGCCATGAGATGACAGGGGACATCCTGGTGGCCAGAGTCATTCACGGTGGGCTGGCTGAGAGAAGTGGTAAGCTGGAGCAGCAGGGTACCAGTGGGGCCAGAAAAAGAGGAAACCATTGATTGTTTAGTCTTCTTTCCAGGGTAAACCCCCTTTCCTAACTAAGGTCAGGGATTTAATAAGTTCCATGGCTTGGTTACTAAGAAGGAAGGAATAAATATTCCAGAGAAATCCCGTTCCCCTCCTTCATCGAGTCCCTCCATTCTAGGCATCAAACTAATGTTTTCTCAAGTTTAGATTCTTATGGCAACCTAACAAGGGTAAGTAGTATCATCCTATGTTATAGGTGAGGAAACTGAGGCGTCAAGAGATTAAATCACTACCTTGTTCACGGTCACAGGTTGGGTCAGGGTTCAAGGCCAGGTTGGCCTCCTTCTATGTTCCCAACTTTCTTTCGTCACTTGGTCCTTCGGCCTTCCCCATCCTGAAACACCTTTTGCTGGCCCTTTCTACCAGTGAACCGGGTGTCCTTCCTCTCGCTGCTGAGCTTCTGAAAAGAGCAGGTGTGTACCTGCTGCCCCCGTCCTCACCGTGGTCCTGGAAACCTGGCCCAGGGTTTTACCCCAGCATTCTTAGAGTAATTACCCCCAGGAGGTCCTCGTTGCTAAGTCTGTTGGCCCTTCCTTCAGCCCCACTTTTATTTCTACTTCTCAAGCACATTTGATGTTGTTGACCATGCCTTCCTTGAAATTTTCATCATCCTTGGTTTCTGGTGGACGACCTCCTCCTGCTTCTTCTCTCTTCTCCTGGGTAGCTCCACTCTTCTACCTCATATTTCTCAAGGCTGAATCTTAACCCCCAAGTTTCTCCACAGTTTCTCTTTGGAAGTATGCCCCCCTTTTCCTTTTTATTTATCATTTTCTCATGATGCTGACATCTTTATTTTTAGTGCTTTCTTCTTAACTCACGTTCTCGTTCCATTTTACAACATCCGATTAGCAAAAATGAAAATATCACCATCAGTTAATACCTTAATAGTGTTGGTGAAAAGGTGGAAAAATGCCTTTTTCATGTGCTTGGGTGGTGGTTAAATCGGAATAAGCAGTTTGCTTTAGTATTGTTGTTGTTGCCATTATTATTGTACAATAAATTTTAAAATATCAGAGCATGCTTCGGCTAGCGAGTTGGTTAAATAGCTTTGGGATAGCTACCTCTATTTTTTGCCAATTTATTTGTACCCTTCTTTGTTGTGTGTTCCTGTTTGCCTAGGGCTGTTATATGTAGGAGACAAACTCGTAGAAGTGAATGGAGTTTCAGTTGAGGGACTGGACCCGGAGCAAGTGATCCATATTCTGGTAACAGTGTCCTCTTTGCCTTCTTCATAACTCAACGTAATGCAAGGCTCAACGGAGCCCATCCAGCCCACGGTGTGTGCCCTGTACTGTGAAGGGGACTTGATCCCCTTGCAGCTTCCTCTCTCCAGACCCCTGACCTTGTCGATTTCTGTGTGGCCGTCCCTCTGTCCTCATCACCCCCAGAAGTCTGGCCCCTACTGGGAGACTTCCCACCCAAGCTGTTCTTTCTGCCTCAGGAAGACTTCCAGCTTCCCTCACCACCTGGTTGCTCCATTGGAAACTGAGCCTAGGTGGGCAGAGTGAGACTGTGAAGGCGAGTCTGAACCTGAGCAAACCACCCCTCAATCCTGAACATTTCTGTACAGCTGAAATCTGCTGAACACCTTCCTTGAGGTAGTTTTGGGGTAGGAAAGAAGTCACCAGAGGGCAGAATATGGGGAGGGAGACATCCTGGCTGGCCCTGCCACTGTCCTTGGTGGTTTGAACTGGGGATTTTCTGACCTGATTAGATGAGCCTTTGATCTCTGTTAGGTCCCCATTCTCATCCTTCAAAACATTACCTGACTCACACAGTCCGCTGTCAGTGGCATAGCAGCATGCCTATCTTCCCCCACGCACACCCCAAGTGTGGGGCCTGATAGGAGATACAGTCGATTACTGTATATTGTGTAGACTAGTGGTTCTCAAACTGGGTTCTTGGAGGGGACTCTAGATTTTCATATGCCTCAGGGACTGAGATGAGGGGTGGTATTATAAGGAGTATACCAAGCACCTAAATATTTTGCAAACCACTGCTATAAGATTCTGAGTGGTATATAAGATACCACAAAGGGAGCTTAGAGTACTGTTAATTTCAGACACACATGCTTCCACCTCAGTCCTTCTGGTGCCAGCTGTGGAGTTGCCAGAATAACGGGACTGTGAAATTCTTGAGAGTGAGAATAAGGTTTTGTTCATCTCTGGATCTCCAATACCTGTCACGGTGTGTGCAACAGGAAGAATCTCACCTCCCCCATCAGGCTGAGAGTTTCTCTGTCTCCTCCATATATTGACACCCCCCCCATTTCCACCATTAGCTTGGAAGTTTGTCTGTCCCTCCAGAAGATTTGGGAGCCCCTCATCTTCCCCATCAGACTGGGCTGTCTGGTGCAGAAACAGGTATTCAGGAAGTCATTACTGACTGAAGCATGAGGAAGGAAAGTCAGACCCACAGCTCATCTCCTTCCCCAATGCCTGTGGAAAGAAGACCTTGCTGAGTCGGGTGGGCTTGTTGGCAGCGAGACAGAGGGTCTCTGGGAGAGGCCAGGCCTCAGTGCGGGTTTTAGCAGACCAGACTCTGGAGCTCCACAGCAGGGCAGAAGCGGAGCTAAATTTCTTCTCCATTTCCATTCCCGGGTGGTGATATTCAGCTGTTGCACCCTTGTAAAAGTCCCAGTGGAGAGGTCCCCATTAGACCTGGACACGCTGAGTTGTAACTCCATGCGCTGAACCCCAGGAACCCAATGAGCTCTGTGATTTCTCACTTTTCCCTCTTTGACATTTTTTAGGCCATGTCTCGTGGCACTATCATGTTCAAGGTGGTTCCAGTTTCTGACCCTCCTGTTAACAACCAGAAGATGGTAAGAACTTACTGAGCCGCCTTCCTCACACACAGTGAATCCTCAACTAACGATAACAGTGACTAAGTCTGTTGTGTCATACGGCTGTTCTCTATCATGTGTTGAACATTTGTTCAATACTCTGTTGTGTATTTTTCAATACTGATGACATACGAGGCAAATGAGTGAGTGAATACAATACAAGGAGATGGGGCACCAAGAAGTTAAGCAGTAACATCAAGAATGGTGAACATTTGAATAAAAACTTCTCAGAGCTAAGACATTCTTTTTCTTTTTCAAAGTTACTTTTTCGCAACTCATAGACTCAGTTCAAGAGCCAAGTTCTTCTTTATGGTGAGGATGAAGAGGACAGATAGGCACAGTAGAGGGAGGAGTGGAGAAATGGTTTTAAGACTTAATGGCCCATGGGCGAGGGTTCTTCTAACGGTGCCATTATGCACCTCCTGCCAGATGTATGTTCGTGCCATGACTGAGTACTGGCCCCAGGAGGATCCCACCATCCCCTGCGCAGATGCCGGGTTGCCTTTCCAGAAGGGGGACATCCTCCAGATCGTGGACCAGAATGATGCCCTCTGGTGGCAGGCCTGGAAAATCTCAGACCTTGATTCCTGTGCTGGCCTAATCCCTTCTAACCACCTTCTAAAGAGGTAAGGAAGAGTTATCACTCCTGGACTCAGGACTGAGCCATCAGGAAATAAAACGTTTTCTCATGCTCCCATTATTGCAGTTAAGATGAGATAAAGAGATGACACAAGCAGATGGACGAACACACACACTGGTTTATAAATCCAAATGTCAACTTGTCCATATGCCCTAAGCATTTTAAATACCAAGGGGATCGGAATAAACACATCAGCTAGAAAAGAGAGAAAACACATGGGAAACTAAATTAAAACTATCGTCCTAACTCCCTCTATTCGTTTTTCAAGGCTGAGTTGAAACCTCAGTTACTGAATCTCAATCTATCACCCTCACTTTTGTGCTTTTGAGGTCCAAGGGAGTGAGCAAAGGTAAAAAGAAGATAGAAAGAGGTCCAAGGCTCAGCCAATCTTAAGAGATCAAGAAGAAAAGGAACCAGCAAAGGAGACTGTGAAGAAATGAGCAATGAAGCAGGATGAAAATCAAGACAGTATAGTCTTCTGATCAACTATGTCCATTGCTGTGGAGGGGACTGAAATTGACCATTCGATTTAGCAATATGGTGGTCACTGGTGATCCTGATAAAAGTGCTTCGGGGGAGCAGTGGGGCCAAAATCCTTGTAGAGTGAGATCTGAAGAAATTAATGACAATGACCGTGGAAAACTCTGAGACATTCTTGTATAAAGCAGAGCAGAAAAATGGAGAAATAATGAGAGGGGAAAGTGGAGTGGTATGGGAATTTTTTTTTAGATGGGGTAAATAATGCTAGTGGGAATAATCCAGTGAGAAGGAAACTTTTTATGACATAGGAGAAAGAGAAGAGAATAGCCTTGAGCAGGCAGGAGATATGACCCAGTATACAAGTAGAGGGGTTGGCCTTATATATAGGATCAAAACCCATTCATCTACATGATGGAAACAGGAGTCCAGCGTATGGGGCACAGGTGAGGGTGAAGGATATGGTGGAACTTGTGGAAGTTCTCTTCCAACTGTTCTTATTTTCTCAGTGAAATAAGAAGCAATGTCATAAGCCGAGAGTAAGGGTGGGTAAGGAGGTACTGGGAAGGAAAAAGGAGGAAGCTTGAGAAATTTCTACGAGAACTGGAAAGCAAATGGATTAGGTAAATATAGTATGACCGATGTGAAGGGTCCACTTAAGGTTAAAGGTCATAAATTTGAAGTGACTCTGGTCACCTTCTTTGGGGGCAGGTCCAGATTAGACAGAGTTGGATTTAACAGTAAATCAAGAAAGAGCCAAGGAAGTGACTATAAAGAAGGAACGAACATGATATTTGAGCTGCTAAGGCAGGAGCTGAAGAAGTAAGCATCAGAGAAAAGGAAGTAAGATCAATGGGTTATAGATCCTATGGGGTCAACAGATTTGGGGGTTGGGAAGACAGGAGGTGTTGGTAAAACAAAGTGATGCTGGGAATTGAAATTAGGAATCGCAGCTATTGATTCTGAAAAGATCTGGGGCAGGGGTGTCCAAACTTTTTTCAACATTTTTTACCAAGGGCCATATGCAGTAAAATACACGAACAGCCAGGCCACTCACTCGAGGTGAAGTACGTATTGCCTCACCTGGTTTATTTAAGTAAACTAAATATATTTTTGGAATTTGCTGCGGGCCAATTAACAATGGATAGCGGGCTGCAGTTGGCCCGCGGGCCACAGTTTGGACACTCCTGCTCTAGGGTACGACAGTGAGAGGCGGAGGCTATCGTAGAATGAGGGGAAGGACATTGGAAGCGAGGAGATGAAGGAACCAAGAGGCCAGGATGTTAGAATGGGCATTTATGTGCCTAATACAATCATTGGGAATTATGACAGGACAGTGTTGAGAGCATGAAGTATCCGGGAATAGTTACCAGAAGAGTGGGGGGTACAATAGTCAAATTTGAGAGCTTCTGGGGAGAGGGAGAATGGTCTGGAGATGGTCATGAGAAGCAAGGACTCAGACCCCACCTGCCGGCCAGGGGAGGGAAGGCCATGAGCAGTGGTACGTGTGCTGGACAGACTAACAGAACCCATGTGTGCACTTCTCACATCCACGGTCAGTGAAATCAGGGTGGCAGCTTGAAACCAGCCACAATGAGAGGACTGACTACAGAAATCAGCAAAATCTACACATCAGGGGTCCCCTGCGCCCAGAGCTGCTTTACCTGCACACCCCTGGGAGTGGGAGAGCAGAGCCTCCTCTTCAAAGGGGCAGGGAAAGCAGTGACCTCAGGGAGACCTGGCTTTTTGTAAGAGCTGGAATGTGAAGCGCTCACCCAAAGCAGAGGCTGTGGTCTGAGAGTTCCAGGGTGTGTGCCTGAAAGGGCTGCAGGGAGGGCTGCCTGGTGGATGAGTCTTAAAGGGATTAAAGTGCAGAGGATAAGGGATGACCTGAGTTTTGGGGCCTGAGGACACAAACAGGGATAAAGTCCTAATGAGATTAGTCCCCAGGGCAGAAAGTGGTGAGGAGGCTCTGGTGGGGGTCTTGCAAGGAGCAGACAGTTTATTGGATTAAGGCACAAATAAAGACAATAAAAGGGACTGAAATCCATGTGGCTCTAAAGGAGCTGTAGAGGCATCCACAGCCTGGGAGGGGAAGCAGAATGTGCTATGAAAATTCTGAGACCAGATGAAGAGGGCAGCATGTAGGAGGCAAAAGCTACGACGGTCCTTTACTGAAGGCTGTGACCTGTAAACTAGGCATGGGACAGATTTTCACTGCCAGTGTGTCTCTGAAAATACCCCAGGAGGCAGGAAAATATAAGAAAGGCTGTATATTTAGAGAATACATCTGACAATGTGTTTGGAGAAAAAATCTCCTTTTTCATTTGGTTGGAGGCAGCAAAATTCTGTCCTGGATCTTTGGCCTGGGTTAATTAATCTGGGTTGATTTTTTTTTTTTCCTTTCTCACAGTGTATTTCTTTTTGCACAGGAAGCAACAAGCGTTCTGGTGGTCTCAGCCGTACCAACCTCACACCCACCTCAAATCAACCATCTGTGAGTATGCTGATATCTCAAACCCAGAACTGCATCATGGGAAACTGGCTCCCCCTCCCAGGGCTGGCTTCCTGCCCAAGAAAGGATCTTTAAATGTCCCCACTGCCCCACATTCCCTGGCAGCCATCTGAAATCCTTCCATGGACATTCACTCCTTTGGATTTAGAAGAGTTTTCAGTTTATGAAAATGCAAAATGGTTTTGTGTTGGTGACAGCTTCAGTGATCACTCCCCAACGTGAAGTCCTCTGAGGTCTCTCCAGCTAGCAAATCCATGCACATACTGGCAGAGCAAAGCTGCAGAGCTGCACACAAACCTTCATTTGGGTTCTCATTGGGGGAGTTAAATTTTACACTGTTTGGAAGCTCTGATTGACAGTGTATGTGCCATTGATGAAGAAACAAGGGAATGAATGTAATTTGTTTGCTAGACAGTATTATTCATATGGCAGTTTAGGGGAAAGGTTAGTAAAGCAAGCCTCCTCACCACTTTCTGTCCTGAGACCTTGAGGACTAATCTCATTAGGCTTTCATCCCTGTTTGTGTCCTCAGCCTTCAAAGCCCAGGTCATTTATTATTCAAATGGGGTGGGAGGATGGTTAGTAAAGGGAACCCCGGTGGCAAATCCTGTGAACTACCTACTGCCTTAATAGACTGCTGTCGCTTGCAAAGCCCAGCTTAAACCTGCTGAGTGAGGGCCTTCAGAAATCGACCTCCATCAGCCACCTGGAAAGGAGTGGATGAAGGGGAGGGGCCCCAGGAAGAGGAAGAGGGGCACAGAGAGGGGGCTGGAAGGGCACTAAAGCAGGCAACGGTATGAATGTCACAGATTTGCCCACAGCAAGTCCTCACCCACTTTATTTCTCACTTCTCTAAGCCGAAAACTATTTTTTCTCTCAGTTTTCTCTTGAAAAGATAAGATGTCAACTATAGAGACATTTTTGAAATAAGAAAACACTCATAATTCCTCACACTGGCTATATTTTCATACCACCTTCCAGTTATGGGAGCATGTTTTTTATGGTTACATTAACAGCTGCAATACCGTTTTTTATCTTTATTTTAACTTAACATTTTATCAGAAAGATTCTCAAGGTATAATCTTTATAGTGATATTTTAGTTATTTGCCTTGGGTTTTGAAAAATTTTGTTTACCAAAACAAATCTAAATATTTCTTTCATTCATTTTTTTTCCATTTCATTTTTCAAAAGCACATGCTAATAAAGCTGCTAATTAGTTTCTGACAACTAGTATAACCACGGGTTGACATTTAATTTGCTCGTGGAGCCTAAGTACAATTTATAATTAGAGTCTTTGAAAAATCCTTCCTGAAATTAGCTTTGCAGACCCTATAATTACCGTCTCAGATCTCTAAATCCAGGAACCCCAGGTTTGGAGCCACTGACTTAAACAGTCACCTCTCACAGGGATGTTTCTGATGGAGCACAATCATTTTCTAAACTATTTGATCATTTCTTTTCTTTTTAACTGTTGTAGATGATTCTGTAATAAATATTATTTTACATCTCCCTGATCTGCTTAAATGTTACCATAGGGGGAAAAAAAATCTCAGGAACAGGTAACTGAGTCAAGAGTTTAGGCATTTTGATTAATCAAGAGTTATTAAAAAATTCCAGGTCCATGTTAGCTTGCAGAAGGTTATTAAAAAGTTCTTGACTGAAGATGCACTTATAGTTATTATCTCTTCTTTCCTCCCTTCCTTCCTCCTCCTTTCTTCCCTTCCTTCCTTTCTTCCAGTCAAGATATGAGTTCCTAAAATATGCTGAACTAAGCATATTAGTTTAGAAGTGAGTAGAATGCAACCTTTTATAGTTTATTGGGATGGAAACAAGTAGGATTTGCCAGAGCAAGTAGATCCCCATTTCCAACAAGGCTCATGAATATATTAGTTTTTATAGGATATTCACTTACCATTTTGTTACTAAATTTTTACTTAATTTCTAGAGAATAAGCCCAGAATATTAATTATTATAATTTTGGTACTTTGCTTTTCTTATTGTAGGTAAGTTAACCTGAGAAACTAAGCATATACTAATATGTGTATTGTCTCTCTCTTTCTCTCTCCCTCTTTCTGCTTCAATCATTTGTACCCAGCGATTTCTATGGAAGAAGGTAAGAAATAGTATTTGGAAAAAAACTCTCATTTCCAAAGACTCCTAGAAACTTCCTGTAGTCTTCTTATTTCACTTCATTTCAATTTAGCTATATATTAAGCTCTTACTTGTATGTCAGTCAAAGGAAATGTGTTCCTGTATGTATACAGTATAATTGTCCTAACACTGAGAGGAATAAAAGAAAGGAGAACTACCATTTGCAGGATGTAGTCCCAGAGTCTAACACAGCACATGGTAAGAACTCGAAGTTGTGAAACTGATCCACACATAGTTCTGTGTCAACTGCTTTATATACATTGTCTTTCAAATAACCTGAGGAAATTGTGATTGTTTCCATTTTATGGATGAAAATATTGAGGTTCAAATAAGGTAAGAATATGTCAAAAGTTGCAAACAGTGTAGTCTGGGTCGAACCTCCTATCTCAAGGGCAAATGGGACCTCCCGTTACTACCTCTCCCCTGCTCTGTGCCCAGGCTCCCAGATGACTCATTAGATGTCACTCACTCACACTCACAAAAGCAAGCCAGAAAGATGCTGTTTGCTTGTGGAAAGGGGACAGAAGAGAGGAAAGCAGCCTCCTAGGCCACCAACCCCATTTCATCCCTGATACTGGAGATGGGATTCCTTTTGAGAGGCCTGGGTCTCTGAGGTCTTGGTAACAAGCCCACTGTCCTGTTCACTCGGGCTGCCATAACCAGAGACCACGGATGGGGGGCTGAAACAACAGATATTAATTTTCTCACAGTTCTGGAGACTAGAAGTTCAAGATCAAAGTTCTGGCAGGATTGGTTTCTGATGAGGTCTCTTCCTGGCTTGCAGATGGCCACTTTCTCTCTGTGTGCTCACGTGGCCTTTCCTCTGTGAACGCGCAGAGAAAAAGAGAGAAAGACGGAGATCTGATCTTTTTCCAAGGCCACCAGTCCTTTTTGGATTAAAGCCCCAACCTCATGACCTCGCTTAACTTTAATTACCCTTTTAAAGGCCCAACTCCAAATGGGGTTAGGACTTCAACATATGAACCTGGGGGTGAGGGGAGACACAAATCAGTCCTTAACAGCCACCCCAACCAATACCGTGGAGTTGTTGATATTGAGAGAGCAAAATCCGTGGCCCTTTCAGATCAGAGTTACAAGTTTGAAAGATCAGGGCTTCCTTGGAATCCCTGGCCTCTGTAAAACAGGAAAGACAGTTGAGCTTTTATTTGCCTTTTATAAAGAACAACAAACTTTGGTTGCATCCTAGGAACTAGTGAATTCACTGTTGTTACTAATGACTGACCTGGAAAATAATCTCTAAATGAATATAAAGAATTGAATGACAGTGTTGAAAATCTCAGCTATGTTACTTGTTTATCTGGGCCCCTCCTTCTATAAAACAGTATTACTTCATAAAAATTTTCATATTTTCTTGAAAAACATTAATTAGTGATGTGCTCTTTAAGGAGGGGGTGGTAAGTGCTACTTTATGATACTATAGTTTATTATACAGACTATAATTTGCACTTTTTGAACTTGCATAACTCCTATTCAGCCACTATTTGTTCATCACCTCGTTCTGGTCACTGTGCCAAGCACAAGTGACCAGAACTTTTTTTTTTTTACAGCACTCAAAAAAAAGATATTTTTTCTGAATATATATTCAAGTCAACTATTTTGATATTCAAAGGAAATTTCCATTTAATTTAATAAATAATTTATCATGTACCTACTATGTCTAAGACATTGTACCAAGCTCTGTAAGTTATGTAAAATATTACTAAGACGGTTTCTGATTTCCAGGAGCTGTCTAGAAGGGTGAATAAGGCAAATACCTAAATGATCATATTACAAGGGAGAGTAGATGTGCCGTAGCAGAGAATTCACGGTAGTAGGAAGAAAATGCAAATTCAGCTCATGGCAGGGATATTCACTTTAATCAGTGTTTGAGATGGACCTTGAAGCATTATAAGCAGAGGGAATAGCATAAGCAAAGGCACAGAGAAGGAACCCACGCTGTTTGCTGTAATGATATATGTTATGTGAAACAGAAGTGGACAATAGCCTTAACATTGTGTGTGGGTCATGATGGAAAGGGTCTTGAGTATTAGGATGAATGGTTTTAAAAGTTATATCCTTTTATTCTCTTATATATCCCCAAGCTAGAGATAAAAGCAGTTAACACTGATTGAGTGCTTACCATGTGCTTGAGCTTTTCATGCATTATCTCACTTATTCTATCTTATACGGTAAGTATTATTATCATCCCCATTTATAGATAGAAAACTGAGACTCACAGGTAAATGAATTTGTCTAGCATTCAAAAGCTTATGCTTTTGAAGTGTTAACTGTTTTATGTTATATAGCCTCTCATATCATATATTTTTATTTAAAACAGTAGAGTCCTTTTTATTTCTCCCGAGTGAGCAATAGTTGTAAGAGTAACAATATAAGACGGTCTGAGTTTTACTGATATAAGCCTATGCATAGGGAATTTTGTTTGTGATGCTAACAAATTATACATTCTATTTTTCTCTTTCTATGCTCTTTTATATAGAAGATGACATGAAGATTGATGAGAAATGTGTGGAAGCAGGTAACATTTCCTCTTGATAGATTTATCACCAGAAAAACTATGAACCACTTCAGCTACAGAGTCTGTAACAGACTTGGCCAGCGGGGCCACAGACCTTCCCTCTGGAAGAAATGCGTAAAATGATTTCCATCCCCCACCCACCCAAACCTCCTTTTTCTGTGATTTTGATACTCAGAAGAGAAGCACTGCTATGGGAATGTCTCCAGGCTCCAAACCAACCTTCTAGAAAGCAATATCTTGGAAATGGTCACAGCAGCACTTAGTAACACTCAGGTGTTACATTCAGTAACATTCAGGTAGAACATCTGGAAATGCTCATGCTCTTTGTGAAATACTATAAAGTATTGAGATATCAAATTTTTAAAAATTAAAATATATGTTTTGTTATTGTCTGATATCACCTTCTGGTAGATTCTAGTGTAGATAAATAGTAGGAGTTCCATATTTGAGAAAAATATAAAAAATTTTACATTTCCATACTTAAATTTTTTTGTAAATTGGGAAAAAGTTTTTCATATTCAGTGGCAGGACTAAGTCCGGCTCAAGAATCACTAGGGTTTATTGGGAGATTAGTTGGAGAGACTTTGGCCTGATAGGTGAATTTGTCTTGGCTTTATGGTGTAAGAAAACGTAATTCAATCGAGTAAGTTTTATTGGCTTTATTCAATGATTCACAAATCAGGTAGCATCTCATTTAGGACACAGAAAGGAGCTCCAAGGAGCTGTACAAAATGAGACTTTTATAGGCAGAAGGGAGCAGGAACAAGGAAGTTATACTAGCAAAAAGCAGATTGGTGGTGGCAAGGTCACTGTCTTTTAGGGGATGGCAGGAAACTATTAGGCAGGAGATATCAAAACTGTAATTAAGGATGTCTCAATTTGGTGATATGGTGCTTAACATAAGTGATTTCATTTTGGGACTGTTGTCTTGTTTTTAACAAACAGCTAGTTTAGTTTTTAGAAACTAAAGAACAACATGAAATCTTTCAATAGTGGGTATTTCAAAGATTCATATATACTTTCCAGAATAACTATAGAATAACACTGGTATTATATTTATTTTTCCAAGTACACATTCTGTTTTTTTTAAAAACTTTCAGTAATATTCATTTTAATTTCTATAATTTTAATTTAAAATTTTTATGAGGCAATCCATTCACATATTTCAAATTCCAAAACTACAAAACTGTATTCAGTGAAAAGTTCCTCTCTTTCCCTGTTGCCGTAATCAGTGTTCTTTCTTGAGGCAATAAATGCTCTCGGGTTCTTCCATATCCCTCCAGACATAATTTGTGTAGATAAAGCAATGATGTATATTTTTTCTCCTCTCTCCCACCCTCATCCTCACCTTTCTTTTTTTAAAACACAAATACATATGCCCTTTAATGGTATGCTATACAAACTGTTCTGTTCCTGGCTTTTTTACTTAACATTATATATCTTGGAATTGATTCCATCTTAGTACATAAAGAACCTCCTCATATTTTCTTAAATAACTTATTGGCTAAATAAGTTATTGTGCATTTATACAAACACTTATTAGTAGATGTTTGAGTTGTGTCCAATCTTTTTAATTTTAAACAATATTACAATGAATAGCTTTATAAATATATTTTTTCACACATATATGAGTATATCTTAGATGCAACATTGGCTTATCCAAGGATGCGTACATGGGTAATGTTGCTAAAATTTCAAGTTGCTTTCTATATAAATTCTAGTTTCTTAATCTCTAATATCTCTTTAAAACGCTAACAAAAATTGTTTTCACTGATGAGAAAGTTGGTTTATAGCAACTCTTTCCTAGTCGCCTAAATTAGCCTACACAATCAAATCACTCTTACACTCATTGTCCTTGCCACACTCCCCTGGCTTATGGACCCCCAAATCATGAGGGAGGCTACCTCCCTCCTACACCTGCAGGCCCTCTACTAGCAAAGCTGTGCAATGAATGACAATCTATATGAGCTTCTGTGACATTCTACCTTTCCCTTCCCTCCAACCTTCTTTTTTTATTTTATTTATTCGTTTCCCTTCTATTTCATTATTTTATTTATTTATTTTAAGCTCCTGTAGCACCCATGCTTGTCATCATGGCCCAATTGCTTAATGCCATGCATCTCGTTTAAGGTTTATGTATGACACAGAGAAACCATGAACTTGGCCTTGATTTGGGAAAAACATTTCAAAGTTGGTATGTGTGCAGAAGCATAGGGTCAAAGAAGTAGACCATTAAATTCCAGACTCAGAATGGATAGTAACATAATGACACTTTTGTTTTTTTGCCTCCATGGAAAACCGTAGATGAAGAAATATTTGAATCTGGTAAGTAAAACATGAATATTTGGTACTTATTTTAAAATGTATATAGTATTTCGAATTTTGGTATAATTTAAACACATATTTATGGATATAATACAATAATTGTTTAAATACATCAACAGTATATTTGCGAGATATTGTAAATTTCACCTTCCTCATTAGGGCCATTCTGGAACTCTGAGGGTATTTCTTTTTTTTTGGTTGTCACATTGATTAGAGGCACTACTGGCCTTTAATTGGTAGGAATCAGGAATGCTAGATGTCCTGCAGTATATGATACCATCCTGCACAGTGTTTTGAATTTCCTGCTGAACAAAGCTCATTACATGTATAAGTGAGTAGTTATTTAATACACAATAGTGATGCAAGTTTTCACAAGACGTAACATGAAAAGCCTGGTGGTTTAGAAGATAGTTATCATGGAGAGAGACATTTGAACAGAAGAAAGACATCACCTTGCAGTTACTGAATTATTTATTCCATACATTCTGTCTACTCCTTACTCAGAGTAGATAAGCTAGAAAGTGAGGTATGAATACTGAATCAATGATTTTTTCTTTAATATTTTATTTGTTATCATTGATGACATGGTATCATCAAGTATCTGTCCCCTCAAAATAGTGTTGACATCGTTAGTAACAACATAAATCCCACAGAATATTTTTGAAAAACTGGAAACCTTGTGGGGTATGTTACTATTACTCACCCACTTCAAAGTGTGTGTTTCCTCATTTTCTCCATTTCATCAGTCTGTAATTGCTTTGGCATATTATCCCTAGTTCAATTAAGGCAATTTCTTTTTCTCTTCTCATACACAAATAAATATGTTCAGCTCCACCTGTCTTCAAGGGGCCAGTTGGAAATGGAAATGTGTGCCTGGACCCAGGGAGGGCGCTCAGGCCAGAGGCTGCTGCAGCATCCGCCCCTGTGCCCTTTCCCCACTTCCTCCACTTCACAGGACTGTAGCAATGTGGCCTCTGGGAGAGGAGGAGAGAGGAGACTCAAAGCAGTTGCCTTCCTATAGTTTCTCTCTTTCAAGTGTCATTTCATGCCAAGTTGAGAGGAGTCTTCATGGATAAAGACTCCATGGATAAAGACTGGGCTCCCTCCCTTCAGAGGGAGTCTAGATAAACAACTTGCAGAAAAAGTTGCTGTCCCCTGAACAGCAGTCAGGTCAAATGAGTTTCTGGGAGCCCAGTTGTATGTTGTTCAGTTGCCTTGCCACACTTCACCAAAGTTACAACTTTCTTTAAGGGTGACCTGAGTTTCTCACTTTTGTCATTTGTCTTTATTTGATGGCAGACTTGATCTTCTCAAAGGCTTAACATTTTCATGTCTTTGTGTTTTTTTTTTGTGTTTGTTTTTTTTTTTGCATTAACCCAAATATCCAGAGGAACTTTCAGAAGGTAATTGTTTGTTTTCATTTCCTGCGTAAGCCAAATAGAGCTATGTTTAAGATCTTTCAGCGCCTCAAAGTGAATATTTAACAGGATAAATTTTAAGATAAGACACAATATTTTTAAGGGTGAAATCAATGATGAAATATTCAGTGTCATAGAAAATATTTAAAAATAAATAATGAAAATAATTAAGCTTGATGACTATATCCCTAAGTAAACATTTCCTTTTAAACATATTGACATAATTCACTTAGGAAAATGTGTTTACTTACCAGAAGATGGAATTGATACTGGTGTGCTTTCTTTGTATATATATAAAAAAAAGTTAAAAAAGACTAAATATGTCATATCTATTCTATGAACAAATGCTCTTTATATATTATTTAAATGATGAGAATAGAGTTATGTATGGGAAAAGGACCATATGTTAGTAAAAAGTAATTTGAAAATGACTTTTATAAGGCACTTTATAACATAAGTGATAATAATATAAGTGATTTTTATAACATTTTTTCCCTGTAGTTTATAATAATTTTTCTGAGGCTGCAATGAAAGCAGAAACAGGAGTTTAAATTAGGTCTAGAGGTTTCGGAGCCACTGGACACAGTTTTCCTCACTGTAGTCTCTCAGATTCTTGGACAGTCAGAATCTATTGGCAGCCATAGAGCAAATGTTAATTTTATATAGAAAGAACCATTTTATAAGGGAAAAAAAAACACCTATCTCTAACAAAGAGATTAATTATAGGACCTGCAGAAATCCATATCTATAAGTTAAAGCCACAGGCAGTTTGTATGTTTTTTTTAAAATCAGTTTTCTTTAGGCATTAAAAAAAAACACATAAATTTTTATGTTTTTATAATGACTCAATATCTTATAACTTTAAACAAGCCTAAATAGGTTTTTGTTCCCAACCATACTAGACAGAATGTATTCAGTGTATTGCTAAAATTCTGAAGAGTATTTCTATTTAGTTTGGTGCGAAAGTGCTTAAGATACTCTTCAATAAGCCACTCAAGGCTAAATTCAGCTGTGCTGCCGTCTATTGAAATAATGTCACTGAAGATTTGAAGAGAATTTCATACATCTGTTCTAAGTAAACTCCTCTTCCACATATTTGCTCCTGCCATTCTCTGTGTTCCAGACAAGGAGGAATTTGTTGGCTATGGTCAGAAGTTCTTTATCGGTAGGTAATGATTAATACGAGGTGGGTCTTTGTCACTTGCTAAGTTATATTCATACCAGCTGACCCTCGTCTGAAAGAATTTTTTGCTTATGGGCATTTCCAAACTTATTCCTTGTTCTGGTCTCCCTCTATCCTTTGTTTGTTTGTTTTATCAATATTCTGGTGTGTTGATCATTCATTGTAATTCATCTGGTTTCCACTGAATCTCTCTAGCTCTCTCTTTTTTAATTAGTTTCAGGTGTACAGAACAATGTAACAGACATTTACACCCCTCACAAAGTGATAATCCTGGATATCTGTTATCCATCAAACACAAATGTCTTGTTTTCTTCCAGACAATTCCAGAACATATTTATCTTACTCTAAAGAAGCCAGTTCTCTGACTACTACACTTAGTTTTTATGGCCACATTTTCATAATCTGTCCACTGGGCAGAGCTTTCTGAAGGACCAGGCACCACTCATTTAAAACCTTGCTGGACTTCCTCTGCCATGAGACAGTGGGAGGACAGCAGGGCTGCAGGGCCTGTAAAGTAGAATGTCGGTTCCTGGGCCTGAACTCATGTTGGAATCATTGGAGTTTTTAAAGGAAACATAGGGGCAACTTTCTGCATCCATTCCAAAATAATTCAGCCCCAAGTAGTCTGAACAGGGTAGGCATCTGCATGAAGGTGGGGAAGAAGCAGCTTGCAGTGGGGCATCAGAGCCTACGCAGGGTGAGGAGGGCATTGTGCAGGGACAATGACAGCCTGGTGCAGGCTGTCGGAAGCAGAGTCAAGTGAGGAGGGCAGTTGCCATCACTTGGGCCCTGACACCTCACAGTCTCTACAGAGAGGCCCCCCTCACCCAGCTTGGGCTCTGACACTTTCTGCCAGGCTGCTGACACCGTTCATCCCCTACCCTACACAGGTACTGTTTAATTGATACAGTAAGTAAATGTACTGAGGATAGTAGGAGCCAGTGTCCTCACTGTTAGAGAAAGTAGTTACTCGTATGGAAGGGGGCGAGGCTACAATGAATTCTGTAGTGTTGAATGGCATTGTAGGTATTATGAAGTCATGGTTTTAAACATATATAGATATAACTTTAGTTGTGTGTGTGTGTGTGTGTGTTATACCCACATAGTGCCTACCTCTACTGAGAAGACCTTGGAATAGCTCTGTAATTACCAGGAAGCCCTGTGGTTTGGTAGGCAGATTAAGCAGGAGTCTAGGAGTTCAGAAATCAGAACTAAAATGTCCAATTCTGATCACATAGTTGTCTGTGTGCGTGTCTTAACCTGTCTGTGTCTTAGTGTTTCCATCTGGAAAATGTGAGTAATAAGCTTGCTCCATTGCTTCCACCTGGCCCGAGCCACTCTCCTTCCTCGTCTGGGACTGCAGTACCCTCCTACCAGCTCTCCCCCGATCCTGCACGTACTCTCCCTAAGTTTACATCCTCCAAACAGCAACCGCAGGAATTCTTCAGAAACATAGATCCAATCATGTCACACCCATCACTTGACCATCCAGTGACTTCCCATCCCACTTGGACCGCAACCCAACACTTGACGGGGGCCCTGTGTGTGACCTCCCAGCATCCGCTCCAACCCCATCTCCTACTACTGTCCCTACTGCTCAATTCTCGCAGATACACAGACCTCTGAGCTCTTCCCCAAGGGCTCCAAACATGCTCCCTTGTCTGCACCTTTGCAGTTGCTGTTCCCTCAGCCTGGACTGCTCTTCCCCCCAGATGCCTCTTTAGTTGGCCCCATTACTTCATTCAGGAACCTACCTGCTCAACCTCAGCTTTTCGGACACCTACCTGAAGAAGCACGCCATCAACTGTATCCACTGACCCTTCTCCTAGGCACTGATTTTTGTGGTTGTTGACTTTTGTCTCTGCTCTTCCATAAAATGTAAATTTCATGAGGAAACGGGGTTGGCTTCGTTGACCACTATATGACCAGCACCTGGTACACTGCCTGACACATAGTGGACGCTGGGTGCCACTTAGAGGTAACATATGGGGCATTTTGTCATTTTTCCTTCATATTGCTTCTGACCTTCTACTGTCAGACAGACATTGACTATGTTAATTAACGCTTTTGGATCACAGTCACTGCGTGTTCCATCGGGTTGAATGCAAGATGGAATCTCTCGTGCCCTGGATCTAATGTTCTGTGTGTTTCCACGCTCCCCAGCTGGTTTCCGCCGCAGCATGCGCCTTGGCCGCAGGAAGTCTCGCCTCAGCCAGCTGCGCGCCAGTGGGGGCTGCGCCAGCGGCTGCTACAGTCCAGTGGGTGCCGCTTACGAGGAGGTGGTGAGGTACCAGCGACGCCCTTCCGACAAGCACCGCCTCATAGTACTCCTGGGTATGTCCAGGCAGGCAGTGTCTCTTCTCATCCATAGTGAAGTTTTCCTTCCAGATCCAATAGTCTTGCATTGGGAACAGTGGTAAAGTGGAACTCTTTATGGACTGTCATATAAATAAAGCCTGTTTTATATGTGTGTGTTTATAAATAAACCTTTATTATATCATGCTTTTATTGTCTACAATTGAATGTGATATGCATGGTATACTTGAATTTGTGTCATAACAAGTTGTATTGTGATGAGGTTATAACTGAGATAGATGATAGATAGATATAGATATATTTTTTTCCTGTTTAGAATTTGTTCTATAAGCATCGATGAAGGTTCTCCTAGACTGGATCATTAGTCTGTATTATGAAGGGAAAAAAATCCCTTAAGATCCATTTTCCTAAGAAATTTGTAATCATCTCCTTTAGAAAGTGTCAAAAATCTTCTGGACTGTATCTTTGGTGCTAAGGAAAATACAGCATTGGGGTGATCTGCTTTTGGACCAAGATCTCCACGAAGCTGGCCCCTGCAGTAGTAGTAACCTGTGTCTTACTGCCATCTTTCTTACTGCGGTCTGTGGTCTTCTTTGTGTACTCCGGCTGTGATCCAGGCAGGCCCCCAGAGTGCAGAACAACATGACTTACAGTAGGACACAGTGCAATGAAAATGCAAGGGCCCCATACTCAAAAATTATTAAGAATTTCAGCGTGACAAAAGAAGAACACTAAACCACGTGCAGTCTCCTAATCGCGGGCCCTGGTAACTGCACAGATTCTATGTCCCTGACGTCAGCCCTGCCTCCAGTTGCACATGGGGTGTTGACTCAACCATGTGTCAGGAAATGTGCCCCTGATTTCTAGAAGTCACAGGGCCGATCATTGTGGAGCCTGATTTCTAGGTTGTGACATGATATGAAAATTCATTTGAAGAGAAAAGGCAAGTTGTCTCAGATTATCTGAAATGAGGCCAGAAAATTCTCCCAGGGTCCAACATTAGATGAAGTTTGCTGGGGTGACAGGTTCTTGCAAGTCCTCACCTCATTTCTGAATGTTGAAGAAGTGTGTGTTACTTTACAGGTTACCAGGAAAACTCCCGAGAGTTTTCTGGGGTCATTCCAATTCATGAGAAGAGAAGCTAAGTAATTTCCCTAAAATCTTGGTCTCACATTTCTTTAATGGAAGGGCTGAAATGATGATTTCACCACATAATTATGTTTATCCATATCTAATGATTTCTGTATGTGATTTTTTTATGTGTTTAGGACCTTCTGGTGTTGGAGTAAATGAACTGAGACGACGTCTTATTGAGCTTAATCCTAACCATTTTCAAAGTGCTGTGCCACGTATGTTTAATTTTTCTTTCATAGCAGTTTGAATTTTGGTAAAACTTTCTTTGCCTCTGCAGATATACTGATCTCACTTAACTAAGTTATACCATCTTTGTTGTGGAAATATAAGACACAAGGGATAGTTCTTAATATTGCTAACTATATTTATTTTAATAGAGGGAATTGATTTACTGACGTGTAGGTAGCTAGGCTTTTAAAAGGTGACTTTGTCTTTTTTCCATTTCTTAATGATCTTATAGATGACCTTTCAGGAAAACTAACATTTAGCAATAATAGCTGATAGTACTTACTATTTTCCTGGTACTGTGCTTGGCTCTTATCTTATTTTTTAAATTAAAAAATGTTAATATATGCACATATAATATTATGTAAATCTATAAGTAGGATTATACCATATATGGTGGGAAGAACTTGTGAGGGAGGGTGCTTCCTCAGGCAAGATGGAGGAACTTAGGGAAACCACTTAAAGAGCAGTTTAGGTGTCAAATTATACCTCCAAAAATCTAAAGGATGAGAGCTTGGAGGAAGTGACCAATGGCTGTAGTTTGGGAAGTTGCTGCCTGTTAGAGTCTGTCACAGCAAAAGTGTTGTGATGTTTCCCAAGGACCAGATGTGGGTGGATAATGTGGAAGAAAGTCAGCCTGGAGTTGTCTTAGTTCCTGACCAAGAGGAAGTCTCAGCTGAAAGAGGCCAAAAGTGAACCCCCAAATACCTCAGGGTGTGGAAGAAATCACAAATGACTAGCTGGAATAGAGATGGAGTTAAGATACTCAGCGGTGGTGGTAGGTTTGCAAAATAACCCAACATCCTCTAAGATAGAAAGAGCCAGATTTAAACATCTGGCAAGTTTAAAAGGAGCCAATAGCAGCCAGCATCAGTTAAGTAAGAATTGTCCTGCATTGTTTCCTCTCCTCTCTCTCTGCACTCCAGCCTTGGAAGTTATAAAACTGGGGGATGAGCAGTAGAAATGCCATGAAAGGGAAAAGAAGAAGCGAATTTTACTTATTTTCCTCATTGCAGATTCCCTGGGTACAGTGAGTCTGAGCTGGATGTGGGGAGGAGATGCCTAAAATATATATAAAGTTCATAATTTAAAAAAAATTATTTATTTATTTATTGGAGAACAGTGTGTTTCTCCAAGGCCCATCAGCTCCAAGTCGTTGTCCTTCAATCTAGTTGTGGAGGGCGCAGCTCAGCTCCAAGTCCAGTCGCCGTTTTCAGTCTTTAGTTGCAGGGGCCACAGCCCACCATCCCATGCAGGTTCGGGAATTGAAAGGGCAACCTTTTTGTTGAGAGCTTGCGCTCTAACCAACCGAGCCACTGGCCGCCCCTCTGGAAGCTCAGAGGCAGCTTGTTGTCTTCAATCTAGTTGCGGAGGGCACAGCTCACTGGCCCATGTGGGAATTGAACCTGTAATTCTGTTGTTCAGGGCTCACGCTCTAACCATCTGAGCCATCTGGCCGCCCCCAGAGTTCATAATTTTGATTATTACATGGGAATGGGATTTTAATTATTCAATTGAAACTGAGTTTTGTAACATGAATGATGATGGACATTTTTTAAACCTATGAGTAATCAGAAGAGTCATGGGAATGGCTAAGTTTTCATCCAGGGACAGGAGAAGGTCTTTCTCCACAGAAGGGCAGGTAAAGACAAAACAACATTGCTTTATAATCACATCCATAGGTCGTGCTTTCCAAGTACTGTTTACCTACATAAGAATGGGCATTAACCTCAAAAACAAAAACTACAAAAGAAATCACTATATTTCAATAAATAAAATGCCCAATGAACATAGAAGAATTGTAAGAAGAATGGAGAGCCGTCATTCAAAGTGAGAAAGTCTTGTCCATATTTTGCTTCTTAACTTAAGTGAACAGACGTAAGCATAAAACGAATACCTCAGGTTATGTACCAATTCACAGACTTGAACATACCATATAAAATATAGTCCAATAGAAGCCAAGGAGAAGGGGACATCTTTGGTTTCTATTAACATAATTTACTATCATCTGAGAGCTATAGTGTTTTACTAGACTTATTTTTTTCAGTACAAAGCTATAGGAGAACTGGCATAATTGTAGGAACTCTAAGGATCTGAAGAGAGGCTTGAATAAAGAAAAAACAAGCATGACCCTCCGACATGACATTTGCATTTTGAGCCCCTTGAATATCCACAATACCTTTTATTATTTATGGCCTGTTTTTAGCTCCTACTTGGTCATTTCCATGTGTTGATATCATCAGATGTTGATCTATTTCATCCTTAAACTTTGTCAAATGAAAATACACACTTTTTTATGAATAAGGAGAATTCGTTGTCATGCAAATTAAGGGACTGGCTTTGCAGCATACATAGGACACAGAGTTGGAACTAACTGTGCCTTACTGATCTTTATGTTTTAAGAACCTAACATGACAGCTGGACCATAGGCACTTAGTACACATTAGTTGAACAAATGAATGAGCAGACAGTGAATCACTTTTAGGTATTTGGTGAACTCCTATGTCCTATACCAGGTGCTATTTAAGTTGAAGAATCCATAAGTAAAGTGGTCTTATCAAAGAAGCAGACTCAATCCAGACTCCACCAATTTTTCCCTCCTGAAGATCCCGAAAACTGATCACCATCTCACTTGGATATTAATGCATTGGCGCAAGGCTGCATACTGTCATCGGCCTTCTCCATTTCAAATCTGAGACAATCTGGTGTAGTAGAAAACCTTAGTCTAGGAGGAGTCAGAATGCCTAGGTTCTTGTTTTCAACTTTACTTTTCACTTGTTTTATGTACGTGAACAAGTGACTTACTCTCTAAAATCTTCAGTTACTTACCAGTAAAGTATGGATAATAATATTTCACCTAACAAGGAGTGTGAGGGATGAAACGAAAGCTTGGAAAATGCACCTGCCTAAGCATAAGGTATTGCTGGTATTACTACCTGGGGGCCTTTGGGCATCTTAGGGCTCGTGTACAATTCGCTAGTGCCTGTTGTGAAGTAAGAGCAGTTTTTCCCTGAGGGTAGCCCTATCCTGGCTTAATACCTAATGCATTCTTGTGCATACCATGAGTCCTTAATAAAACTTTATAGATTAACTGATTTTGATACGATAACTTCTACTTTCTTATCATCAATTCAGGCTCCTTCTTTTTGGTTCTGGCATTTTATTTATGTGTTTATATATTCATTTATTTATTTTGATTGAATAGTCTTTATCCAAATGCATATTAGTAGTAAATCAAAACATTTTGAAGATTCTAAAACCTTTTTCAAAAATTTCCTGTTTTCTTAGATACTACTCGTTCCAAAAAGAGTTACGAACTGGATGGACGTGAGTATCACTATGTGTCAAAGGAAACATTTGAAAGCCTCATGTATAGTCACAGGTAAACTAGACGTTCAGATCTGATTCTTGCCTCTGGTTGTTCTACATTCAAAATAGATTCCCTATTTTAATGCATTGTCCAAAGCTTCTGAGGTAACTTCTTTTTGTTTCTGAAGAACTAAGCAAGGAAATGTAAATGAATATACTAGTCCACCAATCATTGGATTATGAGAGGGAGCAGAATCAAATTGCAAATATAGAGAATTTGGAGAAGTCATTAAGTCCTAGATCTCCTAATATTTTTTTCTCCTGTCAAATACCCACTAATTCTTTTTGTGCTAGCAAAGCCCACACATGTTATTCTATTCATGTTACTACTACTAATATTTCACTTGTAGAAAAAGTTCTTGGTGTTTTTTTTGTCCCACCCTTGCAGGATGCTCGAGTATGGTGAGTACAAAGGCCACCTGTATGGCACCAGTGTGGATGCTGTTCAAGCTGTTCTTAATGAAGGGAAGACCTGTGTCATGGACTTAGAGCCTCAGGTGGGTCTGTGCTGGAATGTTTCCCATCTCCCCAAAGTAATGAATGCATGTCATCCATTTTGTGCACATGCTGTCAGTTATAGTCAAGACATTTCATTCTGTTAGTCTTTTAAGGATAACCCCACTTCCCATCTCTAAGGGCCACGATCTTACATGAAGGATCAATTTGCCAATATTCTGCCTTTAGATTGCGGAATAAATCTAGTTTCTCAGACACAAAAACAGAACTGAGCAGGCTGCCATAAAGAAAACTTAGAATCCTGCTTTGACCTTGATCACAAAGGCATCAAGGTAACTTCTCATGGAGGGAATAAGGTGTTGGCTTTACACAGGAGGAGAGATTCCTATGTTGTCATATCTATACGTACCTTCCCGAGACCATATATGGAATAGAGCAAGAGTGAGCAAGTTAAGGTGAGATAAAGAACATACATTGTGTAGGCCCAATTTTTATGATCCTTGTATTTTGTTTGCATTTTCTGTAGTCATTTAAAAACATACCTTGTGTGCTAAAGAGAATCAGGGAACAATAGACTTGTTCGTACTTGGGTCAAAGCTGGTCAGTATGGGGATGTCAGTAGTATCAATGGCAAGAGGAAAGGGAAGTGAGGGTGAAACAGAGCTGATCTGCCTTGAGAGTCTTTGTCTTACAAGATCATGTACAGAATCCTATTCTCAGATTTCAAGATGGGTGTCATGGCTAGTAAGAGGAAGAGTCATGATTTGAACTTAATTTGATTCTAGAACCCCCACTCATAATTTTTAAAACATTTTTTTTTTTACATTTGAGAAGTTGGGGACACATGAGAATATTCTCTGGCTAAAAATAATTGTTAGTTTCTGGTCTTTGAAATTTTGAGAACATTCACATTGACTCTAGGAAATTAGAACTTTTGTTTTTAAGTGTGCAATTAATTTTTCTGTGTAGGCTATTCAAGCAGCTCGAACCCATGAACTGAAGCCCTATTTCATATTTATAAAGCCATCTAACATGAGTTGTATGAAGCAATCTAGGAAAAATGCCAAGATCATTACAGACTACTTTGTGGACATGAAATTCAAGGTAAGACACAGAGGAAATAAATAAATGTGTTTTTTCTCTAGTTAAAAATCACTGTATTGTTTCCAACATCCTTATGTTAGGAACATAATTTCTGTTTCTAATGAATTATGCTCTTATGATTTATCTTTATGGGACATCATTTATAGATATCAAAATAAAGTTTAATAGCTGCTATGATGGTACTCTTCTTTTTTTCTTCTTTTTTGGGGTCTAGCTTTAAAAAAAAAGACCATCAAACTATAGTTTGCAAAACCACACAGAAATTGGGTGTGCACAAGCCTGATATTTGTATTTAAAATGAATTCTTTTACAAAAACGTCTGAGAGTTTACTTTAAAAATACTTTATTGGATATATTTCATCTGAAATATGAAGTCTCTTTATACATTTATATACATAAAATTTTTTATTAATGATGATGTTAATAATAAGGGGCCAAACCAGGCGGGAGTAAGCTCTTCATAGAATAAGTGATTTGTTTTCAGTTTTATATATAGCTTTTTTATCATTAAATCCACTTTAAATATTTTAACTCATAACATACATTCAGCAAGGTGTATAAATCTTAAAAGTACAGCTCAATTAATTTTTACGTATGTATACACACCCAGATAACCATCACCTAGATCAAGATATTATATCCACTTATTTTTGTGTGTGTGTGGTAAAAAAACACATAACATAAAGCACAAAACTTACCATTTCAAACATTTTTAAATGTTTAGCCCAGTAGTGTTAAGTATATTCTCACTGAAACAGATCTACGGAACTTTTTCATCTTGTGAAAATGAAATCAAATGTATGGAATGCATCACAAATCTGCGTGCCAATCTTGCATAGGGGCCATACTAATCTCTGTATTGTTTCAATTTTAGTATATGTGCTGCTGAAGTGAGCATGAGGTATCTTTATATTATCCTTTATCTCTCATTTTTATCTTCATATTTTTCAATGACTACTGTATGAAAGTCTGATTCTCCAGTTTGCATTTCAGACAATGGAGTCCATGGATATCATCTCTGAGTCTTATGGGCGTTTAAAATTGTGTTCTCTCATTTTTATGGCAATCTGAACAAATTAATAAAATTGTTTCTGGATCATGCGTATGGACACCTTGTAAAGGAGTACTGCCACAAGATTTCAGTGCCTGCATTTATATCTGTGTCCATAATTGCGTTGGCAACAAGTTGTACTATTTTAATTGTTGTGAACAAATAAGAAAATAAAAGCAATGAATTTAATGCACTAGTGCCAAGTGAAGGCCAAATGACCTTTATGGAATGAATATTTCACAATAGTAGAAATAGACAGTATTATAAGTGAATTAAGTCATCATGAAGCAAAGGTCATGTAGGTATGCTCAATTCCATAGAATGGTCATACCATCCTCACATTGAAAGTGGCCATTTTGTATCTACAAAATAATGTCATTCTTATCAGATTAATGTTCATTTGAAATTTATGTTTAAGTTTTATTTATATGTAACTGGTAAAATTTCTTTGGTTTTGTTGTATATGGTTTGAGAGCTTCTGTGTTTAGATAAGAGAATAAGATAGTTTAAGTACAAATGAGAAGTTGAGAGGATTGGTTTGTCTATGAACTGTTACTCAATTTTGCAAAATCTTGACCAGGGGGACATTAAGTAAGACTAAAGATAGAAGCATAAGGTTAATGGTTTAGAATAGAGAACATTTATTTGACCTAATTCTTTCTGTAAATAGCTTCGCAATGGAATGTAACAGCATAACAAACTGTGTGTTATTTCTATTCATTTCCTTATGTTGTGCTGTCCACATTTTTCTATTTCTCCTGAAGGATGAAGATCTACAAGAGATGGAGGAGTTAGCCCAAAAAATGGAGACTCAGTTTGGCCAGTTTTTTGATCATGTGATTGTTAATGACAATTTGCAAGAAGCATGTGCCCAGTTGTTGTCTGCAGTTCAGAAGGCTCAGGAGGAGCCTCAGTGGGTACCAGCGACATGGCTTTCCTCTGATACTGAGTCTTAAGGGAGCCCTCTGCTTAATGTTGGAGTTTTAAAAATGTTCACCAGTTACAAAGTTCTGCAATCTAAAACAGCAGTATTTTCTCTCTTAAAATGTGTGCAACTTAGTAAGTGCTGCAAATCTTATTTGAAAAAAAAAAACGTATTTGCATTGTATGGTTATGCAGAGTTACCTATTTGGCTTTTGGGAAAAAATGTTTTCCTTTACCTCATATGAAGCAATTGATAAGAATATGAACAATGCTAAATCACTGAGCATGAGAACCTTTCATGGATTTCCATATGGTCTTTGTACAATTAAGATAAAAAGGGCTTTTTAAATAAAATAAGTAATATTTTAAGAAACTGTATTTTATCTCATAAAACTTGTTTTATAAAAATGGCTTTTACAAAAAGTGCCTACTTGACTAACTCAGCAAGAAAGATGGGTTAATATACACATTTCACATCTAACATCAAAACCTACAGAAACTGTACTGCACTCATCATTTTACACATCAAGCTACAAGGAAAAATTATTCTTCTGGTCAGAGCTGTAACAATCATTAATTTTCCAAAAGCCAGTATCTACTCTTATGCCTAAATTAGGAAAACTCAATGGACTTTAGTCCTAGAGACCGCTGTTTGAGAAAACCACAAGATGAGAATGTTATTCCAAAACGCCTTGTTTTTCTTTCTTCGCTCGATCTGAGACTTCCAGTCACTCTTCCTGCCCCTGCATCTATCTTCTGCATCATTCTCTTTCTCCATATCCATAACATCCCCCCACTCTTTCTTAGCTATAAAACAGAGTGAGTGCTTCAAAATATTTGCAGTTTTTAAAATTTAACATGAATATTATCTTCCTGGGGAAAAAATCCCAACCAAACAAACGAAAATGAAGTCATTTTTGATTATACTTATGTGAGCCTGGATTTGATTTTATATTGTGCTTCTTTGAGAGAAAGGTGTCCCAAACTTTATTTGCGCAGCTGTGTGATGGAGGGTAAACAACTGGAGAAAATTTGAGAACTGCCTTTAACAGCATACACGCGCGCACGCACACACACACACACACCCATCCGAACCAAAACGTTAGGCCCGGTACTAAATGTGTGCGTCCCTAACTCTGACGCCTTGGGACGTCTGGTTTGGCAGAGCAGAGGCGGGCGGAGACGACGGCGGCCTAGTCAGGAGCCGCGAAGCCCCCGCCTCCCGCAGGTCCCGGAGGTCCCGGAGGCTGCAGCGTCGCGGGGAACTAGGCTCAGGCCCGCGGCGGTTGTGCCAAAGAAGCCCTGCAGGGAAGCAGCCATGAGGGCCGACTCCGGACTTCGGCTGGAGGACCATCTGGTGAGCAGTGCGGCGCCCGTAGATACAGACGAGTGGCCTGGGAGGAGGGTGTTTTTCTAACGCTTGCAGCTACCCCTGGGGCGGGGCCGAAGCCTACGCGCTAGGGATCGGGAGAGAGCCCAGCTAGTGCGTGCGCGCATCTACCCTTCGGCGCTTTCAGGATTGGATTGGGGCGGCCCTGGAAGTTCGTACCAAGGCCAGGACCCGAACTCGAGGAACCAGGCGGGAAGTTCCCGGGGATCTCGTTGCGCGTTGTCATGACGACGCCTCACTTCTCAGCCGCTCTGGCCCCTGCGGGTTCTCGGCTGCCAACGAGGCCCTGCTTACCGGCTCCTCCCAGAGGGCATTCAGCCGCCGGGGAAAGAGATCGCTGTTTGCCAGCGGAGACTTTTAATCATGCTCTTTCTTCTCTTACGTCTCTCGAACAAATCACTGCAACCACTTGGAAAACCATGGGGAAAACTGATTGCTTTCCCACGCCCGCTGGAGTCTCTCCTCCAGGCACTTCAGCCCCGACTCCCGTGCCCACTTTCCCGCAGGGGTAGACCGGAAAGGCCAGGCCAGCTACCCGCACTCCCTCTCTTTCCCTCGGTGCCCGGAGGAGGCTGCGGGTCTGAGCGGCCTGTGCGACGCAGCCCGATGACGCAGTGCGCCTGCGCGCGCGGCCGGCCGCGGCGGGTATGAGCTGAGGGGCGTGTGAGCGCCTCCGGGAGCCGGCGGCCGCCGGGCACTTTAGAAAGAATGGGAAAGAAGCAGGTGGTAAGCGAGCTTTAGTTACTTTTGAGTTCGTAGGATCATGTGTCCAGTTGAACCGTCCTAGTTTTGAAGGGCTTAAAGGTTGGGTGGTTGGATGGGTGATGCTCCGTTTTTGCGGGACTTTTGAAATGTGGAGTTGTGTGAACTGAGCCTTGGATAAAATGTGACTCATAGCATCTTTAGAACAAAAGTGCTTTCGTGTGATTATCGTACTTTTCCAGTTGTAATTTTGAGTACTGGATAGTATTAAGACAGCCTGCTTTGTCCTCATCTTGTATCTTTTGTATTAATACACTGTTTGAATGAATGGGACAGTTGCAGAACAAAGAGTGTCTAAAATTTAACTCTCTGAATCAATGTCCTCTGCAAGCAGCATGAGATACTTGGAACATTAAAGTGATTTCTAGCTATTTCTGCTAGTATTTTATTTTGAAACTTTCAAGAAGACTTAACTATAATCTCTCTAAACTGCAAATACAACTTTCCTTATTCATGTAAAGCAACATTTATAAGGGGGTTTTCCCCTCATTCTTTCTGTCCAAAAATGCATTCTTCATCCTGTATTCAGAATGATCTTTTTAAAAGGTATGTTACTATGTGGCTTAAAACCTTCATTGGCTTCTTATTGAATTTAAACAAATTCTAGATTCCTTTCCTCAGTCTTCAAGACCCTAATTAATCTGGCCTCTGCCTACCTTTCCTTCGTAACTGTTGCACCTTACTGGCCTTCTTTTACCTGGAGCACTCCAAGCCTAATCTCCCCTAAAGGCCTTTGTATTTGCTTCCCATTCCAAAAATGTTGGCTCCTTTCTTATTCAGTTCTCAGCAACGTGTCTGAGAGAGACTTTCTCTAAAGTAGGAGGCCTCACCCCCCTCATTTATTACTGTTAATACATATATTAACGTTATCGGCTAATACTTAACCCCTGGAATGTAAAGTTCCATGAAAGCAGGATCTCTCTTTTGTTCATTAATATGTCCTTAGTGCTTAGAACAGGACCTGGCCTATAGATAATAAGGAACACAGGAAGGAGGGAATTTTATATGAAATTTAGAATCGGTAGAACAAATTTAAATATTACCCATTTGATTCTCATCAGTACGTCCTGGCTTTACCCTTTGAAACAGGTAATCAAAAGATTTGGAATATAAGAAGTTAAGATGCTCTGGGCTTTTACTTACAAGTAATGTTCTTTTTTTCCCTGTAGCGTCCTCCACGAGCCCTTCCACCTGTGCCAAGGTAAAAGTAATTTAAAGTAATTTCATTGTTTAATTTAAAAATGCAAAATGAATAAAATGAAAAATTGACTACCATTGCAAAACTGTAATAATTCAGAAAAGATTTCTTGAAAATTTTAGGAAAAAGCTTCTTAACAGTTTAAAGGTGAAAAAATCCTTGCAGCATTAGGATAACAGTTGTAATTAAATGTTCTGTTTCAAAGCCTGAATGTCAGTATGGTAGGATAATTGATCCATTCTGAATGTTTTCGTGTCTTGTTTATCAGAATTCCGATTCTCTTTTGTTTGCTAGGATAGTTTCCTCAGAGTTTAGGCTAATGTTAATCCGAGACGAAAATAAGAATTCTTAATCTGTTTAATCCACGTTATTAATAGACAATGGGGAATGTGTATAAGTTGGTTCAGAAAATATTGGTATTATTTATATTTATTAATAATAAACTAGTTTGTAAGCTAGCCAACTTTGTGTAAAGGCTAATTTTATTTTAAATTTGTAATGATGTAAGTCAGTTTTCAGTCTGACAATACAATAACCTGCTAATTAATAGTTTTTTCTTTTGTCTTTGTTCTGATTAAATTTGGTCGGTGTCATGTAAAGTGCTATTCAAGGTAAGTTAGTTCACGGTTAATGTAAAACTTTGTAAATATAGTATTTGATGTTCAAAAGTTAGATTCCTTAATGTTTCTCTTAAAATTAAATCTGAATGAAATAATTTATAATAGTATAATATCTTTTTATCATAATGCTTTCCTATGACTGCCATGTTAAAATGATGGTTGACTTTTAACACTAGTTATGTGGTAGATATTTGACAAATATAACAGCACTCATCCCTGAATGGAGTCACTCAGATCATAACTCTTGGCTAGTGTATAGTTCTGTGTTAGGGACTGTGTCTTCGTTTATCTCATTTAATCAGGATAGACTGGGTAATGCTATACTAACCCCAAAATCTCAGTGATTTAATATTATATATTATTATTTCTGGTTAGTGCAAAGTCCATTGTGGAAACAATCCAGGCAGGTACCTTTCCCTACCTCTTCACTAATCATTCAGGCTACTTCATCCTGTGGTTCTGCCATCTTAACATGAGGCCTCAGTTGCCACAGGGGAGGAAGAGAAAGCTGGAGGGTTGCTCATTGGTTGGCTCCTTCAATGTTTTGGCCCCCAAATGACACAGATCACTTCTGCTCACAGCCTATTGACCACAACCTAAGTGCAAGGAGGCTGGGAAATGTAGTGGATCAGGTAAATATTTGGTGAGCCCACCTTCTGTGTCACAGTTTCTAACATTACTGACCCGCAATGAGCTACTGGTACCACACTATGGGGGATCTTTGACTTTGTGAGTTTTTGGCCTTCTTCCCCTCATGTGTAGATGTTGGCTGGACCCAGGGAAGAGAGGGAAAGGTCTTCCCTATTAAGTTCCCTTTTGACTGTTACCTGCATTGAATTTTAGGCAGCCTTTTGTGTTGTTCTTTCTGTTTTATAGATGATACTCCACTTAGTCATCCTAAGAAGAAGAAGCCCAGAACAAAAACCACGCTAGGTAAGAAGTTGTTCTTTGTTGTGTGGGATCACAGGTTTTTCCAGGACCTTAGGCATGATAAATAGAACAGATCAGAGAGTAGTCCCAAGTCAGTGCTGTGTTGAGGATAGAATCAAGGTCACTTTGAAGCAGTGGGATTCCTGGTGGCAGTGAGGGACAAGGCAGTGGAATGCCTCAAGAGTGTCTAGAAGGATTCATGAAATAAAGGGTTATGCCTCCAATATTCTTCCTTCCACTACATTCTTGGACGCTTTGAGGTCTTTCATCTCTAGACAACATAAGTTGTCTTAAGTTATGATTGGTTCCAGACCCTTGAGCAGGATACTGGATTTAGAGACAGAAGGTTCTTGTAGCTCTCATTTCAGTTAGAACTATCTGCATGAGAGCATGAGTGTGAAGGCAGGGCCATATCATCTAGGTATTAAAAATAGCTCCAATAATGTGCAATTTCTATGAACTCTTTTTTGTTTTAGTTATCCACTAATAATCCTGGATGTTCTGTCTGTAACTCAAACTCACACATTCAGAATTCATCACCTTCCACAATAAGTCAGTTTTTACATCTCACTTACTTCTGTTAATGGAACCCCTACTCTTGCAGTCACTCAGGTTGAACACCTCTAACTGATCCCTTCACTCTACTTGCTGCTTCTCATAAGCTTGCTTCTTCTATGGTATCTTTTAGTCTCTTTTCCCCTTTCATTTCCATTGTCACAACTATAGGTAATTTAGCTCCTTTCCTCTTCTCACCTGAGCTATCAGGGTAGATTCCAACATTGCTCTGTGCTTCTAGCTTTCTTCCACTCTAGTCAGTCCTGCCCGCCACTGCTGGATGAGCCCCTTAAAGCTTGTAGCTGATCATACTTTAAACCTGGTCAGAAACTTATGTTGGCTTATCATTGCCTAACAAATGGAGGAATAGACAGAGAAAAAGAAAAAAATGGAAATGGATGCAAAGGGAAAGAAAATGACGCACAGCTAAAACAAAAAGAAAATAGATGCACAGAAACTTAGATTCACAAAGATACTGAAATGCTAGGCTCTAAAAATACACTCAGTTAAATATAGACATGTACATAGGAAAGCCACAGGTAGAGGGTACAATAAAGGCAGAGTTGGGGAGGAGAGGTACAGCTCTATCCCAGCTACCAGCGCTTCCTTCTTTGAAAAAAAAGAAAACAAAAACTGAGTGCTCTAGACAAAAAAAGGGGATATGTTGCTAGGTTTTTATTAAAATCATTCACTTAGGTTACTTCCAATTTTTCAATCCTATAATTTTGCAGTTCTGCTGAAATGGTGATGGGGAAGAAGAGGTATTTCCATAGGATGGATTGCTAGCAATGAAATTGCTACACAAAGGACCTGTGCATTATTAATATGATAGATTCTGCTAAATTGCCTTCAAGGAAGCTTTAGTTATTTTATCGCCACCAACAGAGTTTGATTGTCACATTCACTAAATCCTGGACAATAATGGACAATATCAGTCTTTGAAATTATTTTGTCAATCTAGATGGCAAAAAGTAACTTACTTTAGTTTCCATTTATCTGGATACTAATGAGGTTAAGTATCTTTTTAATTTGTTTATTAATACATTTATATTTCTTCTTTTGTAAGGAAGACAGGCAAGGGAAGGTAGCCAAGTAAAATTCAGATCTGCCAAAATGTTTTGAAATCTGTTCAAAGACTTAATAAGGGGAAAGATTGAAAAGAATGACCAAATGAAGAGATTTGTAAATTATCTACTAACTCTCATTCATCCATAATGACTTTATCATGTGTTAATTTACTAATGAACTACTAAACTATATAGAGGCTGGTAATTCTTAAGGCATAAGACAAGAGAGTTCTCTGTTGTGATGGTTTCCATAATGTTTTCACCTTTTTGAAAATTCTGAAGCAAATTCTCCTCATCCCCTTCTTTTGTTCTTCTTCCCAGCCCCCTCCCCTTCCCTTTTTTCTTCCTCATTCTTCCTTGTTCCCTTATTCGTTTTCTCAACTTAAAACCCAAAGTTACAGGTGCGGATGAGGAAATCAAGATTTGGGGTATAATCAGTTCTGTAGAAGAAAGGATTATTATATAGGAGACATTCTAACTCCCTCTTTTCTCATCTTTTTAAGACTTGGTGAGTTCTGCTCAAGTTATCCCATTTTTTTCCACTCTGCTTTTTTTTGTAGGAAGTGCTTCTGTGGAAGGCCTTGTACACACTGCTACTCGTAGGCCATCTGAGGGTAGTGAGCCACCAAATAAAGAACCCATAGAGCATCCAGAAGCCCATGTTCAAAGGAGACAGAAGAAGACGAAGCTGCCTCTTGGTGTGTAAAGAAACCAGGGTTAGGTTGTGATAGTAGTTGCGATTTTGGGGATATGATTAAAAACCTGTCTGTTCCCATTTTCCGTACCCATATTCCTTTTTTATTTCTTTCTTAAACTTTTTATTACTAGAGAAATTCCATTGGATTAAGTCAAGAATACTTTAGAGGGTCTCTTGATCATATGTGTGTAGATTATAAGGGAGGGGGTACAAATTCAGGACTAAAATAAAAATGTTTAGATCTTGGTGTGTATAAGAATTTAGTATATGATAAAATGGACATGTGAGATTAGTGGAGAAACGATAGATTCTGTATTAACAATAATATAATAAAGCAACAGCCAACATTTATTGAGTCTTGCCATGTCCCAGGCACAATTCACAAGGTAAGATAAACAATACTATGCCATTTACTTTGCCTATCAAACTGGCAGTACTTTTTAAAAATTACAGAATCCACAGTGCTGATGAGAAATGGGTATACTAATGCACTGCTGATAGGAGTGTAAATTGTTATAGGCTGTTTGAACTTACAAGAATAGAAATAACTACAATAGCTACAGTAATTAAAGGATGTTAACTGCAACATTATTTATAAGAGTAGAAACTGGTAATACCAAATATTTAGCAATGTGGTGCTGGCTAAATAAATCATTGTACCCATTTAACAGAAACCAAGTACCCATTAACAGGATTATTAAAGGGAAATAGTGACATGGAAAACCATCAGTAATATGTTGTTGAGTCAGAAACAAAGGTTATAAAATAGGATGTATCAGAGGATCCCATTTTGTAAATTATGTTGCGTTGATTTCCCAGGGCTGCCAAAACAGATTACCACAAACTGAGTGATTTAAAACAACGGGAATTAGTCTCTGACAGTTTTGGAGGATAGAAGTTCAAAATCAAGGTGTGCACAGGGCCATGCCCCCTTCGAAGCCGCTAGAAAAGAATCCATTCTTGCCCCTTCTGGCTTCTGGTGGTTGTTGGCAGTCCTTGGCATTCTTTGGCTTGTGACTGCGTTACTTCATTCTGTGCTTCTGTCTTCACGTTGTTTCCTGTGTGTCTTTTGGATTGCTTAATTTTTTCCTATGTTGTTTGCTATTGCAATTTCAAATTTTTTGTTGAGTGTTTAGAGGTGTAATTTTTTAAAAAATTAACAATTGGTAACATAGTGAAAAAATTGTTGCCCAATTAAAAATTTTAAGGTTCTCTTGAATTACAAATGTCTTATATATTACTTTTCTTTTTACATTATAGCAATTCAAAAATTTAATCTACTTTTTGATTTATTTTTTTTCAGAATTAGAGACTGCCTTCACCCAGAAGACATCTAGTCCATCTTTATTACGAAATGAAAATGGTATTGATGTGGAGCCAGATGAGGAGCCAGTTATTCAAAAACCTCGAAGGAAAACAAAGTAAGAATTTATTTGTTCTTTTAAACATTCTTTAGGGATACTCTGATGCTTAATTTGGAGCTCCTAAATAATAGCTTCTGATTAAGTCTCATTAAATACTTGTAGTTGTGTATCCCTAGGATAGGTAGTATTACAAAAATATCAGTTAAATATGATGATGAATTTGAAGAGTAAACCTCTGAGAAAAGTAAAATATTGTACTTAAATAAAAATTCTTAGCCGCTGTATCTAAAAAATAGGAACAAAATAGAAGATTTTATGTAAGTAGCAAAAAATTACATATTACAGAATTAAAAATCAAAGGTAATATTAGTAAAATAGGCTGTTATAATTTATTTTCTTATGTTAACAGGATTCAAACTGTGATTATTTCAGCAATAAATAAAAATGTATATTTTAGCATAGGAAATTGTCAGATAAAATAGAATTGCATACTGTAAAGAAGTACACTGGAAGTTGTATAACACTACTACTATTTGCATTTGGAAATGACCTTATAAATAGTAACCATTATCTAGAATCGTATAATTTTAAGTCTGGGAAGGATCTTACAAATCTAGTTCAGCCACTTCATTGTCCAGATGAGAAAACAGGTCCAGAGAAATAAGGTGACTTGCTGCACATAATAGTTAATAACCAATCTGTTTGAGTAAAATCCAAGTTTCTCCACTCAAAGTCCAGGGCTCTTTTCATTATACTTATAGGTACCTCCTTATGTGGGCCTTTAAAAATTCAATACTCATCCATTTTTCTTACCTTCTCCCTGATTGCAGGAAAACCCAACCAGCAAAATTGCAGTATGCCAATGAGCTAGGAGTGGAAGATGAAGACATAATTACTGATGAGCAAAGTAATGCGGAACAACAATCTGTATTCACTGTACCCACTGGCGTTAGCCAGCCTGTAGGCAAAGTGTTTGTGGAAAAAAGCCGTAAGTAGTTCCTCGTTTTGGAACATGAGCTCTTTAAAAAGTACACAGGGATATCCTTTGATCTAGGAATTATACTTCTGGAAATCTGAATTAAGGAAATAAACAAAAACATGGACAAAAATTTATACACAAAGCTAATTATCACACTATTATTCATGAGAGTGAAAACCTGGAAATAACCTGAATATAAAAGAGGAGGGGAATGAGTTCAGTCAGTTATGCTATATCTATACAGTAAAATCTTCTGCACCATTAAAAATATTGTTTAGGGAGAATTTTACATTTCATGGAAAGATTCTAATGAAAAATAAACACACACACATAGAGTTTGATGTCAGCTATAGAACGCGTAGGACAAAAGACTAAAAGGAAATATGCCAAAATTAGTGCTGGTTGTTTCTGAGTTATGGAATTATGGGTAATTTAAAAAATCTACCCCTACCTTCCACCCATTTCTTTTTTCTTTGTGTACTTTACCAGTTTTCTACAGTTGGTAGTAATGTTGGTGGTGGGGCTGGTAATGATATAAATCCTCTAACTAAAAATAAATGAGAAAACATACATAATGGTATTACCATATTAAATATGACTTTCAACATTATAGCTATATATTCTTTGGGAAAATAGTTCTGATGTTGTGTAGCATGTGCTGGTTATAAGGCTGCATTTGTATTGCTTAAGAAAAACCTGAAACCATGATCATAACCACATGCTCCTCCCATGGATATGCTGTGAATATGCTGCCTGAAGAACTGCTCTGAAACATAAAGATTAGTCCCTAAAATTTACAATTTAGATTTTCCATAAGTTGTTTTAGAATTCTGGTTCTGTAATATGCCATCTAAGGGATCTTGGCCAGTGAGAAACCTGTGATCCAGAGAGGCTAACTGACTTATCCAGAGTCTCACAGTTGGTTAGTGCAGAACTGGGACTCATTAAGATTTCATGACTTCTAGTTAAGTGTGTTTACTGGTATACCATGTGGCCATTTCATTTACTTCAGTCTGTTTTCAAGCAATGTCACTCAATCCTCATTTTTGTTCTTCATTCCCTTAGCACAGAAACTTCCCTACTAGAATAACTGACCGTAAAAAATACCAGTTGTCAGCCCAGAAGTTGTCTTTTCTCAGGGAAAATTAGGTGTTGCATCTCTGTCTTTCATCTTCCAAAATACCTGACAGCCAGGTACAAGTATGGCAAGCATAATTGAAATGGAACCTTTCCTGCTGCCCGAGGTCCATTTGTGAGAAGGAGCCTCCTCGTGAACAGTAAAAGGATAAAGCTCTGCTCACACAGTATTGCAGAGCTGACACTTGAATGGTTACTTACAGGAAAATTTTAAGTTTATGAAACAGTCCATTTCTTTTCTCTCATAACAGAGTGCCATGCTACACACATTGGCATCTTTTCCTAAGAAATTTAAAGTGTTTTCAAATATTGATTTACCTTTATAGTATTGACATTTAAACTTTAATACTTCTGAAGTCTCTAAATTAGAATATTTTACACTTTGTCATGTTAAAGGTCTGTGACTTTTTTTCTTGGAAGTTCATTGTTGTATTTCATTAAACATACGATTTCTAAAACTATTACTTTAACATCTGTTTTGGGTTGAGAAGAAAGTGCGTGGACATTGTTTGTTTTCCCTAAAGATAAGAAAAGTAGTATGTTTAAACAACCAAAAGAAAATAACCTTTTGAAATAGGGACTGAATCAGGGAGAACTTTTGGAGAAACAGCAAAGTCTTTGTCTGAGGGTTCTTAGGTGTGGATTAATTAAAAAAAAACAGACTGTCAGGGTTCTCTCTGGTTAGTTGTTAATGATGGGGTAATGTGTTCTTAGGGCGATTCCAGGCCACTGATCGTGCAGAGTTGATAAAGACCACAGAAAATATAGATGTGTCAATGGACATGATGCCTTCTTGGACCACCAGAGATGTTGCACTTTCAGTGCACCGGGCTTTCAGGTGGCTGCTTTTGTTCGACTTTTCTTAACACAAATGTTCCATAACTTTAAAAAAAAAAAAGGTTGATTGTTGAACACTGTTAACAAAATTGATTACTTCAAATGGTGAGTAGGTATTTTTTCTAAACATTCAATTTGAGTTAAATCATCTGCCTTCAGTATAGTAAAAAGAAAAAGCTTGTTTTTACTTTCTGTGAAATGTTGAATTTTATTCTTATCTGTGAAGAGACTTTAAAAGTACTTTAGCTGTTTACTTTAGTAATTCACGTATAATAATTAAACTCTTTTCCATTCAGGATGGTTGGTCTCTTTTCTCATGGTTTCTTGGCTGGCTGTGCTGTGTGGAATATTGTTGTGATATATGTTCTAGCAGGAGATCAGCTTTCTAACTTGTCAAACCTTCTGCAACAATACAAGACCTTGGCATATCCATTCCAGAGTCTTCTCTACTTACTCTTGGCTCTAAGTACAATTTCAGCTTTTGACAGGTAAGGAAGACTATTGTGACTGAAGATCCCTCTAACTTTTATTCAGGAGGAAACGTTGAGCAAAATGTGTCACTATGACAGTTTTCAAAATAGAATTATAGGATATTAATATTATTTTTACTTTTTTTTTTTTTCTGTTTCTTCCACCTTCCCCTGCCCCCTCCCCCCACACACACACTTTGGTTCAAGCTGTTGTTTCTCAGTCTAGTTGTGTAGGACAAAGCTCCCTGGCCCATGCTGGTATTATGAGCCTTGTGCTCTCCCCAGCTGAGGCAATCGGTCGGCTGCTCACAGTAGCCCACGGCAGCACATAGCAGCCCGCTCATGCCAACCTCCAGCTGCTCACAGCAGCCCAGCTCCAGGTTGTTCACAGTCTTAGCTGTAGAGAGCGCAGCTCACTGGCCCATGTTTGAATCAAACTGGTGACCTCTGTGTTAGGAGCACGGCGCTCCAACCACCTGAGCCACAAGGCTGGCCCGACTTTTTTTTTTAAGCCAGTCTGTTTCTGTTCTTTTTGGAGGGGGGAATGAGCATACTGTGAAATAAAAAATACCTAGAAGTCTTAACCCATTCCAGCATGAACTCTTAAGTCCAAAAATTTCTGCTAGATATAATCAACTCAAAAAGTCCCGAATACATTGGTACCTCAGTTTTTGAACATAATCCGTTCTGGAAGACTGTTCAAGTTCTGAAACGTCTGAAAACCGAGGCATGGTTTCCCCATAGAAATGGATTAATCTGTTCCAGACCTTTAAAATCAACCCCCAAAACTGCAAATTTAGCATGAATTTTTCTATCTAAAGATACCATCGATCCATAAAATTTACAGCGTTCATAAACCAAAATGTTCATCAACGGAGATGTTCGAAAACCGAGCTACCACTGTATCATCTTCCAAATCATCTGAATCAAGTATAGGTGAGAGTCTGGGCTGCTTTAACAAAGTACTTTAAACTGGTAGGTGGCTTAAAACAACAGGAATTTATTCTGTTACAGTTTTGTAGACTAGCAGTCTGAAATCATGTTGTTCACAAGGGCTCCAAGAGAGTCTGTTCCCTGCCTCTCTCCTTGCTTCCATTTGTCACTGGCAGTCCTTGACATTACTTGGTTTGTGGAATCATCACTCCAATCTCTGCCTTTGTTGTCACATGGCAGTTTTCCCTGTGGGTCTCTGTCTGTGTCTCTTCTCTTCTTATGAGGACACCAGTCATATCGGATTATAACCTATTCTAATGGCCTCATCTTAACTTGATCACATCTGCAAAGACCCTATTTCTAAATAAGGTCACATTCATAGGTACCAGGGATTAGAAGTTCAACATATCTTTTTGTGAATACAGTTCAACCCATTAAGAAAAACAACTTATAGCCTACTGATATGGTTAATTGAAAAAGGTAGAATCTAATGAAATTTCGCAGATCAAGTTTGTTTCTTCAGAATGTCTTAACTCCAAAGGAATATTGACTGAAATAGTCTTGTAGTTAAAAGTTTTATGTGGAACTGTGTAAATAAGATATTCTTTCATGTATGTTAAGTATAAACTGTAGCTAATTAAAGCTTAGAATAGACGATACATGTGGTAGCATTAGAATAAAGAAGGAAAAAACTAGAATCAAGAGAGTATAGTTTTTTGTTTTTGTTTGTTTGTTTTTTTGTGTGACAGGAGAAAGAGATAAAAAATGAGGAAGGCCCATAGGTGAGCAAGTAGAAAGGCACAGATAATATTTACCTTTCTTTCAATCCCGGACGAGCCCCCAAATGATGTAGAAAATTTTCTTTGTGCCGGGATCATATCTCATGAAACCGAAGAATGGAAGCACGGACCAAGGAGAGACAAGGAGTGTAAAAGAGGATAGTTTATTAAAAGTAAAGAGTAAAGAGTCGCAGCTCTCGGAATGAGAGGGGTTCCCGACTGGGTTGCCCGAGAGTCCAGTTTTGTAAGAAGTTTACAGCTGCACTGTGACAAGAGGCTTTTGTATTTTTCTAGGATTGACTTTGCTAAAACATCAGTAGCAATCCGAAATTTTCTTGCCCTGGATCCAACAGCTTTAGCATCTTTCTGTGAGTAAATACTTTAATTAGGTAACTGTTTCATACTTGAATTACATTGTAATTTTGAACAAAGAAAGTTGTAATTTTATTTTTAAAAGATTTTATATTATTGCTACTTATGAACATTACATATAGATGTTCAGTGGAATTTATAATGGTAGGCATAATTTTGATAGAATTATTTTTCAATAGAGGTTAATCTAAGTAACTTTTAAAAGTTTGATTTTGTTCTAGGTTACTTAATATTTAGCTTTTGTATTTTCTACTTGATGTTAAACAGATAGACCTAGTATGACATTTCAGTAACAAATACTATTTTATATCAGTTATGAAAATATTAATGAAACTGGTTTTAGGACCTTGAATAAGTCAGATAATTTCTTAAATGATCTTCTAGATTCTTGTCAGTGTTAGTGATTAAGTAGTGAGCATCTCAAAAGACCCTTCTGTACCTGTATTCTTGAAAAATAATATAAAGCTGTCCAGCCTAATGAAATTTATCAAATGAATTTCTTTTATATTATCATTTCCCAAAGTAGAAATTATTTTTACCTTAATCTATAAATTAAAAATAAACCAAGCTGTTAAAGATATATTATTGATAATTTCATTTGTCTTTTTCTCAGTGTACTTTACTGCTCTTATACTATCTCTGAGTCAGCAAATGACAAGTGACAGAATCCACCTTTACACACCTTCTTCTGTTAATGGTAGCCTCTGGTAAGATTGACAATAGCATTAGCAATTGTTGATGGTAATAATAGCGACAATGGGAATAATGTTACTATTCTTATCCTTCTGCTCTTTTATGTGTTTTCATCCATAAATAATAATGAGGGTTCTGTTTTTGTTTCCAAAATTGTGGCAAGAAAATACCTATTCCATTGGTTAATGGATATCTATTGTTATAAACACTTGCATTCTTAATGAAATGTCTTCTTTTTACAAATGTTTTAAATCTCTTAAGTTTTAGTTTCAAGATATGTCATTACACAATGAACTGGGAATGAGAGAGCCCTGCACCCTCAGTCCCAATTGGGAGCCTGACGCCCCAGAATAGGGAAGTGAATTGGTAGTTTGGATAGAGTTGGAAAACCAAGCAATGCTAGAAGGAGCAGACTAGAGACAGCCAACTCCCGCAGAGCAGTGGCCAACCGTGAAGCTAACGGGATGGCTGAGATTCCAGTTCACAAAACTCAGAGAGGCAGTCTTTTTTTGAGAAAGTGGCTAGAGGCACGTGGTAAAAAGAGAAAGGAAAGATACTGCATGAAGAGTAGCACCGTAGTAGACGGAAGAGAAACTTAGAAAAAAATTTTGGCAACACTAAATTTTCATTTTTATCAGTGTACAAAGCAGATCTGTTTGGAATTCAATAACCTTTGCACCTGTGTTCTCATGATATACATACTGTGTTTCCCCAAAAATAAGACCTAGCCGGACAGTCAGCTCTAATGCGTCTTTTGGAGCAAAAATTAATATAAGACCTGGTCTTATTGTATTATATAATATAATACAAGACTGGATATAATATAATATATAATATAATATATAATATAATACTGGGTCTTATATTAATTTTTGCTCCAAAAGACGCATTAGAGCTGATTGTTTGCTAGATCTTATTTTCGAGGAAACATGGTATATGGTGTATTTTATAGGGCATTATGTTTTATTTCATGCTTTAGTAGTTATTTCTATAAGTAAAGACTGCTATTTATTTTTAAAATTCATAAAATAGATATATTTGGGTATATGAACCAAGATGAAGACATTTCTAATGAGTTTTTCTGTATTTTTAGGGCAGCAGGAATTGAGGAACAGGTTCTCCAGCCCTGGATCGTGGTGAATCTGGTGGTAGCCCTTCTGGTTGGATTATCTTGGCTTTTTTTGTCTTATAGGCCAGACATGGATCTTAGTGAAGGTATTAAGGAACAAATAGTGTAAGAATACTATGAAATGTTCTATAATTATTTTAGAAATTTTCTTTGAATGGATATAACTTATAATATTGTGGTAACAAAAACATATTTAAAAATAAAATAACACAGGAAGAGTAACAATCAAGTGGTGAAACAATGCCAAGAGAAGCAGGGAGGAATGTCTAAGAGAGCTGGCGTCTTGAAGTACTTACTGAGGGCCTCTGGTGGCCCTTGTGCATATTTGGGAGGTATTTCCTCTTTTGGAGCCCTTCAAGTATTTTAGAGAAAGTCTCTGCTCTTCATTTTCCCTAGTTTCCTTCAGATCAAAGTCTCTCTTAATTTGAAATAAACCATGCTTCATCTATGTAGCCTCTGTCAGATGCATGTTAAAGTGAATTATTCTTACTCCCCCCCTCTAACTGATACGAATTCTTAACCTGCACTGTCTAATGAAGTGTTTAGTAATCCTACCTTTAGTGTGCCCAATGTCACATGAGATTACCGATCTCTAGCCCTCAGACCCCTTTTGGCACCCCTGAAGAAGAGGAGTCGTATTAGCAAACTGCTAGTCCTTTAGTACTTCTTTAGGAACTCTTAGTGTTTGTAGTGTAGGTTCTATTTCCTTGACAGATGTTTCACAATTTCACCCTTGAATCTCTACGATATTTTCTGGACCTTGGTTATTATTATGTTCTTGATTTGTTAAACATCCCGAACATTTAACTGCAATTTGATCAACTAATTACAACCTGTCTCAGAAGTCTTGAATTGAGGATCTTGCCAACATTGCCATTTGTAAAAGCCAAGACAAAAAAATGTAATCTTGTGTATTTTCATTTATGAATTTCTGCATCATCATTCTCAGGTTGCTTCACTAAATATCCTGTTGCTTTATTTCTTTTGATATATGTAAAGTATTTTTTAAAATCTTAGGGTTTATGTATTTTGCTATTTTCTTTTGCTCAGTACAGTTTTTAGTCAAAGAATTTTTCATCTAATATTTACATCAGAAGACTTTATTTTATTCAGTTCCTAAGGTTTTCTTTTCTCATGTTTCTTGGTATTTTAATAAATTATGTGTATATGCTAAGTAATAGTTTAAATGTAGAAATGTCAACTAATAACATTCTATACTGTGGTTGGGATTGAAACTACACTAGCTGGCTTGTGTAGTATTCACAAATCACAAAGTATGTGTTACTAAATATTTACAGAATCCTGCTCTCTTTTAGGGCCATGTGAATTATATAACATTTTATTTCTAATGTGAATTATATAACATTTTATATTAAAAGTAAATATAAAATGGGGATGGTAATACCTCACTTATAGGGGTCCTTATGGTGACTAAATGGGGTAACACATTTAAGATATTCTGGCATACACCTCCTGTTAGTTCCAGGTCCTTCTACTGTGTCCTCACCACCATTTTAAGTTATCATGATCACTATAGAATTAGAACTTTCAGCTGTGTAAGGATCCTGGATTCTCTAAGTGACTTACATTTGTGGTGAGAGCTTTTATATTATCTCCATTATATGTGTATATGCTTTATTTTTCAGGTGTTACCAAAACATTTAAAACTTGAAATTTTCAAAGTGCAAAACTTGTACATTTTTTGTTAGCTCACCTTTAAAATTAGATTTCACTATCAAGATTTACTTGTACTTGAGGGCTTTCTATTATTGTACATTATATCAACATTTTAAAAGACTGTTTATATCTAAACTAAAAAACTCTTTTTGAGGTACTGGGAAACCATTTTGAGTATGATCTGTTCATTTTCTCTCCCAGAGTTGGTGTTCTCCTCTGAAGTGGAAGAATATCCTGATAAAGATAAGGGAATCAAAGCCTCTTCATAATGTCAACTCACCTGCAGAGGAATATAACCCAGTATTTAGAATTTTTCCCATTTTTTAAAAATGTATTTTTATAAGATATATACAGATGTATTTAGAATTGATTTTTTGATTAATACTGAAAAAATTCTCAAGATTATGGAAAAAAATGGTAAACTTGTATCTGCAGATTATACCCACATGTTAATCTCAGTAGCGTTATCTCATTGGCAAAGGAGATAATGAGCCAGAGACCAGTAGGTGAAAGGATTTAGTTCCTTTTTTTCTCAAATTAGTTGCATTTATAATCATTATCTTAAAAAGCACTAATACAGAAAAAGCCATAACTTTAGTGTTACAAAATATATATCAGGTTTAAACATAAATTTAGGGAATGGGGAAAGGGGGATAAAAAAGGACCTTCATTATTTATTTTTGATGTCTCCTTACTGAATTAATTGAAATATAAAATTTGTCTTTTTTGAAATTGGCTTAATGGTTGTATATTATGTAATAAGTATAATGTAATGTAATTTAGCTCAAAAGATGCTTTACTTCGTGGCTAATAAAAAGAAAATACATCTTTTTTGTTTGAAAAGTTTTATAACTGAAAACATTTCTTTCCCTTTAAAACCTATACCAGTGGTTCCCATGTGTAGTTGCACATCAGAATCATTTAGGGAGCTTTAAAAAAATACATAGCAAAAAAGCTGAGCAGGCCAAGGGCTCAGGGAAATAGAAGGCAGTGAGCTTGTTGAGCTAACACTCAACTGACCTCTGCAGAACCCTTTCCTCTGCCTCTTTTTCTGCATAAGAAATATGAGAAGAAATTCACCATGCCTATTCTCAAGCTCTTTGTCAGTGAGACCATTGGCTTTTGAGGAAATCCTACTCTTGAAGTGAGTCCTGCACTGGAAAAGGTATCTTAAGAGCTATATTAAATGGTACCTCAACTGGTGTGAGACATTGAAGCTCAAGACAATGGGCAAAGGCGTCTCAGAGGCTCTCGAGCACATCCATGAAACTATTGGGCCTGCCCTGATTAGCAAGCAGCTGAATGTTGTGAAGCAGAAGAGGACAAATTTATGACGGACATGGATGGCTCTGAGAGTAGGTTGAAATTTGGCACGAGCGCCATAGTAGGAATATCTTGCCATCTCTAAGGCTGGAGTTGCTGAAAAGGGAATCCCCCTGCTGTCACAGAATTGTAAATCTGCTGGCCTCCTGCCAGTTCCAGCATTCATTGTGATCAGCGATGGTTACGCTGGCAGTAAGCTAGCAGTGCAGGAGTTCATGATCCTCCCTGTTGGCAAACTTAAGGGAAGCCATGGCCTCATTAGAGCTGAGACTTACTGCACCTGAACAATGTCATCAAGGAGAAATGAGAAAACCAATGAGGGGGATTGTGGGAGGCTCAAGAATGTCTTCCAGAGCTGTCCCTGTTCCAGTCCTTGAACCTTGCATGACAAAAGGGATTTTGCAGATGTGATCTAGGTTGTGAACCTTGAAATGGGGGAGATTATCAGGGTGGGTCCAGTGTCATCACATGAGTCCTTAAAAACAGAGAAAGTTCAATAGTCATATGATGATGGAAGAAGGGTCAGAGTTGTCATGCTGTTGCCTTTGACGGAGGAGGAGGGGGCCACAAGCCAAGGAATGTGGGTGACCTCTAGAACAGCCCTTGGCTGACGCTCAGCAAGGAAACAGAGATGAGCCCTGTCCCACGTCTTTAAGGAACTGAATTCTGTCAACACCCCAGATAAGCAAGGAAACAGATCCTCCCCTAGAAACTCCAAAAAGGAATTCAGCCCTGCTGACACCTTGATTTTAGTTTGGCAAGACTCATGTCAGACTTCTGACATGCAGAACTGACATACAAATAGCAAATGTATGTTGTTTAAGCTGCTAAATTTGTAATTTGTGGCAACAATAGGAAGTTAGTGTTGAAAGGTGTTCTCCCAACATTTTATAGAATAAAAGTGCTCTGGAACTGCTATGGAATGCAGTTGGAAGCTGGCGACTTGAGAACTTGTAACTGGCGTGGGCATCATTGCCTCTGAATTCTTCCAACCTAGAAAGTATGACCTGGACTTCAAATCTCCGGGTCACCTCAGCAAATATATAATCCTTGAGTTGCTGGTGGACTTGTACAAATCATTCATCAGGGAAAAACCAGTGGTGTCTATCAAAAAACCTTTGGCCATGATGATGGGGGAAACTTGGAGGAAGTTCATTGCTAATACATGTTTCCATGATTGACTCAAAAATCATTTTTCTCACTTTTTTCCTTGCATGAAGTGTGGGCAATATACTTAGAGTTTCTGAGTTGTCAACAAAGAAGAACCCCAGTGGGATTTTTGTTACTGGCTTTTTGGGGGATGCAAAATATTCAGTAATTAATATCTGAATCTCCCCACTCCCCCCAAGCAGAAAAGAAAACACTTCTAGGCCCCATCCCCAGAGATTCAGATTCAACAGTGTGAGTTGGTACTTGGAAAACTACCTTTTAGAAAAAGATATCCCAGGTTATTGTGATATAGCCTGTAGACTAGCCAGCATTTGGGACCTCTGGCCTTTGTAAAACATTTGTAATCTATTATGAAAAATAAAGCTTGGATTGCAATAGATGAACTTGATCAAGTTGCTAGGTCCATGAGGGCAAATATGAAAAAAAACGAATCAAACATAGTACTTGCCTTTAAGAGGCTCATTGTCATGCAGGGACTCATGCGGGGTCTCTGGTCCCGCTCCCCACATAGCGCAGGATATGGTGAGGCCAAAAAGGAACACCCACAGAGCCATAGATAGGAGAGTCATACCACTATATTCTCGCTGGCGACTGGGTTGGAGACACAGGAAGCAGGAGCCACACTATCCGCAACCTGCTGTCTACTTTTCTCTGCCAACCAACCTCACTTGCTAGCTGCAATCTGCCGTGCTAACTGCAAACCACGCTTGCTAGCTCAGCCACCATCTTCTTGCTAGCCCCCATTTTCTGCTGGTGTAGCCACAGCAGTTGTATTAGTGGCCAATGGCTCACTGGTTACAGCTGACGGCCGACTAGCCACAGCTGATGGCCATCCAATCACAGTTGATGGCCATTTACTACCTGAGTGAGCAACTTTCCCTGTGAGGGAGAGAGCCTGGAAACTGCACTCCTGGCTCTGTCCCCACACTCATAATCTACTCAGAAGACATAGGTATGAGTTGAAGAATCTAGGAAAGCACTATAAATTGAATCATATAGTATGAAATCTTTGGGGAGTAGACTTTTCTGCTCAGCATAATTCCCTGGAGATTCATCCAAGCTGTGTATATCGATAGTTCATTCCTTTTATTGCTAAGTTGTATTCCAAGGCATATATGTACTGCAGTTTGTTTAACCATGTACCTATGGAAGGACATCTGAGCTGATTCCACTTTTTGGCTATTATGAATAAAGCTGCTACAAGCATTTGTTTGTGTATAGTTTTTATTTCTCTGGGATAAATGCCCAGGAATGCAATTGCTGGGTAATATGGTAGTCATGTTTAGTTTTTTTAAGAAACTGCCAAACCATTTTCTAGAGTGATTGTATCATTCTGTATTTCCCATGACATTTTTTTTTTGGAAGAGTCCAGTTTTGTTTTAGAATGTCCCACCTACATTCTGCATTTGTTTTTTTGTTTTTTTCCCTAATAGTATCATTTGATTTGTTCCTGTCTCCTGAATTTCCTGTAGACTGGAGGATAGGTCTAGAGGTTTGATTAGATTTAGGTTAGATATTTTATATTGCATCACACACTTCCACAATGAAGTCAGAGTGTGCTGATAGGCAGCAAGTCTCATTGGCACAATGATTAAACAACACAGCACAGACTCAAAATTGACAACAATCTTGAATCAAGGGCCTTGGGCTATTGTGCCATATACCCTAAAGAGTGCAAGGTAAGTGTCAGGTTCCTGCCCAGAAATAACTCTTGAAATTGATAACCAATTGAAATGGTGTGAGCCTACTAATGAGATAGACTAGTAGCTTGGAGATAGCAGTTAATTCTGCATTTGGGATATGTGTATGTGGTTATAAGATTTAACTGAAAGCTGAACTTTGAGTGGACCCTTGAATAAGAGAAAAATAGTTTCTAAATAGAAGAGCAATAAATAATGATCTTGAGGCAGCACAGAGTGCATTTTGGAGGCACTTGGTTCCCATATTAAGGAATTCAGATTTATAGCCAATAAAGAAGCTCTGAAGTTTTGGGTTTTGTTTGTTTTAAAAGTAAACTGCATTAAATATTAAAGGGGGCCGGCCCAGTGGATCAGGCAGTTAGCGCCCCATGCTCCTAACTCCAAAGACTGCTGGTTCGATTCCCACATTAGCCAGTGGGCTCTCAACCACAAGGTTGCCAGTTCAATTCCTCGAGTCCCACCCGCAAGGGATGGTGGGCTGCAACCCCTGCAACTAGCAACGGCAATTGGACCTGGAGCTGAGCTGTGCCCTCCACAACTAAGACTGAAAGGACAATAACTTGACTTGGAAAAAAAGTCCTGGAAGTACACACTGTTCCCCAATAAAGTCCTGTTAAAAAAAAAAAAAGTTTAAAGGTAAAACAGTGGATGACAGCAGGCGGGGAGACTCATGAGTAAACCATTTCAGTAGTGTGTGTGAGATGTTCCAAAATTAAGTGCCATAGAGAGAAAGAGTAGGGTTCAAATAGGGTTAGAATTCAAAAATGTATCTGAAGTTTTAAGTTTTTGTAGATATGACATTACTACATTAAATGAGTTTGGAACATACTAGAGGTCTGGGAGGGAAGATGTATATTAATGTGTTGTGTTATGAGTCTATGTGACAGTCAAGTAAAGATGTCCAAGTAGAATGTTGGAAACAAAACATCTGGAGCTCAGGGGAAAGTGTAAGGAAGTGATAACTCATACTATAAACCTCCCAAAAAGAACTGGTGCAGGGAGAAGAGGGCAGACAAGAAAACGAACTAAGGTGTTCAGTCACTGTGCTGAGACTTGCTGTCCACCAGCTGCTCTGACTTCCTTCCACGGGAGCCCGAAATGGCCTGGGCAAGCTCTTGAAGCTGACCTTCGAGGCTTGCTAAGTTCGCACGGCCCCCAAACCAGCCGGGGGCATGAGCCAGGCCTAAATGTGCGGGTCACACTGTGCTGTACGCATGCGCGGGGGGAGGGGCGGAGGGAAATCAACGAAAGGGCTGCGCCTGCGCAGTAGCAGGCCGTCGGTTAAGCACAGATCCGTCGACAGAGGATGGAGGGATGGAGCTGCCCCAAGAGATGGCCAAGGCTTCCAACGCAACTGATAACCGCAGTGGGCATGTCCATTCCCTCTTCACCGTCTCTGCACTTCATAAGAGTCTCCACGTCAGCCAAAACAGAGGGTCGGGGCTTTCTTCGGCCCGTACCTTGCAGGAGCAAAGCAAGACCAGGGATCTGCGCAAGGACAAGGACAAGGAGGGTACTGGGAACCGGCTGCTGAACGTGAGTGGGGGCCCCAGCGGCGGAGCCTCTCCCCTACCCGACCACCTAGAGGGCCCGGGAAGTCCAAAAGTGCCAGTGCATGCAGAAGGGAGGGATGGAGACTTGCCATAACTTTGAAGGTGGTAATGCCTTAAAAAGTTTACTTGTGGGACCTCGACAGTTATTTAACTTGTCAGAGCCTCGTTTTATTAACTATTAGATGAAGACAATGCTTATACCTACCTTACTTATAGGGTTGTCTGATAAACCAGAGGAGATAGTGATATAAAGTGCTTAACACAGGGCAGAACACAAAGAGTCAATAAATGTTAACTGCTGTCGTCACCATCATCCTCCTCATCGGGATTTCATTTATGTGGTTAAAGGGCTAAACTCCAGAAACTTGAGTAACCCTTGTTTTCAATTCCTGAGGTTCTTCTAGGTGAACCTGTAGTAACAAATCTGCATCATGTCTGTAGAAGAGTGAGTTATTGGCCTCCTGTTCTTAATTAGAAAGGTAAATTTATTTAGAAATGTGTGCAACTTTTGAGTTTACCATTCCTGCCAGAAGATGGAGGAAATGGGCAAGGGGAATCACATTGAAACTCACTTTTTCAAAATTGTTAGAGGATTATTGGGAAATTTTACATACTCTGTTGGTCTTAAGTTATTAAAAAAAAGTACAGATAAAAGTATCAGTAAACAAATGGTGTACAAAAAGATGATGTCCTTCTCTATAAAATTAAGTAGTGGAATTATTTAATATCTAAAGTAACCTCTTAATTCCAAGAACTTAGAATATTCTTCACTCATTATTATGATAAATAAAGAGCAAATTAGGATTTAACTATAGGATACTAGGAGAAATTACAAAATTTGTGAAAGAGAGATGTGCTTGTAAATCTAGGCCATAGAAGGTATTTGTTGTGTATCCTTTTAAGGAATTTGGACTTTATTCTGTAGAATGATGATTTGTAATATTTTTTGAGTATGAGGATCCTTTTTGTTGTTTAAAAAAAAAGGAAAAGAAATCTCCCCAAGATGCTTTACAATCGACTGACTGGGAAAATCTGTAATGACAAAAAGTTACCATCTGGCAGTGTTTTTAGTAAAATTTGTATAGATACAACAGCATCTACATTAAAAAAATAGTGTACCTATATGGGAGGTACATTGTTTACCCAAGTTGGTTTTCCAAATTATTTAACCATAAAATATTTTAATGATTTGACAGAACAACAAAAAGGGTTTAGGAACTGAAATGTGCAGTTGGATTTAGTTATAATGACCTCATAAAGGATTTCTTTACAGACACAAGTCCAGAAGAATGCATTTATGTAGTATAGATATTTATTACACAATGAACTTAGAGTAATATGATAATGGTATGTTATTAAAGTTATTATAACCGCTACTGTAAGATACATGATGTAGACCATTCAACATGGAATGGATGACCTTTTTCAATTGAGTAAATGCTGCATGTGCATTAGTACAAATACAACATTATCTGTACTAATAGTCTTTTCTCTGACTTCTTGGCTTTTTGTGTGTGTATGGTACATGATTTCTTGAAAGCAGATTATCATTGAGTTATAAAAAGAGCTATATAAAATTTTTTTAGCATTTTCTGTACAAAATACATAGTTTTCTAAAACTTGCAAGCAAATATATCTCTCAGATATGTCTTATATCTCTCAGAATACATTTTGGAAAACAGTAGTTTGCAGATAATGCGTAGAACACAGTTGAATTCAAGGATATTCAAAGTTAAGAACCACAGCTGTAGGTGGATTTTAAGCAAGGGGATGGCATGAATCAGGTGTACTTTGTTAAAAAAAAAATTGTTTTGGCTGTCAGGACTTAAGAGCGAGGACAATAAAGTAAGATCTCTGAGGGAATGGAAAAGTATGGGCTATGGAGCACAGGTGGAGGGACCCTACTTGGATAGTTAAAAGGGCATTTCTTCCTCCAGACCAGTGTTTGTTTCTTCTTTGGATCACTGGTATCCAGATCTTCTGAGGGTGTTTGTTAAAATCCAGATTCCTGCACCTCCGCCTTAGACCTGCTGAATCTGAAGGGTGGGGCCCTAGGATTATGCTTAAGTTTTAAGCTATCTCAGATTATTCTTAGATTCATGTTTGAGAATTACTATAGATAGAGGGAAAAAACGGGCATTGATGTAGGGAGCAAGCTGGAGAAGGAAGCAAGAAGAGTTTGATGAACTGGGTGAAGAAAAAGGAGGAGGGATGAACAACTGGGAGTCTAATGCGATTTTTGAAAAGGTGTATTAAATATAAGCTACTAAGAGAATTGGAAGAATTAACTAGAGATAGTGCTCAGATCGAGGGATAGAGTAGTTTTAGACTTTGGTAAAAATGTGAGTAATCTATCCCCCATCTTAATGTCAGTTCTTTAAATCTCCTTAATTCCTTTCAGCAGTTTGCTGCTATTCTACATCCTGGACCTTGCCTTCACTCCGAGGGTTCCCCCTCCAAAATCCTGAATTCTAGAATGTTACTTCTTAACCTCTCATTACTTTACTTTTATTACACTTATTCTTTGAAATATGTGCCAAGCTTTGTGCTAGACACTGAGGATACAGTGGTGAATGAGACCCGCAAAGCACCTTCCCTTAGGCATATAGATGTGACTCTATAACAGTAATCTCCGAATTTCTTTCATTGCACAATCTTGTCAGCAAAAATACATGAGCATCTATCACCCATATTTGTATACTTATTTATACATTCCATAAATTTACTGCAATTTATTACTGGGGGTGCCAAAAAAATGTATACACATGATTTGTATTCATCTTTTGTTATTGGTATATGTTGAGTATTAAAATTTTAAAACAGTATTTTCCTTTCTTAAAATGTGTATACATTTTTTTGGCACCCTCTGTACATAAATTCTACAATATACAAAAAATTAAAAATAATAACCAATGGTGCGATGTCAGAGGGATATTGGATACGGGGAGGGGGGTACACACAATGTGAGGGATATAAATGATAAACGTCTAAGTATTGCTTTGTCTTGTGCACCTGAAACTAATAAAAAAAAAGTAAGCATTGTTTCTAAAAATGATTTTGAATTCCATTTCACATTGTTTTATTTATTAGTGGTACAAAACTCATAAGCATCACTATTTTTGAAAAGCTTGATTTAATACTTTGTTCTGATTTAAATCACTTTGTAGTGATTTAAAGGTCTGGTTCTAAGGCACATTTATTTCAGTATTTGTTTTTAATACTTGAAAAAGATACCCTCAAAGGTTTGAAATTCCAGAATGGAAGAGGTGCATCTTGGTTGTGCCTAGAAAATCATAGTACTCATTTCTGTTTTGTTATGCAAACTTTTTAGTTCAGATTTTATCTGTAAAATGTCATCTTCTCTGATTAATTAGTTCTAGCAAACTAATTGGAAGGCATTGCATTTTTTTAAAATACATTTAAAAGGAAAAATGGTCTCCTCACCTGCCGAAACTCTTCATTCTGAGATTTTTAAACAAATAAAATTGTTTCTAAGTTTCTGAGCTTCTAGGGTGATGATAACACATGTACACACACATAAAATAACATTAGATGGAGGTATTTCCAGTAGTTTTCAAAATTTTTGCAGCTTAACATGAATTTATTTGAATGAGACAGTTATTGTCACACTCATTAAAATGTCACCACCTTACTCTGAAAAGACAGATTAAGAAATATATATTTTAAAAATATTTGCTAGTTTACATACTACTAACAGCCATTTGCCATCACAGACAATGTTAGCAAATTTAGAACATTTGCCTTTTGTAAAAGCCAAATGTATGATACATATTTATGTTTTCCAACTTTTGAAAATGCTTCTCCATGCTATTTTTTATGATCAGTCCTCATCTATTTGTAAAGCAGACTAAATGTTCTACTACTACTTAAGGTCATGTAAGTGGCCAATCCACTTAACTAGTAAACTCAATACCTTGAAAGCACGAGGGCACTGATATGAACCCCTCTGAGCATGAAACTCACACTTTTCCTCAGAATGTTCGTCTACTGCTGACAGTCAGCTGTATGTGCTTGTTTCATTTATTAAAGAAATTGTGAAGTTCTAATATTTTTCTTCTGCTACTCCAGGGGCTATTCCCTGGGCCCGCTGTGAGCATCCTTCTTTCATGGGGACAGAAAACCACTGAGGATAAAACGAAATCATTGCTCTTGAACTTGGGCAAGGAAAAAGAGCATTCAAACAAATCTTTTCTAGAGTAAATAATTCCATGTATGTGTAGCTTGTTCAATGAATGGTAAGATCTGAACAATCAGATAAGTTACTCTTTTTCCCATATAGAAAATCTGAGTTGGGCAAAGAAAGAGTACAGACAAAATTCTCTTGGTAATTGTTTTTCTATTAGTGAAACTGGCATTGTTTTTCCACTTTTCTGTCTTCAGCACCAGACTGAACTTCTGGAGGACAGAAACACTTCACTGGAGACAGCACAATGCCAGGCATATGGCTGTAAATGCTAATTAAATGTTGGCATAGTGAGGTTTCCATTAGGGCTAGGAAGTGGGGATAGCCTAGGAAAAGGTAAGCATGTAGGCCAGTGGGTTTTCAAAGAAAAGTGTGGAATGGAGGAGAGTGGGTCAAAAAGGTCTTTGGGGAAGAAGTGCAAAACGATGTGAGTGAAGGTACAGACTTTTTAATAGAAGTGCCGAGGGGCCAGAAGTGACAGAGATGAAAGGCAGAGTGGAATTAACTGAAATCAAAATTCTTTGCAGGTTCAGGAAAAATTCTAGGTGGTGACAGAAGGCTTTATGAGACTCAACTTTAGAACTTTTTTCAAGGTTCTAATAGAATTTTAGCAAAGAATTGTTTTGCTCCTGTTGCTGTCACTGAAGAGAGCTTTGTTCAGAGAAGGAAGGAAAAGTAAAAAGGTAGTAAAATGAGAGGGGAGGTAATATTTTTGCCAGTTTGTTAAGGATAAATTGAGCCTAAAATCTCTAAAGGAGTTTTTCCCCCAACTAGTTTATATTTATTAAAATGCACATTCGAAAATAATAAGATGCACATTCAAAGTAGACTTCCATAATGAGATTATCAAAATATTAGAAAGCATGAGGTTCCACATTAAATACACATATAACGTACCACAGTTTGATATTTTTGTGACAATACAATAATTGTCACTCAGTTATCTTAAACTACAAATTAAACCATGCATGTATAAAGCATATTAAACCAGTCAGATGTAACAATAACAAAATCATCCATGATGCATAAAACAAATTTTTTAATACAACCAAAGTATTATATACTTTAAAACAAAAACTTCAACATAACTAAAGATTATTTATTACATACTTTAAAAATAGAACAAGTGATTCTTGAAAGGCATATAACAATAAAGATTCCTGGGAAATTAATGCTTGCACATAAGGCCATAATAATTCAAGTTCAACAAAGGTAGGGGATACAAGTATTTCTCTTTTTAAAGTTAGATATTTTTAATAGGCAGTTTTTCCCTATTCCCGTCGTCTCTCTCTTCCATTTCCTTCCCTTCCCCTCCTTCTCTCCTTACTTTACTTTTAAAATCTATATTAAAAGGCAGATAGAGAAAGACAAATATCATATGATCTCACTTATATGTGGAATCTAAAGAAAAGAATAAATGAATGAACTAATCTGAAACAGTCTCAGAGACGGGGGAAAAACTGAGGGTTGCTAGATGGGAGGGAGGGTGGGGATAAGGGGGAAGGTGAGGGGATTAGAAAGCACAGTAACCACAAGATTGCCATGAGGTTACGAAAGTCAATTTTGGGAATGTAATCAATAATGTTGTAAAGATTTTGTAGGGTATCCGATGGACACTTGTCTCGGATAAGTTGTCTCGGTGGTTAGGGAGACCACCTCAGGAGTGATGTAGATGCCTGATCACTGCACTGTACACCTGAAGCTGAAGCTGAACAATAATGAATATTAACTACAATTTTATATATAGAGGCAGTGGAAATGTAATGGCTGTGTGCGATGTCAGGGGTAGTGGATGGGGGGAGGGGAGTTGTCACTGTGTGAGGGGTATAAATGATAAATGTCTAACTATTACATTGTTTTGTGGACCTGAAACTAATAAAAAAAAGTTATAAAAAATATATATTAAAATGTCTTATAAATTTTAAAGTCTGACTATCATGTATAGTGACCAGAGAGCCCTTAACAACAAAGTTAAATGCCAACCCAAAACTATCAGTTAATGAAGTTACTCTGGAGGAATGACACATCTAAAACCTCCAAACTGTCCGTTCATTGCTTCATTCCATTGTACCTATTATTCCAAAGGACTACATTCCAATTTCTTCAGTGGCTGAAAACTGAAGGAATATTGGGATAACTTGCAAGTAGGATCACTGCCATTTGGTGGACACAGAACCTAGTCGACATCAAATTAAGATTGGAATGTGGTAATAATGGTTATTTTTAGTTAGCAAGGTGAGGTCATTGTTCACGTTACTGTGCACGTCTCTCTTCTCATGATTCTCTTGATTTCATGTTTAACTGTGTACATTTTGTTTCTCTGCTAACTTATTGATAAACATATCAAGGGTAGGGATGTTTTCTAGTCATACGAATATCCCACTTCCTAGCATACTTACCAGATACTCATAAAATTGAACTGAATTAATCTTTTATCTAGTTATATTCTTCTTTGCCTTCTAAAGTCTTAATTTATTTACATTGTAGATGCTGAGAAGAACACTTAAAGGATCTGAAAGTAAAGAACTGGAAGTAACACGTGAGACACCAAAATTGGTGCCATTTGGCGGTGTGGTATGTATGACTAATCCTCAGTAAATCTGTACAAGTTATTTTGTATTTCATATGAAGACTAGTCAATGTTTATTATTTGGCAATCAAAAAGTATGTATAGAAAGTGGTATGCTGATAACATAGTCATGAATTTTCATATTTATGAGTCAGAAAAGCATTCTAATCAATGAAATTATGGAAAACATCCTGATTCACAGGAAAAAAAAACACCCTGTGTTTTCTATGCTAGGGATTCCCAAACTCAAGTTACATCAGAATCACCTAGAATACTTTTTAAAAACATTGATTCTTGGGCCCCATCTATGATCTGCTAACTTAGAATCTGAGAATGAGGCCTAGAAATCAGTATTTTTATTGAGCCCTTACGATGATTACATTTATTGTCAGATTTAGGAAGCTTTGAGCTACAGTTTGAAAATTGACCCCACACCTCTCCCTCATATCCAAAAAATAGTAAACCCTAGAACAAAAACAAACACACGCATTAATCATACACTTACATACAAACACACAGGTAGAATTTGATATCTAGGCAGAGAACAAGAAAAATCTGGTTTTTTGAGTGCTATAGAGTATAGGACATGATCGTGTATGCACATTTAGAACTGTCAAATATTTTGGTATTTTATAGTTATCTTTATTTTATGAATACTATTAGAATAGTTAATAGGTATGAAATAAGAGTTTCCCTTCTCTAGCTTCTATCATACACTAATATATTTTCTTGATTAAAAAATATATGATGAATTTAACACCACCTTTTTGGGAGAAAATGTAAGACTTTAAACAAAATGACCATGGTGTGCATTTATCTATATAATTATATAAAACTTTCTTTCCTATATCATAGAGTTGGAGTATAAGCCCTCACTCTCCAAATCTAAACTTAGAAAAGATTCTTTGAAATCACTTTTGCCTCTAAGCTATTATGCATGTCATTATGTTGACATACTAATTTCCATAATTCATACTCTAGAATATGACTTCTACACCTCTTTAGAATAAAATTTAGAAAATTTTGATTTCACTCACACTTCCTAATTTCATAGTTTGTATTTTCCTTCTCTGAATTACATGTTGCTAGACATGAAAAAGCTTCTCTTAAAAGTCAACTGGAAGTTTTCCAGAGATATTGTGATTGTCATTGACAGCTTGTGACTGACAGCTCCTTCTGATGCGTGATTTAGCCACATCACTTTCTCTTTGAAAGTTCTGTGATTTATTCTGAGATATTTGACAAAGTTTGTACACGTGTAGACACTGATAACTACAACACAACCCACTACTCCTGTTTCTAATAGTCACATTCCATTTTCAGAAAAAATGTGAAAAAGCTGTGTCTTAAAATTGGGCTTTTGTAAACAGCTTTTTGGTTGCTTTCCTGTTTTAAATACATGTTTGAGAGTGTTTGGGGCGAAGTTATTGGGTCTCAGAATCTGTGGGAATATTTGTTCTCTGCAACCTGTGGTCATTATTTTTGACTGTTAAATCTTTTCCTATCCTTGAATAGAAATTTATTCTCATTTCTATATTATATGATTCTATTATGTAAAAATGTAAAAAGCTAGTGAAACGTAAGGAAAGTTAGGGTATTGCCCATGGCTTCATATTGAGATACTTGGCAGGCAGCCAGGCAACAATTTATGACAGAATGCTAATATATAGAATTATACAATACAAAATTATAGCTATTCTTCCTTTTACTCTCCTATGTACAACCAAATTTTAAGAAATAAACAATGATTCATGGAATCACCTATGGCAAAACTATTTAAAATCCCGCCTAGATTATGTAATGGGCATCACCCTCCCTTTGAATTTGAAATTTAGAACCTTTACTTTAACATAACATTTCATGCCTATGTTTCCTTAAGAAGTAGACCACAATATTTTTTTCTTTAGGATTTCATCATTCAGATATAGTAGTCTTTTAATTAATATTGAATGCCAACATCTTTTTCTGTGTTGTTCTAAAACCAAATCTTTAAAATCACTTATATTACACTTAAAAATACTATTAGGCCATTTATTTTGTTTCACAATGTTTAATATAATATTGCTGTTGCTTTTACTCATTTTTTAAAACCAATAATGGCTAAATATATTTGGCTCATACTGCATATTAGTATTCAAGTGTTCCTGATTCATTTTGTATTTAATTTTATGGTTAAACACAAAATACAATTTTCTTTAATATTTTAAAAACACTTTGTATAAGAGAAAATGAGTGTTTCACAGCTCTTGACACATTATAGTCAGTGAGTGATTGTTGAATGAATAAAGTGGTTTTAGGATACTGGATAAAAAAGCTTATCTAAAGCAACGCATATTTCTTATTATTATATACATGATGCTACATTTTACCAGTTCTCACCTAATATAAAATAAAAATGATTCAAAGAGTGATTTAAGTTGGTAATGAACCATGGTTTTGCTTTGTTTTCTTGTTCATTTTAGGTTTATTTTAAACAAATGCTTACTTTTCTTCTGCATTTCTGCTTTCTGGTGTTTTTAATAACCAGATGTTTCTAGTGGAAGCAATATTTCTAATGAGAAAGACTAACAAAGTGGAGCTTTTTAAAAATATATAGTTTAATGTAGAGTAAAATAGGAGAAAAGGTAACTTTCAAAAATTCATTTGCTTTGTTTTTATTTTGATTTTTGTAGGTTGGCTGCCTGGCTATTCATGTAAAGAAATGCAGACGTTTTACACCTAAGAGTATCCTTTCTTTTGATTTAAGAACTATGCTATGATCATATATCACTGTTTCACTTACATATTCTGCATTACAGGACACTCTAAGACTTGATGGCTTAAAACATTAACTGTTTTATTATCAATCACTATCTGCGCATTCACTACTGTGTTTCCCTGAAAAAAAGACCTAGCCGGACCATCAGCTCTAATGTGTCTTTTGGAGCAAAAATTAATATAAGACCGGGTCTTATATTGTATAAGACCCGGTCTTATATTAAAATAAGACCCGGTATTATATTATATTATATTATATTATATTATATTATATTATATTATATTATATTATATTATATTATATTATATTATATTATATTATATTATATTATATTATATTATATTAAAGACCGGGTCTTATATTAAAATAAGACCCAGTCTTACATTAATTTTTGCTCCAAAAGACAGATTAGAGCTGATGGCCCGGCTAGGTCTTATTTTCAGGGAAACATGGAAGGTGGTACTTCTGTTTCATGTCATCACAGCTGAGGCTGCAGTCAGCTGGCAGTTCAAAAGGGCTAGAATATCTGAAATGGCTCATTTATATGTCTAGTGCTTAGTGAGGCTGCCTGGAAGAATGGACTCAGTTGGGATGCTGAAGTGGTTGGACCTTCCCCTTTCCATGTAGTCCCAGGTCCTTGTCTTGTCTTCATTTCTTTCTGCATTAATTTTGATTAAAAAAATTACATTAAAATGTTTATCTTCGTTACTAAAGTTTGTGGTTTTATTTTAAATGTTGCGCCCTAGCTAGTGCCCTTCTCAACCTATCCTAATCCTAGCACTGGTCATGTCTGTTGCATATTAAAGTAGTCACAGGGCCAGGCCAGATTCCAGAGCAGAGGAAAATAAATTCTGCTTTTTGATAAGAGAGTGACAAAGGTTTTCAGCCATATATAATTGACCTTAGTCACCATATAACTTAAAGGAAAAATAAATATCTTCTTGGAAGATATATTACTAATTAATTTCTAAGTAATACTAATTTATTTCTAAGTAATTGCTTCTCTTAAACGTTGTTTAAAGGATTTATTTACCTTGGTGCCTTTAAGCTGAATTCCTATTAATAGATTGATCACGGCATAAACTCAGTGTCATTGTGAAGACTTAGGGTCTCTTTTTTATGTAAGTGAACTAATGAGAATTCTATATAAAGAGATTTTTTTAATGTAATTAGTTAAATCATAAAAACAAAATTGTTTTAGTGCATGGAGTGCTCTGAAAGATAAAAACAGACCAGTATAGTATAAATGAAGTATATAGTGAAGTGAATTAGAGTAGAATGCTGCTTTAAATTTTGTCTTAAAATAAAAAATAAATTACTCTCAAACGATGTATTTTTTGAATTTCTATACAATTATGCTTAGAAAAAAATTTTAGCTCTCTATTGTAAATGTTTAGTCACCTTAAATAAACAAAGAAAAATTTGCAAAGGAATTACAGTGGAAATGTGAGGGTAAAAATATGAGAAGTGGTCTAAGGAAGAATCATCCTTTTCCTCCTGATATTGTATCTACCATTGATGGGCAAAAATACTATTTTAAAGGACTTTTTTATTATTTACTATGCTGTACAATTACCTTCTTTATCTATTTGATTGATTCTTAGGTTTGGCCTGTATTGTTTAATGGATTAATTTTATATTGTGTTATTTTTCAATTACAACAAAATTTGCTTCCTAAATATCTATGTATTTTCAGTCAGTTTGCAACATTACAATAATTTATTCATTCGCATTTCTATAAACAACATTGTGAAACATACAAAGATGCGTAGTTTGCTACCCCAAAACAAACTATATAGCTCTAATGACCAGAATACTGTAATTAAGTTTGATGAAGTGAAATATTTTTCTGTACAGGTAATGTTAAAGTTCTCTTCTAGATATAAGAATGCATCTTTATAGTTTCAAATATTCTACATTATATCTTTTGGGGTGATAAGAAAGAATCAAGCACTTCCTTTTTATTTGATATCTTATAGTAGTCTTTCTATATTATGGGCTATATTTGTTTTTTGTTTTTTTAATAAACAGCTTACTGTAAAATGCATAATCTTAGTGGCCTTCTTCCCTAAAATCTTACTGTCTGTGAGTCTGTTTATCACACCTGCATTTTTCTCTGGCTTGCTCTTCCCCTCCCATCTACCTTCTCCTACCCTATCGTAGTCGGTTCCGGCTGTTCTAACAAATTACCATAGACTGGGTGGCTTAAACAACACTTAATTCTCACCTTTCTTGAAGGTAGGAAGTTCAAGATCAAGGTGCTGTCAGATTTGTTGTCTGGTGAGATCCTAATTCTTGGTTTGCCAATGGCTGTCTTCTCATTGTATAGTGATATGGAAGAGAGCAAAGAGAGATCATCTTTTTACTGTCTCTTCTTATCAGGGCACTAATCCAATTCATGAGGGTTCCACCCTCACGATCTAATTACCCCCAACACCCCACCTACAAATACTATCACATTGGGGATTTAGGCTTCAACTTATGAATTTTGAGTGGACACAGATGTTTAGTCTATAGCATACACTTTCTTTTTTCTTATCTCCTCCTGTCCCTCTCTCCTTTCTTCTTATATAAAATCTCTCCAAGTATTTTTGCATGGATTAACTTATTCAGTCTTTATAAACTGCCATATATATATACATATATACAGACATATATTTACATATATATGCCATATACACACACACACACACACATATGTGTGTGTATATATATATATATATATATATATATATATATATATGCCTCCTAAAAAGAGTATATAAATACTCTTATTAGGAGCCTTATTTTGCAGATGAGGGAACCGGTACTGTAAGATTTAAAGAATTTTCATAAGGTCATGAAAACTAGTAAATGATGGAGCTGGAAATAAATCAGTCTGACTTCAGACTGAACTTCTGGTGCCTCTCACACCAGAGCTTGCTGTGCTGAGAATTTGCTTTTGTTTATAGTTAAGCTTCTTAGAATATTAAACGTATCTAAGAGTTTTCTTTAAAATGAGCAACACTATTTCATGTAGCTGGAAGATTCATTGATTAGTCCAGTTGTTTCCCAATAGTTTTGTTACACTGGTTGAATTTTATTGAAATCCTAAAAATTTCCTCTATGCTCCATATTTTTATTTTTTAAAAACTTCATTTTGCTTAAATGTTGAATATTGAAGAAACTTCTTTAAGCATAGGTTTAAAAAAAAAAGACATAGTTATGCTAAAGGTAATCCATGCTATTTATTTAACTTTGCAAAGAGTTTTCCTAAGCTTCATTGCCAAATTTTGGAGAATTTTATGGATATATGTCCATTTAAATAAAATGTGAAATTAATACTGGAAAATAATATAAATTAACAGTGTGCTTATCTTCATTAACATAATCAAAATCTTTTTCCTACATTTATTTTAATAGAACCTATTAGTTTAAGAATATTAAGAGAATTTTAATGGAACTCAGAAGTTTGGGAATGACTTATTCATGATTACATAGAAAATTGCACAAGCAAACAAAAAAAAATTGACACATATTAACACCAGGGAAATTTAAAAAATGATACAGCAAAGGAAATATAATCATTATAACTATAATGTTAAAGTCTGAAAAATAGTTACATATGCATAATAATGTAAACACTAAGTATTAGTCGAACAAAAAAGTAAAACATAACATATTGAGGAATGAGGAAAAGAGAAATGTGAAAATTGTCAGGGGAGGGTGTTGAGAGCTCATATTTTTCTTGCACAATAAGCAGTCAATAGATAGTATCTAAAAGTGAAAAAATCAACTAACAATAATATAAGCATGTTATACTTAGAAACATGATTTCATGACAAAAAATCCGGGGAAACCCCGTAATAAGGTTGAAAGTTGGCTTCTGAGGAGTAGAAATTAGGGGATGGGTAGGGTAGTGTTCTAAACATGTTTACTTATAGAGATATGACTCGATGACATGGAGAGACTAAGGCCATCGAAAGAAGAATTTATTACTAATATTTCCTGAGAAAATGAGACACACCATTCACACAGGGCCACAGGGGAAGTATCCAGTTGGTCAGGAAGCAGAAGACAGAAGCAAGGGGAGAGCCTAGGCCAAAGCCTTCACTGAGCTTTCCTTGAGTAAGGCAATGCAGGACAGAGTCAGCAGTTTAGGGCTAGCCAATTTGAATAATTCCATCAGGTTTGGGCCTGTCTCTGGTTGCTAGGTACTAGGCCCTAGGGGTGATTTAGGGCCGGGGAAGTTAGATGGGGAGGTGATTAGAGCTCTAAGTGTGGAATTGGTTAGTTTGCATGTGAAAGATGTGCTTCTTTACAGCCACGCCCTTTGCTCTCTCTAGGAGCTGGCTAGCCTGTGAAGGGAAAGTCTCTCTCTGGCCAGCAAGCTTCTTTTATTTTACTTTTTAATTTTAATTTTTCAGTTACAGTGGACATTTAATATTCGTTTCAGGTGTACAACGTAGTGGTTAGACATTTATATAATTTACGAGGGATCCCCCCCATAACTCTAGTACCCACCTGGCACCATACATAGTTATTACACTATTGTTGACTATATTCCCTATGTTATACTTTACACCCCTGTGACTATTTTGTAACTACCAATTTGTACTTCTTAATCCCTTCTCTTTTCACCCAGCTCCCCCAGTCCCCGTCCCCAAACAAACAGATTAATGGATATTGCAAGCTTCTAAAGATGTCAAAACATCATAAAATACAGGGAAAAAAGGTTAATACAGGTGGGAGGAAAAAAAAACACAGTTCCTTTGTTTTAACCATTGTAGAACTGTTTGACTTTTAAACTAGGTACAATATAACTAGGATAAAATAAAATACTGTATATATTTCAGGACTTTTAATTTGCTGAAACTTACAAAAACACACAAACCAAAAAATAAAAAGGAATAGTAAGTGGATTTAACTTAGTTTAATTCTGCTGGAAGGCTGTTGGGTAAGTGATGTACTAAAAGCTCATATTGAAGATTGAATAGTAGTGGATTTCTGATCTGGCCATACTGGAGTAGCTGACATTGGATTTATTCTTTGCTCTAAAGAACTGTAAAACTATGTTCTGGTATTTGACAATGGAAATTGGAGGGCTGAAATTATTGAGAGAAGGGAAGCACTAGAGGTGAGCTCCACATTTACAGCAGGTTTCTGTCTGGCAGTGAACCTGGTACAGGGAAGTGAAACCCAAGCAAAATCGCAGCCTTGTGAGGGGAAGGAAGCAGAGGCTGAGCAGAGGAAACAGATGAGAGTATGGGGCTGCTAAGGTGGCTGGAATTTGTAAGGAGGCGTGCTAGAGAGGAGGGAGCAGCAGACAGGGAGCCCCAGGAATCTCTGTAGACATTCCACTCAGATTCTTGACTGGATCCTAAGTTGTTCATGAGCAAGGAGTGTTTCTAGGAGACAGTGCAGAGAACAGATGCTGGAGAGCTGAGAGCTGAACAGAGATTTCAGAAGTCACAATTTCAGAGTCATTGGAGTCTGACATAGCTAAAATGGAGAGGCCTGGTTGAACATTGTCAGTATTCATTTGAGATTCCAGAAAGGCCAAGCCTTCAGAGTAAGTACCGTTTCCTAAGAGTAAGGGTTAAACTCTAAGACAAAGAACAAAAACCTGAAATAGACCCATCCTTAAACCAAGCTGTCACAGGATCAAGATGGTCTGCCAGTAATTAATTGCCTTTCAGAGAAGAACTTAATACTTTTTAGAGGAAGATATGAAAACTAAGAGTCTCTACTACATATTTTTTACAATGCCATCATACAATAAAAATTGCTACTCATGGAGAAATAAAAACAGGCAATAGAGATAAACCCACAGGTGAGTAAGAGCAGACTTCCCATCAGAAACAGCGGCGGTCAAGTGACAAGGGAATGCCATCTTTCAAGTGCTAAATAAAAAACCCCTAGATTTCTAAATCTAGTGAAAATATTCTTCAAAACTATTGTAAAAGACAAAAGCTGAGAGACTTTGTCTAGGAGACCTTCATTATAATAAATGGCAAAGGAAGTTTCAAGTTGGAGAGGAATCCCAGATAGAAACCCAGATGCACAGGGAGGCATGAAGAGCACAGGTAATGGTAAATTTTGGGGTAAAAATAAAAGACTATTTAAAAAAATACTATTTTTAAAAATGTTCTTTAAAAGACTATAGACTGTTTAAAATAAAGTAATGATGATGAATGGTAGAATTTATGTCATATGTAGAAGAGAAATAGGTGACAAGAAGAGCACAAAGGATAAGGAGGTATAAGTGGAATTATGCTGTTGTGCATGATATGGTAAAACAGTCCCATTTACAATTGCATAAAAAATGAAATAACTAGGAATAAATTTAATCAAGGAGGTAAAAGACCTGTATATTGAAAACTACAAGACATTGATGAAAGAATTTGAAGACACAAATAAGTGGAAGAATATTCCATGCTTATGGACTGGAAGAATTAATATTGTTAAAATGTCTACACTAGTCAGAGCAATCTAAAATTTCAGTGCAACCTCTATCAAAATCCCAATGGTATTTTTCACAGAAATAGAAAAACAATCCTAAACCTTTTATATAACCACAAAAGACCCTGAATAACCAGTGCAATCTTGAGAAAGAAGAATAAGCTGGAGGCATCACACGTCATGATTTCAAACTATATTACAAAGCTATAGTGATCAATACAGAATGGTATTGGCATAAAAATGAACATATAGATCAATGGAACAGAATTGAAAGCTCAGAAATAAACCCACACATATATGGTGAATTTATGACAAAGGAGCCAAGAATATTCAATGGAGAAAGGACAGTCTCTTCATTAAATGATGTTGGGAAAACTGGACAGTCACATGTAAAAGACTGAAACTGGAACACTATCTTACACCATATACAAAAACAAACTAAAAATGTACTAGACTTGAAAATGTATAAGACCTGAAACCATAAAACTCCTAGAAGAAAACATAGGGATAATTCCTTGATATCGGTCTTAGCAATGATTTTTTGGATTTGACACTAAAAGCAAAAGCAAAAGCAAAAATAAACAAGTGGGACTACATCAAACTGAAATCTTCTGCACAGCAAAGGAAACCAACACAAAATAAAAACACAACAGACAGGAGAAAATATTTGCAAATCATATATCTGATAGGAGGTTAATATCCAAATATATCTAAAGAACTTATGCAAGTCAATAGAAAAAAAAATCCAACTTAAAAATGAGCAGAGGATCTGAATAGACATTTTCCCAAAGAAGACATCCAAATGGCCAACAGGTGCATGAAAAGATGCTCAACATCACTAATCATTGGGAAATGCAAATCAAAACCATAGTGAGCTAGTACCTCATACCTGTTAATATGGCTACCATCTATTATAAAAGACAGTAACAAGTATTGGCCAGGATGTGGAGAAAATGGAACCCTTGTGCATTATTGATAGGATGGTAAAATGGTGCAGCCACTATGGTAAACAGTATGGGGGTTCCTCAAAAAATGTAAAATAGAACTACCATATCATCCAGTAATTCTATTTCTGGGTATTTATCCAAAGAGAACAAAATCACTACCTCAGAAAGATATCTGCACCCCCATGTTCATTGCAGCATTATTTACAATAGCCAATACATAGGAAAAAACCTAACTGTCCATCCATAGTTGGATTTTTAAAATGTGATACACACACACACACACACGAATATTATTCAGTCATAAAAAGAAGGAAATCCTACCATTTGCAACAACATGGATAGACCTTGAAGGCATTATGCTAAGTGAAATGTCAGACAGTAAGACAAAATTGTATGATTCCACTTAAACGTGGAATTAAAAAAACAAACAAAGAAAACCCAAGCTGAACTCATATGTACAAAGAACAGATTGGTGGTTGCCACATGTGGGGTTTTGGGGATGGGTGAAATGGGGGAAGAGGTCAAAAGGTACAAACTTCCAGTTACAAGACATAAGTCCCGGGAATGTAATGTACAGCACGTGACTGTAGTTAATAATACTGTATTGTATATTTAAAAGTTGCTAAGGGGGTAGATCTTAAAAGTTCTCATCAGAAAAAAAATGTAACTGTTATGATGGGTGCTACAAACCTATTGTGATAATCATTTTGCAATATATACAAATATCAAGTCATTTCGATTGTACAGCTAAAAGTAATACAATGTTACATGTCAATTATATCTCAAAATTGTTTTTTTAAAAAAGCACTTAGAATCTTGAGTTAGGGAGGCATGAGATTTTTAGAGTATGAATTTTAAAGGTGACATGATAATAGTATTGTGTTACAGAATTCAGGGTAGTAGAGTATTCCAAATTGAGACAATGGTATACATTTTATGAAAAAAATAAAGAAAAAAGACTGAAAAGACTGTTGAATGTCTTTTGATATTGCATGTTTGGATTCCCTAGATTATTTGGATTGGATATTGGATATTGGATTACCTTTAATAATGTAGTTCCAGCAGAGTGCTAAGGTTAACGTAGTTGAGTGTTTTTTTCAACTTTGTGTAAATTTAAAAAAGAGAATGTAGGCAATGGGTGTTTCAAAAAGACTATAATTGACATTAGACATAAACAAGATCCTGATTTTTGTTGACATTAGGGTATATGTGACTCTGAGATTGAAAAGTTTTAAGGCTAATAACATACAAAAACTAATCATTGGATTTGCACATAATATAATATAGTTTATGGGTGTATTCAAAAATTATATCTGAAATTTAGACTGAAAATTTAATGCTTTTTTAAATATGTATTTTGTATCAAGGTTCCCAGACGTCAAGATGATGAGAGGAATAATATTTACTTGGAACTAATGCAAAATGATAATAAAGAAAAATATCCTCTCTTGTTAGGGAGTGTTCAGGTACACCTTTATGAAGTAATTCAGGTATGTATCAAAATCATTTTTCACCTTGGTATCACATTGTTCAGTTGGTGTTCGTTGTTATGATATAGCTATACCTGATGGACTCCTTTTGTTTATTATCTGCCTTCCAACTCATGTGCTTAGGAAACAGTATCTCCTGCTAGCTATAAAAAAAAAAAAAAAAGAAAAAGAAAGAAAGATTTGGTTTATAACAGCATAATGTTTTTGAAAATTTATTTTCTGGAAGGACAGTGATACAACCTGAAAGACTAAGCATATCTTATTGTTTTCTGAAATGTTTTAAAATAAGACTCTAATCACAAACTCTCTTAGTTGGGAGCGTGAATTTCAGTTCTTTTATCCTGAGTTGGGCTATTTGCCATCTGCCCTGTGTGTGTCATTTAGGGGTCAGCCAAAGTTTTTGGCAGAATTTATACACAGATTTTTGCGGTTCCTTGCCTTTCTCTTTCTCCTTCCTAGGAGACTCCCTGGCCCTTTCCAGCAGTCATGGTTGCCCTGAACTCAAAGGAAGAAAACTAATTTGTTAGTGAACAAGCATGAACAATCTGAAGGGTTTTCAGTGATTCAGTGATATTTGTTAGGGCATAAAGCAAGGAAGCCCTCAAAGACTGATGGAGTTATGTCAAAAGACACAGAAACCAAATTGCAGAGACTCCTACTGGCCAATTTCAGGGTAATTTGAATATCAAAAAGATCATTACAAATTCTGAATAAAGAAAAATCTATGAATCCTTGGTGATTTTCAAAAAATAAATAAATAAAAGAGCATGGGAAGAAAAAGGGAAGTTTTTTATTTTTATATAGAAGAATGAAAATAAGTATAGAAGGAATGATGGAATTACAAATTCACCATTTTTGCAACTCTTTATAGTAAATAATGATTAACTTAACAGTTAAGACTTAGCAATGGTACCCTGTTTCCCCCAAAATAAGACCTAGCCGGACAATCAGCTCTAATGCATCTTTTGGAGCAAAAATACTTTATAAGACCGGGTCTTACATTATATTTTATAAGACCCGGTCTTATGTTATATAAGATCGGGTCTTATATTAATTTTTGCTCCAAAAGACACGTTAGAGCTGATTGTCCAGCTAGGTCTTATTTTCGGGGAAACACAGTACTAAAAACATTAGGTAAAAGGTTATTAGGGAACAAGATACTTACATGGTGCCACAGTAATGATCCATAGATTAATTACTGCAAAGGGGAAAATGTGCCTGTATAATAGAGAGACGTGGTGGTTACCACTTTAAACAAGAGTTTGAACCTTGCATGAGTAACTATGGACAACTTAACATCATGTACTTCCTACGGCGGCACAATGTAGACACATCATTACCTATGAATTATTCTCATCAAAAATGTTTAACTCAAGTATAATCAAGCTGAGTCTAGATCTAGCTTTTAGTTTAACAGGAATTTAGGGGATAGGGAAAAAAATTAAACACTACCATGATGATAAGTTAACTCCATAATGTGAGACATACCATCTTTAATTCCTTAAAAAGTTAAGATCATTAAAACAAACAAACAAAGATAGAGGAACTGTTCTAGATTAAGAGGTATAACAACTTTGAATACAGATTTGAAGAAGTTACAAAAGACATTCTTGGGACAATTAGGAAATTTTGAATATATACTGAATATTAGATAAAATTCTAAAATTGTTCATTTTCTGAAGTGTGATGCTGATATTGTGGTAGAAGAATATCCTTGTTTTTACAGTATGTAAGGTGAAGTTTTAACATTTTGGAGTGAAGTGACATGATGGCCGCAATTTATAAAAATGGTGCAGTAAATATATATATATCTATATACACACACACATATATACACACAGGCATACACACACACGCAACACATACACACAGATAAAGTAAACATGGAAAATGCTAGAACAGTTTTAACATTTGTTAAATTAAACAAATGTTTGAACTTGTTTAAATAGGTGGAAGGTATATTGGTACTTGTTATAGTCTTTCAACTGATCTGTGTGTTTGAAAATTGTCATATAATAAGAACTTGGGGAAAATCAGATAACTTTCCAATATATTAGCAAGAGGCATCAGGTGAAGAAGAACATGTTGACTAATGAATAACAGTTAAGCACTGGAAGATTCTCAGAAGAATTTGGGGAGAGGAATGATGAAAATTCATTACATGGCAATTTAGGCATCAGAAATATGTGACATTAGTCACATTTTGTTGAAGTAGCTAGAATACTCATATTTAGACTACATTTGTTTGTGCGAACTTTTCAGTATTTAGTTTTATGAGGATAAATTTTTTAAATGAAAATAACACCTACCATCCCACAATTCTTGCACAGCATTTCATTACCAGAATTTCCTTCCAATTCTTTTTTATAAACAGAAGCAGAAGAATAGAAAATACAAAGAGAACCAAATACAAATTCTAGAACTGAAAAATACAGTATTTGAAATAAAAATTTTATTTCATAGACTTTGCAGAATAGAAATGTCAGAGGAGAGACTTTTTTCCCCTAATTTCTTTAAAATATATATCACCAAAACAAAAACTATAATCTTGTCTTGTGGGGTTTATAATGTTTGTAGATGTGATGCATATGACAACTACAGCAAAAGGATGGGATGGGTGCTGGGGCTTAAATGATGTAGAAAATCACAAGATTTTTGTATTTCCCCCCGATTATATCTTTGAAAACTGTAATACAGTATCAACCAAGATGCAGAACATTTCTATCTCTACATGTTGCCCTTTTATAGCTATACCCACTTCCCTCCCACACCGTTCTCATTTCAAGGATGTTATATAAATGGAATCGTACAGTATGTAACCTTTTAGGATTCTTTTTTTTCATCCAGCATAATTCTCTGGAGAATCATTCAGGTTGTTGCATGTATTGAGAGCTTATTCCTTTTTTTGTTGTTGAGTAGTAATAGTCCACGGTGTGAACGTACCACAGTTTGTTTCATCATTTGCCCCCTGGAGGGCATCTGAGTCGTTTCCAGTTTGGGGTTGTTATGAATAAAGCTGCTATAAACATTCACGTCCAGGATTTTGCAAGAACATAAATATTCATTTCTCGGGTTATTTCTGGGGTGTAAGGTGGTTGCTTGTGCAGTTTTTAAAGAAACAGCCAAACTGTTTTCCAGAGTGGCTGTGCCATCGTACATTCCCACGAGAAATGTAGGAATGATCCAGTTTCTGCTCATCCTCGTGTGTATAGTCACTATTCTCTACTTCAGCCATTCTGATAGGTGTGTAGTGTATCTCGTTGTGGTATTAATTTGCAATTCTCTAATAGCTAATAATGTTGGAATGTGTTTTCATGGGGGCCTTTTAATTTGATTATTCCATTTTTCCTGAAGTGTTTAAATAGGTACAAGAGGCATAGGCTGTTGCACAGACTCTACCTCAACTGTACAGTAAAAGGTCAAGGACAGTTCTGTTATTACGATGGTTCTAGTCAACAAGCTTGTGCTGTTCTGTATGTTCTCCAAAGTTTGAGCTCCATCATTTGCTATTTGGGTCACATGCGGGGTAGGCTATACACCATTTATTTCGGTTCTAGAACTGCTAGCTAGGGTCGAAATCCTCATGCAGACTGATAAAATCTAGTGCTTGGATGAGGTGGAAAGACCTGATGACCAGACCCAAACCACAGATCATGGGAAGGCCATCTGATTGTACAATTATCCTGCCAGTACACATGGAGAGGACACACATATATTTTTATAATTGTCAGTTAGTGTCAGTTGCTTTCTGAATGTAATTGACTCTGATTATGGAGGACAAAAACCTTGAGTTGAATTAAACAAATCACATAATAGATTTTACATAGGTTTATAAAGAAACAATTAGTTTGTAGCATGAATCCCTAATCCCTGGTTCCTTCCTATCCCCGATACATCTTGGTCCCTTTGAGGTTCTGAGAGAATCCAGACACATCAGCTAGCTGTTAAGCCTTAGGTAATTAAGGCATATAAGTATATTGGAGTTTATAATATTCCTGTATTGATTATAAAAGGGAATGTGATTAATTTTGGGATGAATCGTACTATTTGTGTTTATTGCTTTGGTTATATGATCCTTACTAGATGAGCCGAGGACTAGGTGATAAATTCAACGGTTAGACAGATTGGTAGCCACTGCAATTATTTGAGAAAGGCAACAGAGAATTCAAAGGCGTACAGGATTGTTACAGTAATGGTCCCTACAGAATCATATCTCTCTGTAGCCATACCTCTGAGGAGTGTACAGTTTCCCCCTCCCCTCCCAGGCTTAGCCATGTAACTTGCTTTGTGCAGAGCAGACCCAAATTCAGGACAGGAAGCCAAAAAGCTCATTGCCACACATTGAAACTCACCAGAGGAGCTGACTGAAGCCAAGCCTAAAACTCAGTGGATCTGGATGAGATGCACATTCAGGATGAATATTTTAATTGGCTCCAGTGAAAACTCAGTTGGGCAGATCTGAATGGGACCTGCAGAAACAATACAAATACATTTACAATAGTTAAAAGTATGACTAAAAGTTTACTTTTATATGAGGGAGATGAATCAATAGGTTGAAATCTTTGATCAAAAGCAGAGACAGTTTATAAAAGAGAAGAAGAAGAAAAAGGCAGTCTTGGAACAGTGAGATGTTTCCCCACTCCCCACTTTGGAAAAGGGAAGCTATCAAAAGCAAGAAGCTATTATATAAAGAGCAGGTTGAAGGGTCATTAAGGAAATCAGTTTAAGTTATTTACGAATTTCCTGAGAAATCTTATGATATTATATGAAGAACTTAGAGCAGGTCTTTGAATAATGTCATTTTGTTATAAACATTGATGAAATGCCATAGGAACTTAATTAACTCTTGTTTATATCAATTAGCCTATGGTATTGGTGGAATTGCTATATGTCATTTCGCTTAAAGTCCCAGAACCTATCAACTACGTTGAGTGAAGACTTACTGTTTATGATAAGCTAATTCTGTGCAATGTCTGCCATTGTAACCACCTATTATTTCCCTCATTATAATATCTCATCAGGAACTGAAAGGGCAGGTGTTAAATAGATTCTTGTAGAGTAGGGGGTGCAAGCGATGTGTGAACCAGGTGCCAGATTTCACTAAATGAGAATTAGTGAACAGAATGTCTAAAAGACATGCCAGACAACAGGAGACTTAAAAGAGGAAAACTGTTTATATCTACATGGAAACAATAGGAGGATGTGTAGAGGATGTTACCCCACCTCCTGATCCTGAAGTATGTGAGCCTTCACTTGAGGGGTCTGTAAGGGAAGTAGCATCCTTAGTGGTGAGCAAGGTCTCAGGTAAAGCAAAGGGGAATGTTTAGTGGAGCAGTTAAAGATGTAAGGTTGTTTGTTAATCATAGAATGGGAATTCCATGAACCACAATGGAAAATGCTGGGAAGAAAGGGAACCGTGGGATGATGGATTAGGTAGGACTAATAGCACAGCAGAGATGTACCAGATATAGTGACCAGGGATACTATCAAAGATTTACCTGGTTAAAAAGATCCCAATAGTTCCTGAGAGATGTGAGAAGCAGTTCTGTCCTGAGTCTGCTTATCTTGTAGATTTGCGTTTAACCCTTCAAAAGGAGTGTAGGCAAGGGGGTTCCCTCTAAGACTTCCAAAAAGGGGAACTATAACTAGCAGGAACATTTTTGTCTAAAACATAAATGTAAATATTAACCTTTATTTTTGGTAAAACCTGGAATTTTTATTTTCTTCCAACCATTCATTATGTTTATATTTTAGCTATTAAATTAATATGTGTATTAAAAATCATTACCTGATTTTTAAAAAAAATTATGCAATGGTTTGGATTATATACAGGTGACTACATGAGTGAGTCTATATTTTAGAACTTTATTATTTATTACTTTTTCTAGAAAGGATGCTTTACTGAAGAATTTCAAATGCTGAATAAAAATACAGTAAGAACTTGACTGAAACTTCCAAAGTTTTGTGCACACACTTAACATTTCATGTAACTTTAATATTGTTTGTAGCCTCTGATACTGTTTTTCATTCTTTTGTTACACTACTCGTCACTGTTTGAATTAATGGAAATGTATTAAATAGAAAGTACAATATTTGCTCACAAAAATCTTCATCTCCACTTTTTTTTTGTTTTGTTTTGCTGCTATCTTACTGTATGGTGAACAAGAAAATTAGAAAATATTGGGTAAGAGAGTAAAATGCCTTTTTTGACTGCATAGCCTTAAGATCCTCACTTGCTGAATTAAGGGACTTATTATTTTTCTCCTTGAGGAGCTTCTAAAGCAGTGGTGTCCAAACTTTCTTCAACATTTTTCACCAAGGGCCATATGCGGTAAAATACACAAACAGCCGGGCCACTCACTCGAGGTGAAGTACGTATTGCCTCACCTGGTTTATTTAAGTAAACTAAATATGTTTTTGGAATTTGCTGCGGGCCAATTAACAATGGATCACGGGCTGTAGCTGGCCTGCGGGCCGCAGTTTGGACACCCCTGTTCTAAAGAGTTATTTACAATTCTTACTTGAATTTCTTTTTAAGTACTTAAAAATTGGCTTCTGCTGCCAATAGTCAAGAGACTTAAAAAAACAGAATGATGCTCGTTTGAGATCATTACCTCTGACACCCTCCTTCATTTCACATATGAGCAGGCTGGTTTCAGAGAGATTAAATCACTTGTCTAAATCAAAATATTATCTGAAAATGGAAGTGGAGGTGGGAGACATGTGAGTAAATACTTTTAAAAATATATACGTGTATATTAATATATATACACATATATATCAGCATAATCCTATTAACAATTGTAAATTGATATTCCTTATATTTTAGTCATATAATATTCCTTAACTTTAGCATAAAAGTTTTTAACATTTTGGGAACTTAGAAGATTCTGCTATAGGAGTTCCTCGTATAAATGTTTATTTGTTTTTTAAATCAGGAGATTCATGCTTTGTTTTTCTAACTTAAAGAATTGTGAAGTAAAAATATCACTTGTTAGCACTTCTTCATTAAAATAGCTTTCTGATCAAATAGTAAAATAAATTTGCTACATGTTTAGTTTATCTGCAGGGTGGAAGTGGAATTTATGTTCTCCTATGGAAACTTTGGTTATGGATTTTCACATCAGGTTAGTTCCCCTTTTAAAATTTATTCTACTGCTGCTCTTCAGTCAAATCATCCTCTTCTGAGTCTCTATCCTTTCCAGTTTGATAAATTCTTTAAAATAAGTATTTTTAAAAGAATGCTGTTTTTCTCCAGCCTAAAGAAAAATGAAACTTTATCATTATTTGCTTATCCATAGTATAATAATGATCTTCTATTCAGCACATCTTTATTATAATACTTGCTCTTGTCTTTTGTGTGTGTCTGTGTATGTGTGTATACCCACTTATGTTAATTGAAAACAAAATTATTTAACTATTCAAGAAGTGAGTGTGGATTTTTATATCTAAAAGTACTTAATTAAAAATGTTATTCAGATAACATTTTGTGCTCTGATCACATAAGCTTCTTTCCCCTGTGGTTGTTTCAACATCTGGTGTTGTTTGTATCCTCCTTTATTCATCAAGAAAGTAATATGCCCAAAGAAGATGTCTTCCTAGCTTTAGCCTGCCCCTTTAAATTCACTACACATATCCATGTTGCAGTGAAAGAGTTTGTACATTAACCTATGTCCTTTTCTTTCATGATGTCCTTAGGTTAGATTCCTAGAATGGAAATTATTGTCCAAAACAATGAACTTTTCAAGGAATTGTTCTAGATAAGGTATACCACCATATATTTTCACTAAGTGTTTGAAAGAATTCTTGATATCCTTGGATATTATCACAGCTTTGGGGCGTTTATAAATCTAGTCCTATTAGTGCTGCTATTATACAGGGGAAATGACCACTATAATCTGTCATTTTTAGTTTTTGATACTTTTTTATAGTCTTGGTTGTTTTTTCATTATGAATTGAGAGTGGGTACAGTCTTGTTAAAAAGCCTACCACTTTGTTAACTGAGAAATCTCTGTAAAATGTATTTTAAAATTTTGCCTATGGTATATCATTAAATATTTTTAATACATTTTGAATCTGAGGTAAGTAATATAGAAATGAAAGCCACTAGGCGCAGGTTTTCTTTTTTTTCTCTGCTTTGATATTTTTTCTTTTCTTTTTGCCTATTATCTTTATTTCCTTATCATGAATTAGGCCTTACAGGGGCCCCTAATTGTTTAGTCCTTATTGTGACAATCATAATTTATGAGCACCAACTTTAGAGAGATATCCTATTCTTAGGGAGATATATCCTTTTCAAATAAAGCTTGGCAAGTATTGTTTTATGTGGACTCTACTACAAACAAGGAACAAAAGGATTGTATGGAAAAGAGTGGGGAATATAAAAAAAAGTTCAACTTGAGTTTATGTCACTGAACTTTTTGGTAATATAGTCCCCTACTTACCTGTCATGATAATGTAAAAAGAGTACTTCACTAGGGGCAGATAAAGCTGCATTCAAATCTTGGCTCTCTTGTCTATTGGGTAACCTTGAACCAATTACGATTTTCTGTGTTGTCTGTAAAATGGGCACAGTTATCTACCTAATAGGATTATTGAGAGGATTAAATAATATTAAAGATAAAAACTTCTTTAATATTAATATTAAATTATTAATATTAATGTATCTTCAATAATTTATTGAGACATTTAGTGCTCAATAAATATTAATTCTTTCCTCCTCTCTTAATTTCTTTTCACCTTAATATGAATCACGTAAGGCTTATTTAGTAGCCCTAGAGCATATGTAACTAAACAGTATTAAAATATACTTACCATTTTCTTCAGTTAAAATCTCTTCAGAAAAGTATTGAGCCATCCATGTTTTTGAACGTTGCACCACCTCCAGAAAGAACAGACCCCATGACGTAAGTGTTTGAAGCCTTATTAACACAGTCAGATTGTGTGGCATTTAAAACATTTAGGCCATTTGACATAGCATTTTTGTTGTATTAACACATGGCCAGAATGGGTCAGAATCCAAGGTAAAGAGAGCAGTGAAGTGTTCTCCTTAAAAAAAAGGGAGAAATTTTGAGTTTCTGGGTAGAGCCCTGGAGAGAGGAGGTGAGGAGGTCTAGAGATAAGCAAAAGAAAAGAAGGGGTGCCAACTTCATGGATGAAGGAGGGAAGGGAGGGGTAGTCTGATGAGGAAAGTCAGCCAGTGGGATATTCCTTTTGTAGGAAGCAGTGAGGGACTTTTAAGATTAAAGTGTCTAATAGTTTTTTGTTTTCAGTTCTGCAGTATAGTAATGTTGCCCCCACTTCTACACACTTCAATTGTTACTAAATCTTCAGCAAAAAGTCTATTTATGGTCAAAAAATGTCATTAGCAAATCAACAGTAACTTAAAATATAATATGTAAACCAGTGTTGAAATTTCAACAGTAAAAACAGATCAAAGAAAAATGAGCACCTGAGAGATTTATTTAATCTATAATTTTAAGAATAGGAAATGGGAAATTTCTGAAATGGGATTGAGGGAATTAGGTATAGGATGGGAAATTATATTCTGAAGTATTTATTGCCCTATGTAGTCTTACCGACACTGGGTATTATCATTAAAAATAAATTTTGTTCATTTGATATTGGTGATTTGTTGAAATAGTCAAGTGCAATGTTTTTCTTACGTTTATTGATTGTTATTTCCTTATCCATTCATTTATTGATTCAATAAACATTTATTGAATGTATGCTATACCCCCAAGACATTGCAAATACAAAGATAAATGAGGCCTGGTCCCTGCCCTAAAGTAACTCATGGTTTAATGCAAAGGTAACATGTAAAAAATACTGTATACATAGTATAATACAAATGGGATATGCGCCCTCTAGAGGTAAACATAAAGAACTATTGGACAAAGCCAAGGAACTTTTCACACAACTTAGGGGAGTTAGAAAGAAAGTACTATCAAGAAAGTCTCCACAAAAGAAACAGTGTTTGAAGTAAGACTTGAAAAATGAGTAGTAGTGCAACAGGTTGGTTCTGTAAGGGTTAGGAGACACATTCCCCAAAGAGGGTACGTGTGTAAAAGGTGGGAGCCATAAGAGGCTACATGGTATTGGAGAACAGTGAGTAGTTAGGTGCGAGTGGCTAAGAGCATAGGAACAAGGAGGGGAGCAATGGAAGATGGAAGATAAGCTGGAGCAGTCAGCAGGGGCAAGATGTGGTGGTTAAGAGTTTATGCTTTAGATCCAGACTGTATGGGTTACTTACATCTTGGCTCTGCCATGTACTAGCTGTGTGACCTTGTGCAAGTTACTTAGGCTCTTTGTGCTTCATCTATTGGATGGGATAAAAATAATTACCCAATTGAGTTACTGTGATGATTAAATAAGTTACATATAAAGCACTTAGAACATGGTAGCAAATAGTAAAATACTTGGTTGGTTGTTAGCTACTTACTAAAGTAATAAATATGTTATCATCGCCGTCATTATTATAGGTTTTTGCTTCTCAAATGTGAGTAAATTTTACTGTTTTGAATATTCAGGAGTGTGTCAGGGTAAAACAAAGGCACTGGAAAATATGGTCAATCTTTCTGGAGTATTACTTTACTCAAAAATTTTGAGAGGGAAAATGTTATATTAAAATTAACATCTACATATTATGAAATAAAAATTTTAAATTACATAAATTTTTAAGATGACAGAGTGCTTCCAAGAAATGATGTGTTTATGTCTAACTGCATTAAGGTACACCTCCAGAGACCTCCACTGTCCTCTACCCATAAGAGTTCTTGATTGGAAAAGTTTGGAGATGCTGCAGGAGATATATGGGTAGAACCACTGAAGAATTCTAAGTGGGGGAAATACCATGATCAACGTACATTTTATAATGATCATATCAGTAGGATTGAATATGGACAGAAAGGGTTTAGGATTGGAGGAAGCTGTTGTATCTCACGTAGACGTGAGAGATAATGACAATCTGAACTAAGGAAATGGATTAGTGGGTGTAACAGTTAATTTTACGTGTGAATTTGACTGGGCCATGGGGTACCCAGATATTGGTCAAACATTATTCTGTGTGTTTCTGTGAGGGTGTTTTTGGATGAGATTAACATTTGAATCAGTAGACGGAAGCAGATTGTACTCCCTAATGCAGGTGGCCTTCATCCAACCAGCTGAAGGCTTGAATAGAACAAAACAATCTGACCTTCCCCTGAGAAAGATAATTCCTCTTGCCTGACTGCCTTTGAACTGCAACATTGGCTTTTCCTGCCTTCAGACCCAAATGGAAACATCAGCCATTCCTGGATATGAAACCTGTAGATTTTAGGACTAGAACTACACAGTTTGCCCTCCTGGGTCTCCAGCTTGCCAACTCATCCTGCAGATCTTGGGACTTGTTAGCCTCCATAATGAAATTAGCCAATTCCCTATAGCAAATCAATCTCTCATCTTATTGGTTCTGTTTCTCTGGACAATCCTGACTAATACATATTTTGATAGTGAGAGTGGCCCAGAGGAACAGAATATTAAGGAAGAAGGTTTTTTAATTGGTTCTGTTGTTTCTGGAATTGGCTCTTTAATCCAATTGGATTTAAAAACTCTAATACTCTAGTTCTAGTAGTAAAAAAGAGCACTGATAATCCACAGCATAATCTGGCAATAGAGATATGCCAAATACCACCATTGGGTACTCCTAATTAACCATTTATAAGGAGCAAAGATCTGGGTGACTGTGTATATGCAACTTTCAAACATTTTTGTCAAACTAATAAATATAACAATATTGGCTGGATACTCCTAATGTTGCTGGACAAAGTTGAAAAACAAAAGGATGAGTTCAAGGATTCAAATTCCCAGCTCAATCATTACATAACTGACCTGAAATAATCTATGTGTGCCCTGGAGGAAACCTTTATCTCCTGCAGCCATGGGACTAAGATTGCTGAAAATCAAACCCAGAATTTCATGCTATGACTGGCCAAATTACAACTCAAGTTGAACTCCCAACCTCTCAGGATATCTACTTAAAGTGAGGACATCGATTGGAATGGGAATTCCAACAAAAGTTGGAATGGAAATATGGGGGAAAACCCTGATGAAGCTGGGGACATTGAGCCCCTAAATTCTGATGTGTCTTCTTTGCCAGTGGAAGTGACCTCTCAGCCCACACTGGAAGAGACCTCTCTACAACCAGCAAAAATGACATCACCATTTCCAGGGGTAGTGGCCTTTCCACCTCTCCCTGAGAGGATTAACCCTGCATTGCTTGAGGAAATCGGAATAGCCTCCTCTGAGGCAGTTGTCATGCGAGACATGCTGATTCTCCTCCTCAGGACCCACCCCCACCATCCATCTTTGCTTCTAGGCCTATAATCAGACTCAGGTCCCAGCAGGCCCCTAAAGGTGAGGTACAAAGTGTGACCCATGAGGAGGTAAGCTACACTCCAAAAAGAACTACTTGAGTCTTCTAATTTATAGACAGAAATCCTGGGAACATGCATGGGGTGGCAATAATGGTGCAAGGAACATAAGTTTTGGGTCACACAAAATTTATTGATACGGGCTCACTAGGCAGAGATTCTGCATTTAATGTTATAGCTTAGGGAGTTGGAAATGACTCTGTTTGTTTGGTTTTTGGCTCAAACGTGGACCAAAAGATGGCCCACTGTGAGTGACTGGGAAATACTAGACCTGCCTTGATTTAACATAGAGGAAGGGATTCAAAGGTTTAGGGAGATCATTGGTGTTAGAGTGGATTTGTCGTTTAAGACCTATTCACTGACTCTGGGAGGCTCCAGAAGATATACCTTTCACCATGACTGTGAGAAATAAATTTGTGAGGGGAGCCCCATCCTTGAAGAGTTTTGTGATTGCTCATCTCTGTAGAACATATCTTACAGTGGGAACTGCAACTACTGAACTGGGAAACCTAAATGAATTGGGAGTAATTGGATGCTGAAGTGTCAGGGGCCACGTGATGCACTTAACCACCAAAGGCAAGCTGGGAGTGGTTACTGTGGTAGACAACAGAGTCAAAGCAGCAATCCGCATAGCCTAGCACACAGATCCATGACACTGGCTAGTTGATCATGATGTTCCTAGAAATAAAATACGTAGGAAGCATACTAAATTCTTACTCGACCTGTATAAGCAGCAAAGTTCTAGGTCAAGTGAACCAAAGTCTAACCTGTCATAAAAATGGAGTCACAGCTTCTCAGTCAGTTCCTAGTTTGAGCCAGTTTATAGCTTGAATGAAGGGGAGGCCTGGTCCCCTTGAGGAGAAACCCTGGTACATTGCCAGAAATTTATAATGTTAATCTTTCTCCCGGCTTTCCCCCAAAGGGAACTGTAGCACTTTTCCAGGATAATTGTACATTAGAGAAAAAGAAGTAATCCGAACTTTCAGACACTACTAGACACTGGCTCTGAACTGCCACTAATTTCAGAAGACCCAAAACGTCACTGTTGTTGACCAGTCAGAGTAGGGGCTTATGGAGGTCAGGTCATCAATGGAGTTTTAACTCTGATGTATCCCACAGTGGACCCAATGGGTCCCTGAATCCACCTGTGGATATTTCCCCAATTCCAGAATGCATACTTGGAATAGACTTGCTCAGCAGTTGGTGAACAGCTACACTGCTTTCCTGACCTGTGGAATGAGGGATATTGTGGTGGAAAAGGCCAAATGGAAACCACTAGAGCTACCCCTACCAAGGAAAATAGTAAACCAAAAGCGACATATTCCTGGAGGGTTTACAGAGATTAATGCCGTCATCAAGGACTTGAACGGTGCAGGGGTAGTGATCCCCATCACATCCCAATTCAACTCGCTTCTTTGCTTGCGGAGAAAACAGATGCATCTTGGAGAATGACAGTCAATTATTGTAAGTTTAACCAGGTGCGGACTCCAGTTGCAGCTGCCATGCCAGTTGTGGTTTAATTGCTTGAGCAAATTAACACATGTCCTCAAACCTCGTATACAACTATTGACCTGACAAGTGCTTTTTTCCTCCATACTTGTTAAAAAATACTGTCAGAAGCAGTTTGTTGTCTTCTGGTAAGGCCAGCAACACACCTTCACTATTCTACTTGAGGGGTATCTCCCCAGCCCTGTGTCATAATTTAGTTCATAGGAATCTTCTCGTCTTTCCCTTGTACAACATGTCACACTGGTCCATTATAGTGATGACATGATGCTGTTTGGACCAAGTGAGCAAGAAGTAGCAACTACTCCAGACTTATTGGTAAGAAATTTGCATGTCAGAGGGTGGGAAATAAGTCTGAAAACATTCAGGGGCCTTTTACCTCAGTGAAATTTTAGGGATCTAGTGGTATGAACTTGTCAAAATATTTGGATGTGCTACTCTGGCCCATTTACCAAGTGATTTGGAGGAAAAAAATTATATATATATATGGAGAGAGAGAGACATATACATACATACATTATATATATACACATATACATACATACATATGTACATACATACATATATACATGTATATGTTGCAAATATATTTTCTTCCTGCTCTTTCCTCCTTCTGTAACATAAGATATATTGACTTTATATCATAATATTCAAGTATTGTTAACCTTACATCATAGTACTTAAGTTTTGGAATATCAAGGAGGAGAGTGAACATCATCCAATGACTTTACTCCTATTCTGGAGGAAGGGGCTAGTGAGTTTTTGGTTGTATGTAGGATAGTTGTATCATGTTGGGCAGAATTATGACATTATTTCCATTTGGAGGCTAAATATGTTTTAAGGAGATGTTTATGGGTGCCAAGTTGACAAGGACTGGACTTTTGATAATTTTATGTGTCAACTTGACTGGGCCTAAGGTAGAGATTGGGAGAGAGATCTGGGCCAAACACTTTAGAATTTCAGGTTCTTCTCTCCTTTCCCAGCCCTGCTGCCCATGATCTTAGTAGTAAGAGTACTCAAAAGAGTAGTTCTCTCAGGATTTCTGACTTCTGTCTTCTTTCCTAGTTCTCTCCTTTGGTAGTCCAAGGTGGATAGGTGAACTTACAGTATAAAAAAAGAGAATGATTCCAAAGTGATAGCTACCCCCAGTTTTAGAAGTATAATTTCAATATTTAATGTTATTACCATTTTGCAGAAATGTGATTATACCACAGCCGATAGAGTATCCAGCATTCTTATCCCCAGACCTGAACGTTCCTGTTGGGATGCCAACTTCAGCGTCCCAGTCCAACCAGCCTCCTCTAGTGAGACTTACGAAACTTCAACAACCACCTCGGGAAAGGTAAAAAACAAACCAGATTTTTAAATCTTATGTATGTGTTATTTATATATTAATGTTTTCCTTTGAGATATGAACTTGGTATTGGTCCAGAAACCTTCATCATGGTGATATTTCATGGTCTCAGAGGCTATTCCTGAGTTTTGCTTATCATATTTAGGTGTTTGTTTCAAAAAGTCAGTGCTATGGAAAGAAAAGAGGTGAGAACTCATTTATAAAGTACTGTCAACCTAAATAAAGAGGTAAACGGGGGCAATCTCAAAGTTGTCAAAAAGATGAGTTTATTCAGGAATAGCAGAGGAATTATAATTAAGGACATGTAAATTGTAGCAAGCTACAGATGAGTCCATTGAGGGCTTGCAGGAGGCTGTATTTATGGGCAGGGAATGTAAAGAGGGGAAAGTTCAGTTGGAGTCTTAAAATGAAAAATAAATGGATACTAACTTTGAAAATTCCCCGAGCTGACAAAACCAATAGCCAGTCATACAAACAAAGCTCAATTCAGTTTATTTTGCAAGACCAACTTGACTTGGGTCATTTCTTCTTCATGATCCGGAAACCATAAGGAGAATTTCCCAAGGTTGATGAGAGGCAACCCCTGACCAATTCTCTGTGATTTAAGAGAATTCCAATATTTTCAAGTTGCTGATAATTTAAGGAAAATGAATTTTCAGTCCTTAAATTTTGTTTCTCTGCAGGCACATGCATGAGATTTTCCATGTTATATCCTCGAGTTCCATTTTAGATTGAAATTCTTTCCAGGAGAAAGTAGGTTTTATTTCCATATTTGTTTGTCTCAGTATATTTTTTTATTTTTCTTTTGAGTGCTTCTTTAACTCACTATTTATTCAGTAGCATGTTGTTTGATCTATACATATTTGTGAAATTCCAGTTTCCTCTTAGAATTTCTAGTTTTATACTACTGTGGACAGAAAAGATGCTTAATATCATTTCAGTCTTCTTAAATTTGTTGACTTGTATTGTGGCCTAACATATGATCTATCTTGGAAAATGTTGCATGTGCGTTTGAGAAGAGTGTGTATTCTGTTACTGTTTGATGGAATGTTCTGCAAATGTCTGTTATGTTAATCGGATCTAATGTGTAGGTGAGGTCCAATGTTTCCTTGTTGATTTTGTTTGGGTAATCTAACCATTGTTTAAAGTGGGGTATTAAATTTCCCTACTGTTATATTGTTTTGCTGTTTATTTCTTCCTTCATATCTGTTGATGTTTGCTTTATATACTTAGGTGCTCCTACGTTGGATACATAAGTGTTTATAAATGTTATATACTCTTGTTGGATTGACCTCTTTGGCGTTATATAATGACCTTCTTTATCTCTTATTACAGTTTTTGGCTTAAAGTCTATATTGTCTGATATAGGTATAGCTACATCTCTTTCTTTTGGTTTTCATTTGTATAGAGTATCTTTTTCCATAGCTTCCCTTTCAGTCTATGCGTATCCTTAAAGCTGAAGTGTGTCTATTGTAGGCAGCATGTATTTGGGTCTTGGTTGTTTTTTTCCTTTAAAATTTATTCAGTTACTCTATGTGTTTTGATTGGAGAATTTAGTCTATTTACATTTAGAGTAATTATTTATAGGTATGGACATACTATTGCCATTTTGTTAATTTTCTTTCTAGCTGTCGTGTAATTTCTTTGTTCCTTTCTTCTTCTCTTGCTCCCTTCCTTTGTGGTTTAATGATTTTCTGTAGTGATATGCTTAGATTCCTTTCTCTTTATCTTTTGTGTATCTACTATAGGTTTTTCTTTCTGGTTACCATGAGACTTACCTAAAACATCTTATAACAGTCTGTTTTAAGCTGATAACAACTTAACTTTGAATGCATACTAAAGCTCTACATTTTTACTCTCCGACCACCATTTTATATTTTTGATGTGATAGTTTGCATCTTTTTTACCTTGTGTATCCAGTAACAAGTTATTGTAGTTGTAGTACTTTTAATGTTTTTTGTATTTTAACCTTCACACTAGAGTTATAAGTGATTAATCCACTAGAGTTATAAGTGATTCACCCACCACTGTTACATTAGAGTATTATGAATTTAAATATATATTTATCTTTACCAGTGAGATTTATACTTGCATATGTTTTGATGTTACTTATTAGCATCCTTTCCTTTCAGCTTGAAGAAGTCCCTTTAACATTTCTTGAAAGGCCAATCTAGTGGTGATGAACTCTTTCAGCTTTTGCTTCTCTGAAAGTCTCTTTCTCTCTCCTTCAACTCTGAAGGACAACTTCCAGGTAGAGTATTCTTGGTTGGCAGTCATTTTTCTTTTAGCACTTGAATATTTCATATTACTTTCTTCTGGCCAGCAAAGTTTCTGCTGAAAAATCTGCTGATAGTGTTATGGTGTCTTTCTTATATGTCACAAATTGTTTTTTCCCTTCTGCTTTTAAGATTCTCTCCTTGTCTTTCATTTTTGACAATTTAATTATAATGTGTTCAGTATGAGTCTTTGGATTAATCTTATTCCTCGGCTTCCTGGATTTGGGTGTCTGTTTCTCTCCATAGAGTATGGAAGTTTTCAGCTATTGTTTCTTTGAATAAGCTTTCTGCCCTTTTCTTTTCTTATTCTCCTATAATGCATATATTGGTCAACTTGTTGGTGTCCCATAAGTCCCTAAAGCTGTCTTCGCTCTTTTTCATTTTTTTCTTTTTGCTTCAGTTGGGTGAATTCCACTGTCCCATCTTTGCATTCACTGATCCTTCATTCTGCATCACCTAGTCTACTCTTGAACCACTCTATTGAATTCTTCAGTTCAGTTATTGTATTCTTTAGTTCTGTGATTTCTGTTTGGTACTTTCTTATATTTTCATCTCTTTTGAAATTCTCACTTTGTTCATGCATTTTTCTCCTGACCTCTGAGCATCTTTATGACCATTATTTTGAACTCTTTATCAGGTAAATCACTTATCTCTGTTTAATTAAGTTCTGTTATTTTTATTTTGTTGTTTTGTTTGGAACTTATTCTTCTCTTTCATCATTTGTCTTGACTCTGTGTTGCTTTCTGAGCCTTAGATAAAATAACCACCTGTCCTAGCCTTGATGAAGTGGTCTCATGTAGGAAATGAACCTTATCGATCAGCTCAGCCCAAACTCTTAGATGTTCTCAAACCTTTGTGATTCTTGACTCCACCTTCTTTGTTGTTAGTGGCTCCCAGTCAGTAGTTGGGGGCATATGAAAACTTCTCAGTCTCCCAAAGGGAGGATCTCAGTCAGCACCTAGTTTCAGGCTGATCGGAATCTGGGAAAGTATGCAGTGAAAGCTCTTCCAGGGAGATGGACTTTTTGTGCCTCTTTCCTTTGTGCTGAGCCTGGGTGTATCCCACGGAGCTGGGGATGCTCCTACGCCCATTAAGAACTGCTTCTTCGTGTGCCACAATCCTGTGGGACTGGTGAATGTAAGCCCCATTGCCTATGACAGCCAGGCAATCCAGGGGCCTGTCCCTTGAGTGGCAGCCACAAAATCTGGGGCACCAGATGTGTGTACGTTCTCCTTCCAGGGAGATTGTACTGGTGATATGGATTAGGCTAGAGGGAGAAGGTAGAGATGCTGTCTGCTGGTTTCCCTCGTTTCTGGGGAGGATTGCAGTCAGGCCCTAGGTGGAGGCTGAATTAGAAGCTTGACCTCCTCCCACCCCCCAGGCTGATAGCCATGGCAAGTCCTACCGAACTCGTGAAGAACTATTTCTTTTTTATTACAGCCTTGTGGATCTCATGGTCACAAGCTGTCTGTGTTAGCTTTCAGAACTAGGTGTTTGGGTGGTCTGTCCCTCACGTAGGAATCTTGAAGGTTGAGGCACTCAATCGGCGATCTAAACCTTTTTCTCCTCAGGGAGATGCTGGGGGTTGAGAGTTCTTTCCCAATTGTGTGGTGCTGTGTCAGGGGTGAAGTTTATGGTAGTGTGTCTCAGTCTTTCCTACCCTTTTTAATGTTGGTATTTTCTCATTTGCCCAATGTATAGGCGTTGTTTAGCTAGTTTCTGGATTTCTTACAGGGGATTGTCCCTTTTAAACTGTAGATTTGGTGTGTCCATGGGAGGAGGTGAGTTCAGGAGCCTTCTCACTGTCTTGGACTGGAATCCACAAATTTCTTTCATTTCTTGGCTTAATAAAACACAACTGCATACTTATAATTAGTTCTACATTCAAACTGAGTGTCTCCCCAAGCTCTACCTGCAGAACTTTGACTTGTCTGGCTCATCTTGACAGCAGTGGTTGCTGCTCTGCTTTCTGTTGCGTAGCAGCACCGTGACCCCCTTCTTCCTAGCAGAATGGGTCCCACTGAATCGTCTTCCTCCTCTGCTCACTGGCTCACATGTATCTTTCTTTTATGCTTTCATAATCTAGGGATGTTATTCTGCTCTTTATTCTCTTTATTCTTATAACTGCTTTGGAATTTGGCCCTGATAGTTCTCCGAGCAACAGAGAACTATCAGGGCCAAATTATTTTCCTGAGTTTTTTATAGAAGCTTTGGTTTAGAAAGCTTTCCTGTCTTCACAGAGCTCCCACTTCTGTTGTTTTCATTTGGTATTTAAAAAATAATGACTTGATTTCTAAGATTTTCTGGGGCTCTCTACGAGAATAGAGACCTGGCTGGTCAGCTTTGAGCATGCACAGTGGTTACACTGCTTCAGTCCTTTTAGTTCTTACCATGAGCCCTTTGTATTTACCCACTTTTTGACTGAGCAAAACCCTCCAAGTTTCAACTGCTAGTCTTAAATTGGCGAGCTGTGCTGTCCTGTGACTACCTGTGGGCTACTCTAATTCTCAGATTTAACAGGTGCCCTTTTATACCAGTTGCTTTCTCCCATATATACATTGATATTATGAAGGTCCTATGTATGTTTTGGGGTTCACAGGGATACCTTGTCACATGATTCTGTTGTAAATGCTGCCCGTACGTTTTTGGGTTTGCTACCTAGATACTCTGAATATTTTTATGTAGCTATTTGGGATGATTCAAAAACTATGCTGCCCCTGCTGCCATCATCTGCTTAGAATTTCCCTCTTTAGATAAGTTTTCATATTTATAGTAACTTACTTTTAGGGGGAATTTACTTAAACAATTATATCATCTACAAGTAACAACTTTGTTTCTTTATTCCTAATTTTCACTGTTTAATTTTGTTTTTGTTTTTCGTCTTATTATGATAGCTAGAAGCCCCAGTCAATGTGTGATATAAGTGGCAAGGGTGGCTATCTTTGTTTTATTTATGATCTTTAAAGACAATGATTTTAACAGTCAAGAACATTAACAGTCAAGAACATTATTTACATAGGATTTTTGGTAGATATCGTCCTATACCAGTCAGTAAATTCTTTCATTCTGTTCCTAGTTTTCTTATTTTAAGAGTTTTTTTATTTTAATCATGAATGGATGTTGGATTTTGCCAAATGCTTTTTCTCTTTAAATCAATTAAATTGTATTTGAATTATATTTGCTAATGTTAATGTCAAAATATCCTTATATTCCTAGGATAAATTTGTTCATGGTATGTTATCTGTATAATACTGGATTTTTTATACTAAAATTCTGTTATTTGTAACATTTGCATCTATGTTCTTGAATGAGATTAAACTAGTTTTCCTTTTTTTTGTAATGTCCTTGTTAGGGTTTTATATCAAGGTCATAGTGTCCTCATGAAATGAATTGGGAAACATTCCCTCTTTTCCGTTTAATTCTTCTTATTTAGATTATTAAAGCCTTTTGGATTAGAAGCTTTTTTCTTGGATTAGAAGCTAAATTCCTATCTTTTCATTTGTTTTACTATGGAAGATATCATATGTATGTTGAATAATTTATAAGATATGTATATATAGTTTATATAATGAGACCAATATTTATTGAATAATTTCTAAAACATGTATGTATAGGTTAAATAAAGATAAGACAATTGCCTAGATACTTATAATTCAGGTTAAGAAATACAATATCACCGATATTAGAAATGTGTTTTGTGTGTCCTTATAAGATTACATCCCTCTCCCAACTTTTTGATGCAATCATTCCTTTTCCTTTGACTGTATCCTTAAGCAATATATGTTGGTTTGCCTCTTTTAGAACTTGTAGAAATGAATCATACTATATGTATTCCTTTGTGAATCTACTATATATAGTCATATGTCACTTGCTTTTTTAAACTATAACTCTATGATTTCTTTGTTCAGGCTGGTAAAAATGAAAAAAGAATATAGAGATCTGAGTACATGGGGAGAAAAAGCTACATATTTAGAAGGAATTCTTAACCCCAAATTGGAATATAATCAACCTAAGGTAATTAACATAATACATTCTCCCATATATACCTTTGAATGCTTTTTATTTAAAAAAGATTATAGTAATTAAAAATGATGATCAGATATTACTTATGTTCTTGATATATAAAATGTTTTTTGTGGCTCACACACTTTACTATTTTGATAATGTGACATTCAATAAATATTGGTTAATAATTTAGTTTTTAACAGCTTTGTTGAGATATAATTTATGTACCATACAATTTATCCATTTAAAGTGTTCAAGTCAGTGGGTCTTAGTGTATTCAGAGTAGTGTGCCCATTGCTACAATCAGTTTAGAACATTCTCATTACCCCCAAAAGAAACCCCACAGCCTTTAGGCTGTACCCTCCAAATCCCCATTCCGCCCTGGCCCTAGTCAACAATGAATCTACTTTTTGTCTCTATAAATTTGCTTTTTCTAGACATTTAATATAAATGAAATCGTGCAATAGATGGTCCTTTGTGACTTGCTTCTTTCACTTCAAATAATGTTTTCAAGAGTCATCCTTGTTATCGCATGTATCAAGGCTTCATTTTTTTTACTGCCAAATAATATTCCATTGTATAGATAACACCACGTTTTATTCATCCATTCATCAGTTGATAGACATTTGGGTTGTTTTCACTGTGTACCGATTCTGAATAATGCTGTGAACATTCATGTGCGGGTTTTTATGTGAGCATGTTTTTAATTTTGGGAGGTATATACCTAGGAGTGGAATTGCTGGATCATATAATAATTCCCTGTTTAACTTTTTCAGGAATTGCCAAATTGTTTTCCACAGCAGCTGCACAATTTTACATTCAACCAGCAATGTATAAGGGTTCTACATCTTCTCTACCACTGGTTATTTTCTTTTTCTCTTTTAAAAAAAATAGCCATTCTAGTGGGTTTGAAGTAGTTTTGAGTTGCATTTCTCTAATGACTAATGATGTGAGCATCTTTTTATGTGCTTACTGGCCATTTGTATATCTTCTTTGGATAAATGTTCATTCAAATCCTTTGATGATTCTTTAATTGGGTAATTTGTATTTTTATTGTTGAGTTATAAGAGTTCTTTGTATATTTTAGATACTAGACACTAATCATATATACAAGTAAGGTTTAAATATTTAGAAATGCAATCTAACCTATACATATTGACCTGGCAATCAAGGATTCACATGGATTTCAGTAGGTAGGCAAAACATTGACTAAGATCACAGCCTTGAAATGGTAGTTATATTGATATATTAATGATTTTCAATGCCTCTGCAATAATTGGGCCAAGTTGTGCTGCTCTAGGATAAACTGATTAACATTTACTGATGCAGAATTGGTAGTTTAGGGTAAATTTTGTGCGGTCTTCATTAAAGTGACTGTGGACTTTGGGTTCTTATTGAAAGATCAGTATTTTACAAGAGCCGGTAATCACTCTACCTTATTATAATTCTTCTTGGAATTTTGTAAAAAGCCACATCATTTTTTAGCTCATAGGCCGTAACATATTTCAGTAAAAAAGTAATCTGTTTCCTGGGCGTATCCTCTTATACTCCTTGAAGTTACGTTACGTTATTTATCTGGTAATCTTTTCCTCTCGTACATTCATCATTCAAATACCCTATCAATTCTAGGATATCCTCTCCCTGGAACTTCAACTCCTAGCCAGGGTGTACCTTTCTTTAAAATAGAGCTATTTGGTTTGCTTTTCTCACAAACCTGTATCCTTCTTGTCTTCTATAAATTTTTTAAAAAATGTATTAGAAGGTATGAAGGCAGAGAAAAATGTTTTAGTTCTTTAAACATTTCTCCAATATATTTCTTTATTTTTTATTCTTTTATTTCTAGGGAAGTCATACCAATGAGGCACTTGAAAGCCAATTTGAAGAGAAGCCTGAAGCTATTATAACATCAGGTTAATAAACTAATTTATTTTTGTATTCATTATTAAGATAACTGAAAACAGGGTGGTCATATAACAAACAGAAAATTAGTCATTTGCTTTAAGTGGATTTCATTTTTTGGTTAGGGATGCATTTTGTTATAGTTTTGGTATATAGTATTTATTTTATAACACTTCAAAGAAAAGACTTAGACCTAATTCAGAGTTATTTTTTAATGTTCCTTTACTCCTTTAAGGACAAGAAAAAAAGTTAAATCTTAACCATGATCTATGAAAAGGTATTTTTGTTAAACATTGTTACGTAGAGCTATTGGTCTCTTTTATGTAGAGGTGTGTGTGTGTGTGTGTGTGTGTGTGTGTGTGTGTGTGTGAAGCGGGAGGAGAGAGGGACAGGAAATTAAATTAGCAGCTGTTCATGCAATCTTTAAAAAATTTCTGTTAAAAGATTCATTTAGAAAGTAAGTTCAGATAGATAGATATATAATACTATATCTTTAAAATCTTGGATTCTGAAAGTATGGAATAATGATTTATTGTGATAAGACTTTTACCACAGTTTACTTTTCTACTTCCCTGGCTACTACAGGCTTTGATATATTTGTTTCCTAACTTCTGCGAATCAACCAGCCTAGCAGAGCTATTGCATCTTTAGCCCACTCTTCACCTGAAACATTCAAGTTGTAGGTATAGGGGAATCACATTTCCCTCTTCAATATCACTGTTTAAGATAGGAGGTTAACCTCTCTCACTGGTGGTGACCATCTTTTCCTTTTTTTAATTTACGTTTTTTCACTTATCCAGAGAGTTCATTTCAAGTTCCATTGGATCATCTAGTAACTTCTTTCATTTGGTATTTCTAAAGCTTCCTATAGTTATAGTTAACATTTATTGATCACAGTGTTCTAGGCACTTTGCTGGGGTTATATAAATCAGTCCTCACAGTAATCAATTGAGGACATTATTATTATTAATCCACATTTTTACAGATGAGAAAACTGAGGATCAAACTAATCAGAGGTCACACAGCCATTAAATGATAGAGGTTGAATTTGAACCTGTGTGACCCAAGAGCTCAAGCATTTAACCATGTTGCTGTTCACATCTTATATATACTTGTATCATATCTATAAGATAAGCTATCATTATCCTATTTTACATAGGAGAAAATCAAGGCTCAGAAAAATGAGCTGACCACAGTCATGCAGCTAATGCTTACCATATAAATTTTTTTACTACACTTATGCGTTTCTTTGTATCTCAATTCTTTATTCCCTCTTTCTCCTTTTTAGGTTTTTCTTTTCTACTTGCTAAGTATGTATTCTTTATATTTCTAGGGATATTTTACAAGTGCTTTAGTCAATCTCTCTTGAATTGTCCTTTTTCCACTGGTTACATAAACTTTAGTCTCTTTTTCTAATCCCAACCCTATCACTGACCATCTGGGATTTGTTTTATTTCCTCTTATTTTAGTAAAAATACTGTATACTTGTTTTTATGTTTTATATCGATGGATCTGAAATCTTATTCTTATGTTTTCATTTTATTTCCACACTTGTGCATTTACCACTCCCCCATCTTCCCAGAGACTCATCAGTTTGTCTTTGCTAAATAGTGTTTATGTTTGAGTAGTTGCTTTGACTTAAATTGTTCTTTGTTCTTGGTGAGAAAAACGATAATATTTTATTCGTGTACATACATATAAATAACGTGTTTATTGTTTTATATACAATAAAATACTTCTATTCATTTATTGACAGATATCTCTCTTACAAAGGAGGAAGCTGAAACTATTCCAAGTGAGGTAAGGGAACTTGGAAGAGAACTTCTAATAGTTACCATTTTATAAAGGAATGAAATATTTGTAAATGGAGAAGTATTTATAGGTGGAAAGAAATAAGTACTCAAGCAGTTATTCAGGTTATCATTGTTATTTTTGTATGGCAATATCTGTACAATTGCATGATTTATTTAAGTAAAATTATACTCTTAAAAGGGAATTTTCAGCATAAAGTAGTAACATTTTAAAATACATATGAAGGTAGAGGACAAAAGTGTTAACTAAGAGAAGAGGGAAACAAGTTTAAAAAAAAGCATAGAGTTCTGCACAGTGATCTTAGAATTGGATGCCACAGACCGAACCACGTTCTTTACTTATTCTATATGGAATAATAATCTGTAGTTCGTAATAGAAATAAATAAAAAGTAGATTTCACATTATAATATTTGTTTTTATCTGATTTTACAAGTTATTCATTTCATAAAGTGGTAGATCCCTATTTAAACCAATAAAGAATAAAATATTTTTCTATATTACCTGACAAATAGGATTTAATGATTTCCATCCTTGGGTCAGTGGCTCCCAAATACCAGTGTGTACTATTTCCCCCAGTCCAAGGAGAGAGAGGAAAAAGACACTATAGAGAATTTTTCATATAGCTAAACTTATTTAGCTTAACAGGTTGTCTTTTGTTATATGATACTATTCTTTGTACTATTTTGCTATTAGAATTTCCTTTGTGATATAGTTGTGTTTTTTATGACATGTGCTATTTTGCTATTAAAATATCCTTTATTTTATGATATAATGTTGGTAATATAACAATAACCCCTCAATTTTCTATTTTGAGATGTTGCTGATTTATAAAACCTAAATATATGAGAACCATTGATTTATAAAGTAGTATGATCATTTTTATAAATAATATTCTATAATCCATGGTTTTAGGCAAGCAGAGAATTTCTTAACTCTTTTTTTTTTTTAATTGAGGAATATTGGGGAACAATCTGTTTCTCCAAAGCCCATCAGCTCCAAGTCGTCCTTCAATCTAGTTGTAGAGGGCACAGCTCAGCTTCAAGTCCAGTTGCTGTTTTCACCATTTAGTTGCAGAGGCGCAGCTCACCATCCCATGCAGGAACCGAACCGGCAACCTTGTTGTTGAGAGCTCGCGCTCTAACCAACTGAGCCATCTGGCCGCCCCTTAACTTTTTTAATAAGTAATGTAATAATTTAGAAATATCGATGGTAACTTATGATAAAGGATAAGGGTATGAATGATTTTAAGTCGAGTTTTGTCAGTTTTAAATATTTTCTAGTCAGTAATGATTAATTGGTAGTTTGTTTTATTGATATATTTTCTAGTTACTGGATAATGATGATAAGAAAAGCCTGACTCTACCAACTCTGAATCAGTCGAACCAAGATAATATAAATGTTGTTGCTCCTAAAAGTGATGAATCAATAAAACAAACAGATGCTCCATTATTCAAGATTCCTAGCCTGATGGTAACAGGAGAGAATGAAATACCATCTTTAGAGGAATGCAAATCAGAAGCCGTGACAAACAGAAAAATGAGTAATATACTTTTTCAACCAGAACTAAAGTTAAAAGCTACCTATCCAAGCCTTTTAACGACAGACGTACCTTCATCAGAGGTAATGTTGAAAAGCATCCCTATAAATCCAGGTGGGATAAAGAGGAGAAACTTAAATTCCTCTCCAACGGAAATTAGGTGGCAAATTAACAGTCTAAGCTTAGCTAGAAGGAAGAGCACAAGCTTCGTTTCCCCGGATTCAAAATCAAAAGGTAGCTTTCAAAGCCAAGATTCAACGGAAGACCTTGAACTAAAGTATCTATCCTCATACTAGAAGTATAAGACTAGGAAAACAAAATAATTCATTTAAAAAAATAAATTAAATACAAATAAATTGAAAATGCATTCAAATGTTTCTAAATGGAAGCGTATCTAAGTGCATTAAACATTCCTGCCCTAATTATAATCATTAAGGGGGAAAAACTCTTAAACGAAAAGCTAAGTGGTCAGAGATATCAGTAATACAAAATAGTCTCATAGGTTGGTGTAAAAGTCAGCTGAAAGTGTAACTACAATAATAAAATGTAAATTCAAAGGAAATTTAAAAGCCTGGAAAGTTATTTCAGTGGAAATTTTTAATAAAATCATTATATAATAGGAAATAGCATATGCTCTCCCTGTTATAAATAATTTTATAGTTTAAAATAAGAATTATCTGAGTGTAAATATAAAGGTACACCAGGGTAAAGCCTTTCTCAAAATGACTTATTCTATTTAGGTCTTTACATCTTATTGGAATTACTATTACAGGTAGCTCATAAAGCAATGTAAAAATATGTACTTGTCAGTGGGTAAACAGTCTGAGTGCTAAGTCAGGCTCTGCCTCTAAATATAATACTTCAACAAGTGTGAGCACCTAAACCTCTAGGCCTATTTCCTTATCTATTGAATGGTGGATCATACTAGGTCATTTCTAAATTACCTTCCAAATTTCAAAAGATACAATTTTATTAAATACCTCTAGTTGGGGAATTATTCTTAATTACATGGATCAATAACCTAACCAATGTAACTGAAAAAGAGTAACGTTCTTGTTTTTAACTGAATGTGAAAATAATACAGTTGTTTTAGAACATTTAGAAAATAGAAGTATAAAAGGAAAGATGAAAGTAGTTATAATTCTACTGCCTCATTTAACAATTTCATTTCCTTTTAGTCTTTGCTATGCAAATATATATATATGTGTATATATATATATGCCTTTTATTTATTTTTAAAAACTTAGATAAAACATATATATATATAATTTTGTATTGTGCTTTTTAAAACATTATAAGCATGTTAACTGAATTTTCTCAAAAATTTACAAGATGCAGAATACCTTCAAATATGGATATTCAAGGATTCTTTTAAACAGTTTCCATATTGTTGGACATGAAGTTTGAAATTCATATCTTTTTACTTAACTATTTATTTGGATCTGTGGTTATCTCCTCATATATTCATAGAAATTGTATGTTGACAGATTGCTGTCCAGAAAGATTGTATCACTTTGCATTCTCACCAGTGGTATTTGAGTATTAATGGTCTTTTAAATAATGGCTAAAACTTTTTCATGTCATTAGCCATTTTGATTTCCCCTACAAGTAGACAGATCATGGCCTTTGTCCGTTTTTTCTGTTGAGCACTTCGTGATGTTTAGGTTTTATAATGAGCTCTTTTATTGTGAGGATATCAACCACTTGTATATTCATGGCACATATTTTTTCATAGCTTGTAGTTTGCCTGTTAATTTCTTTAAGTCTGGCTTCCAAAATATTTAGTTTTCATTTGATAATTGAGTTATTTATTGATGAATAACAAACCACTCCAAAACTTAGTGGCTTAAAATAACCATTTTATTACCTCCCAAGATTCTGTGGACTGACTGCTTAGCTGGGCAGTTGTTTTGCTCTACTTGATGTTGGCTCATCCTGTAGTCATCTAGGAACCGTATTTGGCTGGAACACTCATGGTAGCTCACTTATATGTCTTACACCTTGATGGGAACAGCTGTAAGTTTGGCCTCAGTTGGGATGTATGGACGTCTGATTTGATATCTCTCTCTCTCTCTCTTTCTCCTTCTCTCTGTCCCTCTTTCCCTCCTTCCTTCCCTCCCTCCCTCCCTCCTTGTAATCTTAGATGTAGGGATTATGCCTCTCCCTCTCTATTCCTCCTCTTTATGTGGCCTCCCTATGTGGTCTTTCTAGGAGGACAGCTGAACTTCTTATGTGGCAGCTCGGGACTTCCAATATATATAAGCAGAAGCTTCAGGTACTCTTAAGACTTAAGCTTCAGACTAGCACAGAGTCACTTCAGCAGAAGTTAGTTAAAGCAAATCTCAGGGTCAGCCCTGGTTTAATATGGGAGGGACTGCATAAGGGCATGAATCTCGGAAGGTGGTATTCATCAGGGGTCATAGCTGGAGATCAATCACCACAGATAAACTATCTCTAGCTCCGAGTAATTCATGTCCCTCCCACATGTAAAATATACTTACTCCACTTCCAAGATCCTTAGTCTCATGCTATTATTGCATCAGGCTTAGGCTTCAGGTACAGAATTTCAACATCTAAATCAGATCCAGGTGAATGAGGCTTCTTGAGTATGATTTCTCTCAATTTTAAGACCTGTGAATTAAGATACCAGTTATCTGTCTCCTGTGAGTCAGGAACAGGAAAACTAGAATATTGCGAAGGTGGAGGAAGGGGAAAGTGAAGCATATAGCAGTCAGTGGGCCATAGTAACTGAAGCTCCTGGCTCTGCCCTTGGGGCTTGTCTTTACCCTCTGAATAATTCTTTTTTTCATAAGAAAGAGCTCATATTTGTAGCCGAGTAGCTTTGTAGTCCGTGTCTTGTCTCTAGAAAGTTGAGAGTTCAGACCCTCTTTTCATTTTAAATTTTCTCTGTTCCTTTCAGTGCAAGATGCTATGATTATCTTAAAGATTTTATGTGCCTCTTAGGTATCAAATTATGATCTCAGCCAAATGTTACACCTTTAAATGTCTTCAAGTCAGGCCCCTATTTACCCTTGGTTGATAGTCAAGGTTCTGTGGCATATCCCTAAAAATCTTAGGAGCTATTCTATTGAGCAAAGAGGATCCAAGAGGCCACGCTAAGTTACTTAGAATATTTTGTTTTCTAGCTGACTTGCTCTGTGAGACACCAGCTTAAATCTTTTGGAGGTCTTAGTTCTTATAGCCACACCCTGTGATCTTGACTTTGAAACCACATTTTACTGGCAGTGCCATTGGATACTGACCAGTGAAGTCATGAGATAAAGGATTTGGGGCATTGGTCCAGTGGCTTAACAGTGTCATCAAAGACCCAGGAACCTGACTCTTTCTTATTTTTCCTCTTTTCATGCTCATGCTTGTGTCTTCATGATCACAGATGTTGCTTCAGTCCTTGGCATCAGGTATAGATCAAGGCAGATGGAAGAATGTGGGAATAGGACAGTCAAGTACTTCTTTTGCACTTGCCCCCTTTTATTTTTACAAAGAAACAGAAATTTACCCAGTAACCCGATCCTCCCCCCCCAGTAGTTTTTGTGTCGCATTGAACAGATTTAGGTCACAAGACTACCTCTAGCTTCAAAGGAGAATGGGAAAACTATCTGGCAAAATGAATGGGATTGCCAATAATGATTTATCATTTTGTACCATTTTGTACTGCATACATTGCTGTTAAGTATAAGCAAAATTCAGGTTCTGTCAGTAACAAAGTAGTATGGGTCATGGTTATTGTGTAATCAATTAGCAGTGGTGCCATAATTATTCTCTGATGGGATGCTCTTCCCCCAAATCTTCCCAAAGTTCATTCATTCACATCACTCAGGTCTCTACTCAGCTGTTACCTCTTTAGAGGGGGCTGCACTGACCACTCTATGTAAAATAATTATCTGCTCACCCACCCTACCCTATCCCTGTTACTTTTTTTTTAATGTATTATTACCTGGTATTACATCATTGATTACTTGTTTATTGTCTGTCATTCCCACTTTAAGTTCTGGATGGTAATGATTTAGTCTTCCTCACCACAGTATCTTACCATTTAGAATAGTGATAAGTCCATGACAGGCACTCAATAAATATTTGTTGAATTTGTTAAAAATACTGCAGGGTATTGTGATTTTTTTAGAATATCTGAATATATTGTAACTCTTGGACCTCATTGTATATATTAATGAAAATCACCTGGTCGTAGGAAATGTAAATTATTTTAGTACTCCTAAGGTCAATGAACCATCTAGCTTCAGCATAGCAAATATAAGGGATAAGGCAGCAGATGAATTCCACGTTTCATAAAGAGCAGTGATAAAGGCTCTGATTATGTATGAGTCTTTGAGTTTAAAGCCTCTAGAGCCTGCAGGATACTAAGATTAAAGAAGGAAGGAAGTGGTACATGTGATATCACTAATCTTCTGTTCACCCATTTGAATTTAATTGCCTTCTCTGAGCTATGAATTCCATTTATGAAATTTAAATCCTTTAATAATCACTGATGGACAGATGGGAGATAGGCCATAATCTCCCAAACTTTATCTTTGCTAACTCTGCACTTTGAATCAACCCAAGTCATGCAAGTGAAATGCACCTTACAATGATTTTATCCACTATTCTTTTAATTCAATTATATTTTTCACCTGAAAGATTTTCTAATCCATGTTTTCTTTTCATAGATGTAATGATTTTTTTCAACTAATTAAGACTATAAAATTGAGGTAAATAGTTTTCATGATTTTTGGAGTAAGGGGGACTTTTCCAATTGATCAACATAGACCTTCTTTTCAAATAGATACTTTAAAAAATTCTAATCATTTTTCTCTTGGCTCATACTTTTCTCCGGAAGGTCTATTTGTCCATGGGTATTTGAGATGGAGTTTATCAGTGATTGTTCATTTAAATCTTTTGGCACCAGACAAATACTTTTAATGTTGCTGCATTAGGATTTCATTTGCCTGTAAGAAACAAAAAATATATATATACAGCCTGAAGCAATACCTACCAGGGAATATCACTGAATTTTCCGAGTGTTTCCATGTTCATTGGCACAGCACTCCTTTACTTAGCTGGGCACTGGAGACCGATTGCTGGTGCCATGAGCTTGGAGAAATGTGTGTTTCCATTGAAGCGCAAAGGATTCTGTTCACTTTCTTCCAAGTCAGGTTTTTATTTGAATATCATAACTTTCAGGTTGATTGGTTAGCCCTTAAATCTGTTTACTTCTTGACTATATCTTATAGAGATATTTTTGGACCATGGATAGTACCGATGCTCATTATTTTCCATCCTGTCCCCACCCCTATCTGCTCTCCACGTTTCTTTGTCCTGTTTTTTTGCCCCAAGATGCTGCTTCTATGGACTGCGTCACCAGACTCTCTTTCTAGCTGACTTCTAGTTAGGTCGAGCAAATGGCAGGCACCGGAAAGCACTGAGGAAAGAAAGAGGAGAAAGGTTGGGGTTTTCTGTCCTACTATTTTCCTGCTTTGGTGCCGATTCTGGCAATGGATTTTCCTTCACATCTACAGCTACTTGTGGGGGCCCCACCTCCACGAGTCCAGTGGCTCTGGCTGGGGTGGTAACATCTTCTCACTGTTGCCCTCAACATCCCTTATTGGTTCTTTATCTATACACACACTTCATTTATCATAAAGCCTCTTTCATTGAAACATTTTAGAGAAATTCTAAGTCCTGCCCCAATTCTAACTAATAATCTTCTAAGTTTTCTAGTATGCATACGGATTTTCCTCTACTTTTATATCTCTCTGCTCATTTCACAGGGACTTTGTAGAAACTCAAATTATCATCTTGACCTGAATGTTCATAATGCATTTTTTAAAGTACAGAGTTGAAAATGATGCATGCTTATTACAAAAATTTAAGCAATTCCCCCCAAAATGCACGAACGAGCCTATGATACCACCACCCAGAAATGATCAGTATTAATAGTTACTATATAGTGAACATTGTTACATAAATCTTTCCATATTGTTGGAGACAACTGTCTACGGTTCTCTCACATCTCTGCAAATCTTGTGAGAAGTGCGGGATTCCTTTGCTGTAATGTAATCCATTGCAGGTGCAAATTCTTTTCTAGCCCTCTTTGCATCATCTTGTGGGAATTAGGGCCTGAGGAACTGATACAAAAATGATTATACTCTGGCTACTGTGATTGCTCCTAGTAACAACTTGCCCTTTGTCTCCAACTCATGTCTTCTATCAGCATCTATGAAAAGGTGGCAGACTAACTTGTTAGTTTCCAGGTAGGGTACATTCTTGACAACTTTGGTGACAAGATGGGACACTGATAGACATGGCTTTCTGAAAGATGAAGGACAAGGACCTGTGGTCTGATCAATTGGATTTAGGGGAAGCCCATGAGAATTAGAAGTGACCAAATTATATGCTCAATCAGGCCATAAGTAGTCCTCCACTTTAACGCTTGTTAGTGGGGGGCATTGGAGAGGTAGTTGCAAGCCAAGTGTGGGGAAGTACGTTCAAAAACAGTGTGAATAGTGCCCTGCTTGTTGCTAATTATCCTCCAGGTGGGGAGACGTCCTTGCCAGTCTGATGATCCATCTCAGTCTGTTCCATTGTAATGATTAGTGCTAAGATCTGTCCTGCGTGGGCAGAAGACTGCTCTCTAACAACAGTTATACGAAGAGATGCATGCCTACACTGAGGATGACAGGATGGGAACGCGTGACTGCTGTGGACAGAAACCGAGGGAATCATTGGAACTTTGGCTGTTTGCTTGGGAGGTGAGGGTACAGAGTGTGTAAGACATATAAAGGAAGGGTGGCAAGAGCTGGGCAATCTTATGGCCAACTACCCCAGCAGTCTATAGTGACAATCTTATATCCATTCCAAAACAACAGTAAAAGATCTCAGAGTTTTATTGTGGTGGGTTCTGGCTGCTATAAGGTAGTTTTGGCCCACTTGGGGAGATTTCCCTGGAGCAGACGAACTTTTATGGGACACCATATATAGGCATTGACTAGTATTCAAGCTCTTACAGCCCTGAATTGGGTACACCATGCTGATGAAGGTGATCCCCTAGGAAATGAGAAACTGATCCAAAGAAATACAGATAAATTTTTACAGTCATCTTGCCCTGGAAAACTCCTCTAGCCCTTATGTTGAAACCAGGCAAAAATTTATGAGATGTCATCATGGTAATGGGACAGCAGCTGCCCTGGATTGAAGTGGACTCCACATAGTAGCTCACTGCTGTGCGAACCAAATTTAAGTCCTCTGTGGACACCCAAACCTCCTGGCCCTATCCAGAAAGCCGTGTAGCTGTGGCTGCTGAGTGAAGGCATTCCCAGCGATGAATAGATGGTGTCAGCTATGAAGTGTCAGCGATGGTGTCAGCGATGAATAGATGGTGTCAGCTTGTGCCTGATAGAGAGTTGAGAAGACCAGCAATAACGGAAGTTCATTGGATTGAGCCATGAATTGCTGCTACACCACTCAAAATTGAAAGTAAATGTGAAGTCCTGTTAAGCGGCGTGGAGTTGCTTTCCCCTTCTACACCCTATGACACCTCCATTCCCCCTTATCCTAATCTCAGCTGCTTACAGGAGAAACATGATTGGAGGTGGAGCCAAGGTCTCCGTGTCCCTAAAGGGGCCAGAAGGCTCTATACAGCCATTCAGATATGCTGGGGAATTTCAGGGAGAGAAGGGACCCAATCTTCTATGGCTCTGTTGCATGTGGGTGCCCAAGTCTCCATCTTACCCAGACTGGTGGAAGGAAAAGTCACTTCGATTCAGCGTATGGGGTTTAGGCAAGGTTCACAATGCAGAAGGGCACTCACGTGACCTCCTGGGTGGGGCTGTTTAGCTCAATTGAATGTCCTATTGTTTCTACATCTGAATGTGTAGTAGGAATTATTGTGTTATGTACTTGCCCATCTCCATCCTGTAAGTACCAGAAGGATTAGAAGAGCCACATGTAGAGAAAGACTGGTGGGGAATGTAAATCACTACCCAACTTGTCTCCCTGTGCCCTCCCAGGTGGTCTAACAGAAACACTATAGAACCCGGGAGGACAAAGAGCAATCACAGCCTTCATTAAGGACTTAAAGGCAGCAGGGGAAGTAAGAGATGCGTTATCATCGCAGTACAACATCCCAGCGAAATTTGCTAATGGAGTTGGAGACTTATCGTGGATTGTCACCAACAGAATCCAGTTGTTGCTTCCGTATCCCAGCTGTTCCATATACCGTGACAACTGAATCCGTTATACAGACTGATGGCACTTGGTGTGCTGTCTTGGACGTTGCCAACACACCTTTGTTATACTCCTGACACCTGTGGATCAAGATCTGTCTCCATATGTTTTTAGTACTCCCCCAGAGGTACCTACTCACCTGCCATTTGTCACCAGTGAGTGGGTCAGGATTAGCATGAGTGCTTCTCCCCTCTGACGTCTGTAGCTTTCACTGTATAGATGACGTCCTATCGGTTAGCAAGTCAAAAGCCTTAGTCTCAACAGCCTTATCATACCTCCACCAGCAGAAGTGACTAATAAACCCTGACAAAATTCAGGGGCCTGCTTACCGGGTAAACTTCATTGGGACTATCTGAGAAGATTCATAATGTTCATTGCTTCTGGCAGTCAAAGAAAAATTGTTGTATTTTTGCCCGCTTCTACCAACTCCATAAAAGGAGACCCAGAACCTTGTCTGACTCTGAGTATGGGAAACAGTATGTGCCTCACTTGGGCAGGCTCCTTAGTCCTTCATAATCTACAAATCGGCATCCTTTCAGTGGAGCCCATGCCAACAAGCTGCGTTAGAATCTGTCCACCAAGCTGTGATCCACTACCTTTGAGGCCCTACAATCCTAATAACTCTTTTGAGCTACAAATCTCTGTGCTGATTGGAACCTCTGCCTGAAGACCCTTCGTGGGGGTTTGGCCTTGTTCCCCTCTGACACAGCTACCAGGTGTCCCCTTTGGAAGAGCAGTTATTACCTTGAGTACATAGTCTGAGCTCAGTGAACTCCTTACCTGTAGAGGCCTGGTGACTCTTCGGCTTGTTATTCCCATTTTGGGAATAGAAAATTGAGCTCAGTAAGTAACAAGGTAGAAAGGGCCCAATGAGCATTTCAAATGGAAATGGTGTATTTAAGAACACAGACTGCCTAACCCCCCCACACACCCCTGCAGTATCCCAGCTTTACAAGGTGGCAATTACCCCTTAGGGGAAACCTTATCCCTCCTTCTGTCCCCTGAAGAAAATCAGTGGCTAAATGGAGCTTTTGCTGAAAATAATGAAGTCTTTTGTCTCCGACCCAGGAGTCTTCTGCTACCATCCATGTAACTGTGGCAGGATAACTGCATAGTTTGTAAGTAGGATAAAATCCTAGAACCCGTACAGTTCCTGATAGTTTTGGCAATGGGAATGGGTTGCTGACAAGAGACATGACTTTCTGGGGAAGGCAGGAGAAAGGTCCCTTACAGGCTGGGTTGGGAAATGTGACATTGTTTTGGCTTTCAGTAGCAAATGCTCTCACCCACATGGTGGTGATGGTGGGGCGGGGATGGGTGGTAAGGGTCTTCCACTTGTCCTACCTGATAATAACTATGTAAAGACTGACTGGTGAGAGACAGGATTAAAACAAACCATACGAACTGTGGTTTGTTGGTTTGTTCACTCCCCTCTGGGAATAGGGAGGGGATGGGAAAGAAAGGAGTGACCTCAGCTGCTTTCAGGAAAACACCCAGTATGCTGGGGGAACTTCTGGGAGGTGAAGGCAACAAGCTGTTGGCTATAGGCACCAAAGACGCCATGGTGGAGCCATAGTAGCATGTGCCAGAAGGAGAGGCGCTCCTGAGGCGGGTTGCACTCTGGAAGCAGGGAGGTGCACAAGGGAAGAGGGGTACCCACCCTGAGATGAGGGGCCCAATAGAAACAAAACCTTTCTACTGTTCCAGCTGTCCCTCACCGGCTAGCCTCCCTCTCACCTTGCTTTCCCTGTGCTCCCATTCTGGAAATAACCTCCTGATGGCTGTTACAGCTATTGTAGCTCTGAACATGTAGGTTAGTCTGTGTTACAGTAGGGGGAAAAAATAGCTGAAATCCATTGGTGGGGTTTGGGCACAACTTGCAGTGGGGAAGAAAACTTTAAAGAGACCTTATGGGTAGGACCTTCTCTGCTGATTCAGTGTACTGTTCTAGCTCTCATTGTGTGCAACAAAACTGATGTGTTGCGTGCTTAGACTATAAATACTACAAGTGTCAGAGGGAATTCTCCCATTTCGGGCACTGCCACGTGTCGAGAAGTCCTTGCCCTTTGCCACAGGTGGTTGGGTCAGGATTTCCATGAGCGCCTCCACCCTCTGCTGTCTAAAGGCATAAATGATCTCCTGTTGGTTGGCGAATCAAAAGCCTCAGTCTCAGCAGCCCTCGCTGTGGTGTTATCACACCTCAATCAACAGGAGTGATTGATAAACCATGACAAATTCAAGGGCCTGCCCGCCAAAGGAATTTTCTTGGGCCTGTGTGGGCAGATTCCCAGCACCCAAATCCCTTGGCAGTCAAAGAGAAAGTGCTGTCTCTTGGGCCACCCTCCACATACAAGGAGGCCCAGGCTATTTGTGAACTCTTTTGGGAGACTCACTTGGGCATTCTACTTACTTCTGAATATCAGCTAATTTGTAAATCAACATGCTCTAAGGGGGCTTTGCTGGCCAAATGTTAGTAGTGTGTTCAGGGGTGCATCTGTCCTGGTCCTAGTGTTATTTTGGTTTTGCATGAAAATCTGGCAGCTACTGCTTTTGGCAAAACCTTATCCTCCATTTTGCCACCTGAAGCAAAACCGCTGGCTCAGTGGAGCCCTGCGTTCACAGAAGTGCCCCTAAATAACTGGGTCAGGTTCACTGATGGTTTAGCTAAGCTGAAACCTGCTGGTATCAACAACTAGGCTATTACAGCTGTTCAGCCTAAGGGCCAGCAATGCAGAACCAAAAATGGACATGGTTATTCCACTCAGTTGGGTAGAATGCGAGCCAATACTCCACCTCAAGAACCTTGTTATATTTTTACTTACTTTTGGGCTATGGCCAATGGCCTAGCTACTTAGTTTGCCATTTGGAAAACTACAAACTGGCAGATTGAAGACACTCTTTGGGGTTGCAAACTATAGAACCAAATTGCTGCTACCAAAGTAAGCATCTGGGTCACTTCCGTAGATGCACACAGTAAGGGCATGTTCTCAATGAGACTGACTGGAATCAGGCTGCTGGTTGAGCCTCTCTACTCCCTAGCTTGTCACCGTGGCTGCCTAGATTTATCGTTATACTGGACACAACAACACATCCACCATCATAGCTGGGCACAAAATAAAGAAGTCAATTTTGGGGAAGTTTCTGAGGCAGAGGCTACCGCTGCATGCCAGACTTGACTCCTGCCCAAAGTTGGCCCATTTCACTTGCTGTGAGAGAGCCTGCAGTGCAGATATCCCACCTGCTCCTAACACTGGACTTTGGGCCCCTTTTGCAGGTAATGGGTTGACACTTTTTTCAGGTTATGGTATTACTTTCAGTCCAAGCAGAGGACTCCAGCTATGCTGTTGTAGTCCTTGAAAATATCCTTGGCCATGTCCTTGGCTTCCTGGGTCATTTGCAGTCTACAAATGGTGTGCGAAAGCCCCTAACAAATGGGCTAGTAGGCAAGGTATTTGATGGGCCTTTCATGGTCCCCACCATCCTCATACATCTGGTGGTGGTGACCACTGGAACATTCTACTAAAAAAGAAAAAAAAAGACTTAAAAAGATTTCTGACTGTACCGTTCTCACCTCCTCCAGGTCCATATTCCTTAGACTAAGGCAGTTTGGTCACTGATTGAAGCTCTTCCCAGAAACAGAAAATTTCCTTTCAGCTGCTCCCTGGGTAATGATCAGGACAAAGGGAATGGAGGGTTAGATATTTGTTTTGAAAATTTGAGGTTCCACCTTGACCATTCATGGGCACAATGCTTCTTTTTTTCCACTGATTACAACCCCAAGTTGGCCCGCTTTGAATACCCTCGATGTGGCAGCCAAGCCATAAAGGGCCTAGGGGATTCAAAGAATCGGGTTCAGTCACTTACATTCTCTTACTTGATTGATATTGGGCTATAGCATAAGAGTAATGTCCACTTGGTTGAATACACTGCTCGCCTAGCCCTCCTACAGTGGCCCACAGGGACCAATGTGGAGAGCAAAATGAGTCTCTGTAAATTTTATTAAAATGCCCTGATGCCCTTTTGGATCTGACTCTTCTGGGTTGAAGGTCTAGGTGACGTTAGGAGATGACTGGGGAAAAGGTGAAGTTGTAACCATCTGGAAGCCTTTCCATCTCTGCTGACGTCCATAGGGAAATGTTAGAGGAGTCAGGTCTTTCTTCTTACTTCGTCAGTTTACATCTTTCTAAATTAGAAGATAGTTAAGAATTCTAAGGCTTTTGTTGATTTCTTTTCTTTCCTCAGAATTGCTTCTAGGGCTGGAGGTCGGGTTAGGAACGATGTGATTTTGCAAATCACACTAGTTTCCCTTGTGTTTGCTCGGCTGCCAAGTTTTGAAGTTAAATCAAAAACTTGCACCCCATTCCCTATTAAACTGCTGCTTGTGAATTTTTCACCTTTTCATATTATATTTTTTGGTTTGTTTTATTATATATTAGTGTAAGGATTTTGCCATCCTGCTTTATTTTCCCCATTTTTACCTAGACGTCTCCGTTACACATATCCAATATCAATAAACAGTTTCCGGGTTTTAATGAAATGTTAGTAAAATTATTTTCAGTGATTACTAAACATTTCCTTATATTCAGTTTAATTCAATTTCCTTCCTGAATAGGAAAACAAACAAAAAAACATAAAACCACTTTCTTAGCTTGCTGCTGCTTCTAAAATTAGTTCTGTCGGTGTCCTAATACTTGTTATTCATCTGTCCTAAGAAACCTTTACACTTTTTCATCACTCCCTTTCCAATATGTTTGTCTTATTGTGAGATGTAATATACATACAGAATAGTGCATAAAACGTGAGCATTTTAATGAGTAATTATGAAGTAACCACCATTGTAATCACTACCCATGGTCAAGAAATCAAACATGGCAAGTACGTCAGAAGCTCTCCATCAACCCCGTGCCCTGTCCTGTTCCCTCACACCCCCTCCAGCAATGTCCACTGTCTTGACTGTTGTGATAACATTTCTTACTTTCTATTTTACTACTAATTTTTGCATTCTCAAACAACATAGTTATGCATGTACTTCTCATGTTATTGCTTATTGTTTTCAGCATTATATATGTGAGAGTCAATCATATTTTATATGGATGTAGTTAGCTCATTTCTAATGCTATAAAATATTTAGTTGAATGGAACATAGTTTAAATGTTGTGTGAATGTAATTTATTAATCTCACCATTTTGATGGAATTTGGGTTGTTCCCAGTTTGGGGCAATTTTAAATAATGCTGCTGTGAACGTTTTTGTGGCATGAGACTCTCTGGGATATATATCTATAGAGAGAGGTGGAATTGCTCGTTCCTAAATAGATAATGTGTTCAAATTAAAAGTTAAAGATAAAGCCACACCATTTACCAAGATGGTTGTACTAATTTCCATTTTACCAAGAGTGTGTAAGGAAGAGTCGCTGTAGCTTTGTTTCCTGAATAACATGTTGATACTGTCAGGCTTTTAATTTTATCAATGTGGAATCTTATGGTGGTTTTTGTCTTTTTTTGTTTGTTTTCCATTAAATTGATTGAGGTATAATTTACTGTATTAATCTGCAGGGATGCCATAAAGTACCACAGGTTGGTACCTTAAAGCAATAGAAATTTATTGTCTGAAACCTATGAGGGAGAATCCTTCCCTGCCTCTTCTAGTTTATGATGTTTGCCAGTAATCCTTGCCATTCCTTGGTTTATAGCTGCATCACACCATTCACTCCCTCTGTTGTCACGTGGCAGTCTTCTCCCTGTGTGTGTCTCTCCTCTAATGAAGATATCAGTAATATTGAGTTAAGGTCCCAGCCTACTCCTGTATGACCTCATCCTATTACATCTGCAGTAACCTTATTTTCAAGTAAGGGCACATTGTAAGGTATTGGGATTTGGACTTCAACATGTCTCTTTTTTGCAAGACACAAGTTAACCCATAACATTTCCATACCACAAAATATACAGTCATACCTCTGAGATATTGTGAGTTCAGTTCCAGACCACTGCAAAGAAGTAAATATCATAATAAAATTAATTACACAATTTTTTTGGTTTCTCAGTGCATATAAAAGTTATGTTTACACTCTACAATAGCCTGTTAAGTGTGCAATAGCATTATGTCCATAAACACAATATACATACCTTAATTAAAACATACTTTAATGCTAACCATCATCTGAGCCTGTTGGAAAAATGGCACTAATAGATTTGATTGACACAGGGTTGTCACAAACCTTCAATTTGTGAAACACCACACAATATCTGCAAAGCACAATAAAGCAAAGTACAATAAAATGAGCGTGCCTGTACCCAATTTTATGTGGGTAGTTGACTGAGTTTTGAAAATGTGTATATTTCAGTGTAACCATCACCCACATCAAGATATAGAACATTTCCATCACTACACTATTAAATATGATAATACTGTTTTCTCCAGTTTTATTGAGCTATAATTGACAAACAAAACTGTATATAAAGTGTACAATGTGATGATTTGATACACGAATACTTTGTGAAATGATTATCACAGTTGGGTTAAGTAACATATCCATCACCTCACAGAGTTGTGTGTGTGTGTGTGTGTGTGTGTGTGTGTGTGTGTGTGTGTGTGTAGTAAGAACATTTAAGATCTACTTTCTTAGCAAATTTGAAATATAAAATATAGTATTACTAATTAGAGTCACCATGCTTGCATTACCCCAAGAACTTACTCATCCTATAACCGCATCTCTGCTTTGACGGGCATCTCTCCATCTCCCTTAATTAACAACTTGATATGGTGGACATACAATGAAGACTGCCTCCAACCATTAGAGAATATACAATTAAAGGCCGTAGGAGTTTTATTTTGATGTAATCCCACTTGTCTATTGTAGCTTTTGTTGCCTGCACTTTTGGTGTCATGTCCAAGAAAATACTGTAAAGACCAATGTCACGAAGCTTTTTTTCCTATGTTTTTCTATATTTTCTTTTAGGAATTTTATGGTTTCAGACTTACATTTTAGTCTTTAGTCCATTTTCATATATGGTATTAGATACAGTTACAATTTCATTCTTTTGCTTATGGATATTCGGTCTTCCCAACATCATTTATTAAAGAGATTATCATTTCCCTATTGTGTATTCTTGGCACCCTTTTCAAAGATCAGTTGACCATATATGTGTGGGTTTATTTCTGAGCTCTCTATTCTGTTCCATTTATCTGTATGTCTGTTTCTATGCCCGTACCATACTGTTTTGATTACTGTAGCTAACAACAAAATGAAAAAGCAACCTATGGAATGTGAGAAAATATTTACAAACCATGTATTTGATAGTTAATATCCAAAATATACAAGAAATTTCTGCAACTCAATAGAAGTATTTCTTCAAATATTCTTTCCGACCTTTTCTCTCTCTTCTCCTGTGACTCCCGTAATGTGTATGTTGGTATATTTGATGATTGTTCCCCAAGACCTTTAAGCTCTTTTCATTTTTCTTCACTCTTTTTTCTTTCTGCTCCTCACACTGGTTAATTTCAATGTCCTATCTTCAATCACTGATCCTATCTTCTGTCTGCTTCTATGTGCTCTTGAACTCTTTGAGTAATTTTTTCATTTCAGTTATGGTAGTTTCTAATTCAGAATTTCTGTTTGGTTTCTTTCTATAATTTCTATTGCTTTATTTACAATTTGTTTATACATTGTTTTCTTCGTTTCTTTAGTTCGTTGTCCATAATTCCCTTTAGCTCTGAGTATATTTAAGAAAGTTGTTTTTCAATCTCTGTCTATTAAGTCCAATATCTGGACTTCCTCAAGGGTTGTTTCTATAATTTTTTGCTATAAATGATCCGTATCTCCTGTTTATTCATATGCCTTATAATTTTTTATGGAAATTAGGCATTACATATAATAACGTAACTCTAGAAATGAGAGCCTACTTTTCCAGAGATTACTGTTATTAGTTATTGAGAGCTGCAGTCATTTATTTCTTTTGTGACTTACCCAAACTATTTATGCAAAGACTGTATTCTTTGTCATTTTTGGTCAGTCACTGAACTCTCTGCTCCATTATCTCGGTAGCCAGATAATGACCTAACAGATTTCTTAAAACTCCAAAATTTATCTGTCCTTTTAAAAATTAACCACTGCCCTGGTTTCTATAAGTTTTGTATTAGATTCTGAAATTTAAAATAATTGATCTGTCAGTCTTGGACAGTTTATATTTGTTTCAGTGGAGGTACCAATTCTTTGAGCACTCTACCATTTTCCATAATGTCACTTCTCCCTTCTCTTTTGATATATGCCTTCTTTGATATTAATCTTATTTTTATTTATCTTTAAAGTTATTATTTCTGTTTCCTGGGGCTTAGAACAAGAAGCTCAGGGGCTCAGGTCAATAATATACAAAGTAATATCATGTGTTGTAGTTGTTGTTGTTTTTTTATGCCTGCCATTTCTTACGTCAACAACTAGTAATACAGTGTTTCAGCCATGCAAGTTATCTCACCACCTCTGCTTATATTAGTTAAATTGTACATCAGTTATTTTTCTTATATAAGATAAAGTCAAATGGTAACATTAGATCTAATTTTATTATTAGTTATAGCCATCAATAATGCTAAATTTTAAAATATTGTTATTTAATTATTTTTTCTATTCACTTTTTCTGATCTTTTTTCTTTTATTTCAGCGTTCACATTGTTTCTTTAACTCAATGGATGAAAACATAAAGGTCCCTGATTATTTAGGTAAGTTATTATTTGTATATATATTGTAATTTTCAAATATTCAGTGAAATGGAGAACATGAATTCATAACAATTATTATCAAGATTTTCCTTCAAAATGTAAATCACACTATTATGTTTTGTGATTACTGGCATGAAACAACCTATAGAATTATAATATTAGTGGGAAATCAAGCAAAGCAAAATACAGGTGACCTTAAAATCCTAGATAATATTTATTTTTATGTATTATAGTATTACTAAAACATTTAGTATGTTTATTTGTATTTAAAAACATCTTGGCTACCCTGTAGATTTATCAAGTGAAGACGTTTTTCTAATTTAAGGAGTTGTTTAATAATATTATGAAGACAAATACAACATATCAGTAAATCCAAAGGTGATAATCAAAATATTTAACAACTAGTACAGCATAAGCATGAAACAACCAGGTCAGTCAATACTGTTGGATCAGAGTTCTGGAGGTTTCCTGTTGTGGGATGAAGGAAATGGGAGATTTCTAAGAAAATCAAGGTAGCCACAGAAATGAATGTAAGGTGGGCACTTGAACATCTTGAGGCAGCAACTTTTTACAAATTAGTACAGAAATGCTTTAATATTTAACAATTGGAACAGTCATAACTGTGTAGTGACTGAATATCCATCCAGAGGATATTGCAGTAATATAATTAAAATGAAGAGAAAATAAGAAGATAACTAGAACACTTGACAGGGAAGATGAGCAATCAGACACATTTCTTTGTAACATGCAAGCATCCTTGGACTGGAGAGAGTGTACTCCAGTTAAGGACTTATGGGGAAAAGTGTCAAATGAGAGTATAATTGAGAAGTCCCTGAAACAAAGTCCCCCAAAAAGGAAATTTCGTTTATCTTGAATAGTTGAATGTGATGAAATGAACATGATTATAAATTAATGCTTTAGCCATATATTTCTGTTTCGTATATACATATATATGTACATATGTATGTGTATTTATACATCTATACAATGATAACAGTTCCAGGCACATATATTGGGGTGCAGGAAGCTATTTTGGAACATGTCAGTTTAAGGAACTATTACTTTAAATATCAGGATAAATTTAAAGTACGCTTAAATTATTATCCTAGAAAACAAAGTGACCATTGGGAATAACATTCAGTAGTAATTAAGACATCTTGGGAGATTGAGGTATTTGGGTACTCATGATTCATACAAAACTTATTCTAATAAACCTCTGGATTCTTCAAACCATCGAACAACTTTTGGAGTAAATAAAACAGCAAGCAAGCTTCTTATTCAATTATTTTTAACTAGTCCTTGAAAAAGGGAAATGTTCTATCAAGTAATAGAAAATATTACTCAGGGGATAAACTGGATCTCACCCCTCCCTGCCTTGCCACTAACTAGCTCTGTGACCTTAGGCTAGCATTTGGCTTACAAAAGCTTCGATTTTGCCATTTTAAAAATGAAAGAGTGGAACTAGATACTAAAAACAAATATTTCAGTACTTCCTTGTGGTTGCCTTATATTGCTTTAGTTAATCATCGTAACTTTGTAAACACTTTATATAACAGTAATTTTAAAAATCTTCATACATCCCTGTGAGGTTGACAGTATTATTTTAGTTTTACAAATGAGGCAACTGAGGTATGGAAAGGCTGAGTAATTTGAAAATTCTGTAAAAGATGTGATACAAGCCAGTGGTTCAGTCTTCTCTGAAGAGTGAAGAGCCTTTATAAGCAGTGTCAATCAAATACAGAATTGGGAAGAACGCCTATGGTGTGTCTTTTTTTAAAAAAGTAAGTGCTTAGGGTGGAAAACCAGGCTTATTTTCTTACTGCTTACTCCTGTCTTGCTTTTGGGAAGGCCATTTACTGGATTTTTCTCATTTTTAAAATGAGAGAGATGGTTTTAAGACTGTTAGATCTCCTGTTTCTCTAAAAGTCTATATTGCTGAATTTATATCTGAACAAAGCCTTTTTTAAAAAGATTATTTAAGATTCCCAAATATATATTTTAAATGATTTTGTTTTACTTTGGGTTATACTTTTCAGTTTACTCTTGCAGGCCAGTCTTATATAATTAACCCAATACTTCTATAGATACATTATGAAAATAAAATGCAGTACAGCAAAGAGTTAATTTAGTAGGGTTCATATAGCACTCTTGTTGAATTCCTTGAATTATTATTTCCTGTAAGCAGATTAGAGGTATATACCTAGCCCAGTTACTTTGGGGCTACTTTCATAGGTACTCTCTGACTCCTGACATTTATGTACACATATTTTAGACTAGAAGCACAATTCATTGAAGACCATGGTCATTCCACTCCATACTTTATAAATTGTTTTAATTTCTTACGTAAGAATTCTCTCTAGGGTCATGAATTGAATTCTTAAGGAAATGACAATTGTCTGTCCACACAGCTTTACAAAGTTGGGTATGTACAGCACATGTGTGATGGAAGATGACCCAAGCGACTGCAAGAGGATAGGCTAAAGTGAGGCTCCAAGAAGGATGAGTAAAAGCAGTCTTTCAAATGTGCAGTCAAGCACTGCTTTGAATAATGTACATCATTTTTAACAGCCACAAAAACTTTCAGAACCACCTAGAGTGCAATGAAGAGACTTTTTTTTTTTTTTTTCAGTTTTTTCTTTATTTTTTGAACTGGCATTAAGAGCCAGAAAAGTAGAAGTGCTCAATACATTGACTGTAATCTGTCTAAAAGACAATCTTTTATGTACATGAAAGTACAGAGCATGATGACATTTAATTCTAATCACTTGTATGCGTTTTAACAATACTATTGAAAATACTAATTGGAGTTATTAGGTGACAGGCCCAAGGGTGCAATGTGTCAGGGACCAGAGCAAAGGGAGTAGTGATGATGGTAACAATAACAAGAAAATCTGCATTCATTTTGTACTTACTATGTTCTTCGCACAGTATTAGATGCTTTAGCCCTTTAAATCGCACCACAACCTTAGAGGAAGGATCTTTATCATTTGACAAATGAGGACACAGAGAGAGCCAAGATAACTCGTGCTAAGTTAGATGGTTAGTTACTTGCTGAGAATATTTGAAAACAAGCAGTCTGGATGCAGAGCGTGAGCTTAATCACTTTGCTACGCAATCATTTGTTAGAGATGTGTGTAGAACATGCTTGTCAAATGCCACAAGTGCCAACTTATTTGTATAATCTTTAAAAAAAAATTTTCAGATGGGTTAATGCAAGATAAGGCCTATGGACAGCTAAATACAAATCAAAAAGGAACAGCAGTAAGTAGATGATATATCCTTTAAAAATCGCTGTTAATATTTTACATTGTTTTGAATTAATTAGCACTGACAGTATTCTATCATCAAGACAACATATACTTTATTATGAATTTATGATAAGTCAATTTTATTACACATTGATTTTATAATTTATTATAAATTTATAGATTGTCATATAACATTAACTCCTGCAGGCTCCCCTATTTAATTCTTTACTTCTGCCTCCCCCAAAATAGCTATTAGTTAACACGTTGCGTACGGCGGGGTTTAAATCCCTCGTGAAGATTCTCATGATCCGTACGCAACGTGTTAATAGGCAACTCACAATAGCACCAGGAAATCATAGACTATCTCTGCCCATCTATTGTGTTATGAACAATTTTAAAGAAGCCATTTCTCCTCATCCGAATTGCACATTAATACTTGAAATTAATTATACTGGATTCCTTTCTTTGCACCTTGAAAATTTTTAATCATTCAAGATTCAACCGTCTATATGCCATACCAGGCTACCCTCAGTAAGTATTTCAGAAATGGAACAGAACTTGTGCGGTTTGGCATGAGGATCCGGCAACAAAGAAATACTGAGGTGAAAGGTGAGAAGAGAAAGAAATATTTGTTCTACTTTTTGCACTCAGCAGATAGGAACGATGCTCACACAGGGGAGAAGATTCTAAGTCCTAAAAAAAGTATCAGTGCTTTTCCTTGCAGTTTTTAATGACTAACTGCCTCCTCAATCCAAGACATTGAAACCTCATGATAATACTCTTTTGCAGAGAATAGAATTTGATAGAAGAATGTCTTGGATCCATGCAAAAGGATTTAATCACTTTAAAGATAACAATCCCAATTTTCGAGGACATTACTGATTCCAATACACAATCTAGTTGTCCCAGTAATCCATTAAAATGTCCTGGAAATTTTAATGTTTGGTATTCAAACTACTTCCTAGACTGATTCATGCACCTAAAAATAGCACAAATTCCCATCAGATTATTGGCCTAAACTTTGTTAAGGAAAAAAATGGCATAGTATCTACAAGGCATCATGTTGTTACAGCAGGAGTACCCAATTTTGAGTCAGAAAACTTGGATTCCAGCTCCATTCTCTTCTCTATTAGCTGGAGGTTAAATGGAAATTAATTCATGAAACATTTATTAAATACCTATGATATAGCACACACCATGCTACTTAATAGTTAATGATGACATACTATACATGGGCACATATTAAGCTTTTTATGTGCGTTATTATATTTAATCCTCACAAAGTAGGCGTTATTATTGTTTACATTTTGCAGATGAGGAAACTGAGGCTCAGTGAGGTTAGATAAATGGTATAATATCACCCAGTCAGGGCATTGGATTTGATCAGCCACCTTCTCCGGCCCCCCTGCCCTTGAATAATTAAAAATACATTAGTGGATGTAGCTGACGGAGATGTACACAGGGAATTATAGTAACAGCCACACTAGATGAATGCACAGGGTACCTTGGGGGCGTCCTGGGAAGAATGTAGGAACCTGAGGCAGGAGAGGGAGGATAGATATGGGTAGTGAAAGGCCTTTTTAACAAAAAAGGAGTGATTCAGTGAGATAACATATAAAAAATATTTTCCAGTGCCTTGCACATACAACTTGTATTGTTTTGGTTGAATTGAACTGAACCCTCATGGCAGTGGCATTCCCAGGACCATTCAAGCAATTCCTATTGTGATACGATCAACAGATGAGATATATTTTATCAGAAATATGCAGCCCTATGGGTCTCCAAGGGACTTACTCAGAGACTCCTAGGTAAAGTACAAAGCATTTCCTAAATGCCAGTGTAGTAAGGTCTTTAATCATAGTTATTCATCATCTCTGCCAGAATGTAAGCATCCTGAGAGCTGGGAGTTTGTGTGTCTTGTTTTCCCAGCATCTGGAACAGTGTCTGGAACCTAGGCGCTCGACAGATACTTTTCAAATGAGTAGCTACTATGTGCCAGGCACTGTGGATACAAAATGAAAAGAATATAGCTCTTGACTTCAAAGACCTTAGAGCCAGGTAGAGGAAAAGACCTACATGAAGTAAACCATTATATTACAGTAGCATAATTGTTCTAAAGGAGATCAATTTACAAAGTACAGTAGGCATAGGCAAAGTAGCGCTGACAGGTAAAGATGATCTGACAGCTGGTTCGCGATTGGGCTTGACTCCATATTAACTATGGCACCTCCGGTGATTTGGCATATGACCAGCAGAGCAATAGCCCATGCTTTGTAACTGATTATGTGACCTTAGCCTTTATCAGATTGGGCCAGAGTATTTCTCTCATTCGTCTTTCTGTCTTCTGGTCCTGGCACAGTGGTACAAAGTAGTCACCTGACAGATGTTGTATTTTGTCTATTTACCATGTGGGTGTGGCTTATTGCTGTTGCCTCTAATAGTTTCCGTCAACAAGTGCCCTGTGACTTCTTCCTAAAGGTGTTAGTAAAATGCTCACAAGTACAATCTAAATATACTTTCCTACTGCCAGATACACTACATTTCTTGCCCCCTCTAGGGGCACCTGCAGTCAAGGCCAAAGGCTGCCTATGGATGTGGGGGAACTGCCCTCCGTGACCCTCCAAGGATCTAGATTGGGGACAGTAAAGACCTAAAGGCAGTAAAGGGTGGTATTCAACCCCACTAAAACCCTGAACATAATCAGTATATTTCTTTGTTAAAAACACACACGATATTTATATGCTTGCTATACAAAAGTTTACCACTATAAAATATATGCACAAGAAGAAAAGATAAATGGGGGATAAAGGAAAAAGATATTTATTATGCCATTAGGGAGAGGCACAGTGGCTAGTGAAAGAGGAGAAAGAACAGCCATCATATATATCAATAGAGTAGGAATCAAGATGAGATCTTCCTCTAATTCCTAAGATAAAGACATCCCAACTTAACTTTGCAAATCGTTAATCTGTATTGCTACTATTTAAAGTAAAAAAAAAAACAACCACAAAAAAACACGTTACTATAAGATCATTGAGCAATTAAATAACAGTGCTAAAAAAACTTACAAATCTTGAGAAGTTTTATATTACTATGAAAAGACTGTAGTTCTGCCAAAGTGGCATAGCCCCATACAACTGAAAAAAAAAAAAATACATAAACACAACAAACAAACCTAGGAAGTCTCTGAAACATGGAAAGAAAAAGATAGGCTGCCTGGGGATCTCGGGACTTAAGGAAGACATGATGGTGAGTTCTCAGTTTCCTTATTGGCACCCATATATTCTGAACAAGATGCTACAGAAACCTCCACCCAGAAGCTTCCGATAGGCAGACAAAAAAGCTCCAAGGAAAGCCTGTTCCCGCTACCCAAGGAACCCTGAGCTAACAACAGAAAATTGTTTTGGCAATACCCACCCTACTCCAGCCAAACACCAATGGAAAAGCCACACTCCTCTCTGTACATATGGTGTCAGTGGGTACAAGCAGGAAGTTGATCGATCTCATAGCCCTACTGCCACCCCTGGGAAGCAGGGGATATACTCTTGATTTTTCCAGTCAGTGGTGGTAGGACCAAGCTGGCAGCCTGTCTTCAGTCTCCACCGAGCAGAACAAGGCAGTGCTCTGACTCCCCTTCTAGGATAGTGTTGGTGGGGCTAAGCTGGAAGCCGATCTTTCATCCCCTGCCGGCTGAAGGCAGGCAGTGAGTGCTCTGACTCTCCCACCGTAGTGTCGGTGGGGTGCAGGAGTCAGCTGAGCCCCTATCTGCACTTAGCAACAAGATTTAATGAGGCTGTGCAATGTGGTCCTGGTCACCTCTAGACTTCATTCTCCTTCTATCAGCAGGATCCAGTGGGGAACTGAGCCTCCACCCCCACCTGGCATCAATGAGACAAAACTAGGTGGTGGCTGCATGGCACTCTGCTTCTTCCTGTCCACTCCCTGGTATGAGGGACCCTAGTGGAGAGATGGTCTGACACCCACACTCAGAGGGAAAGAGGTGGTGAGAATGGTTGCCCCACTTTCACTTTCACTGAGCTCCATCCCAGGCCCCAGGTGTCAGCACGGCCTGGGATGGAGCTCAATGTCCCTCCCATCTATCTGTCTGCAACAAGGCAATGTAAGTCACTCCCCACTTTTGCTGGGATGATGTCCAGGGAGCTTAGTGGGAAGCCAAAAGTGCATATCCACTTGGCTGGCCCCAATGCTCTATCTAAACACTGTCTGCTATGAGGCACAATGTAAGTAGAACTACTTAAGACAATTATATTTTAAAAGTAGGAAGGGTGAAGGGGCCTACATGGAAGTAAATTTTTCATACTTCACTTGAAAAGGTAAAATATCAACACCAGTAGATTGTGGTAAGTTATATAAATACTATATTATAATATATAGTACAACCATTAAGAAAACTGTAAAAAGCAATATACTCAAAAACTGTAATAAATCAATGTGGAGTCCTAAAACAATATCCAAATCATCTATGAGAGGGTAAGAAAAAATGAATGAGAAATAGAAGAAACACAGAAAACAAATAACAAATGGCAAACTTAAACACCGACATGTCAATGATTACCTTTAAGTGTAAATGGTCTAAATATACCATTTAAAAGAGAGAGTTGGCAGCACATTTAAAATAATTAAAACCATATGAAATCCTGCTCTCTGACCATAAAGGAATATAGAGGACTCAAGGGATTTGTGGGCTGGTCAAAGAAAGATATGACAATGAGGTGGCGATAGCACACACAAGCTTTATTTCAGTGACACTTTGACAGGTTTGCAGGAGGAGGGAAGTCGCTCACAGCATGAGACCATCCAGAAGCTACAGCAGGGAGGCCACCAAAAAGAAGGGAAAAAGGACAAGGAAATTCCTGGGGCAGAAGCGTGTCAAAGACGGGATTACATGCCTGGTTATTTTACTCAGTGACCTGGCAGGGAGTCTCTGGGGTCAGAGAACTCCAACAGGCAGCAGAGGCTTGGGGTTTTTATACCCTAAGGGTTTATCCTATGTATGACTAGCATATGCTGGGCACAGTTTCATGGGAGTATGCAAAGCAGGCAGGCTCTAAATAACTAAAAATCTGTTTATTTGGGGTTATGTTTAAAATAACTGGATGTATACAAAATTTAGTTTGGCTTTGGCACGTTTTCGAGCTACTGAGTCTTAGCCTGCTGTGAAGAAGTAAACAACCTGGGCGTGGAGGCGGCAATGTACAGAGGACATTTTTGTCTCATTTACATAACATGGAATCAAACTAGAAATCAATAACAGAAAAACAGGAAAATCTCCAAACACTTGGAAGTTGAACATCATACTTCTAAATAATCCTGGGTCAAAGAGGAAGTCTCATAAGGAATTAAAAAAATACATAGAACTGAATACAAATGAAAATAGAGCATATCAAAATTGATAAAATACAGTTAAGACTGCACTGAGAGAAATGAATAGCACTAAACATATACACTGAAAAAGGAAAACTTTCAAATCAATCATCTAAGCCTCTATCTCAAGAACTTGGAAAAAGAAGAGCAAAATAAACCCAAACCAAGAAGAAAAATAATAAAGAGCAGAAATCATTGAAATTGAAAACTAGAACAGTATAGGGAAAATCAATGAGACAAAGAAAGCTGTTTTTCAAAATAATCAATAAAATTTATAAACATCTAACAGGCCTGACAAAGGTAAAAGGAGGGAAGATGCAAATCACCAGCATCAGGAATGAAACAGAATGTATCTTTACAGATATTGCAGGCATTAAAAAGACAACAAAGAAATATTACAAAAAAGTTTATGCTTATAAATTTGACAACTTAGAAGAAATGAGCCAAGTCCTGGAAAACCACAAACTAATTCAACCAAGATGAATTAAACAACCTGAATACTCCCATGGCCATTGAAGAAATTGAATTGGTAATTTAAACGCTCCTGGAAAAGAAGTGTCCCAAATGGTTTCTTTGGAAAATTTTACCAAACATTCGAAAAAGAATTATCACTAACTTTACACAATCTCTTCCAAAAAATAGAAGAGGAAGAAACACTTCCCAACTCATTTTATGAGGCTAATATTACTCTGATACCAAAACCAGATAAAGACAGTATAAAAAAGGAAAACTACAGACCAATGTTTCTCATAAACTTAATGCATAAATCCTCAACAAAATACTACCACATCAATACAGTAATATGTAAAAAAGAATTATATACCATGACAAATGGTATTTATTCTGGATATGCAATGCTGGTTCAACATATGAAAATCCATGTAATGTACCATAGTAACAGACTAAAGGGAAAAAAGCAGATCATCCTATCAGTTGACACAAAAAAAGGTTTTCAGAAAATTTAACACCTAATCATAATATAAAAACACCCAACTAGTATTAGAAGGTTACTTCCTCAGCTTGATAAAGAGCATCTGCAAAAACCTCCAGCTTTCATCATACTTCATGGTGAAAAACTGAATGCTTTTCTTCCAAGATCAGGAACAAAGGAAGGATATATGCCTTACAATTATTTTTCAATATAGTACTAGAAATTTGGCCATTGTAATAAAAAAATAAAAGTAAATAAAAGTCACACAGATTGGAAAGGAAGAAATAAAACTGTTTCTATTTTCAGATAAAAGGATTGTCTATGTAGAAAATACCAAGGAGTCTACCAAAAAAAACCCTAGAACTAATGAGTTCAGCAAGGTAGAAGGATACAAAATCAAAATGCAAAAGTCAATAATAGCATTTCTATATACTAACAACATGTGGAAAGAACAACTTAAAACATAGTAATATTTACAATAACTCCAAAGAAAATTAAATACTTATAAATCTGACAAAACATGTACAGGATTTGTATGATAAAAACTACAAAATGCTGAATGAAGAAATAAGCAACCTAAATAAGTGGAAAAACATACCATGTTCATAGATTGGAAGACTCGACATAGTAAAGATGTTCTGTCTACCCAGATTGACCTATAAATTTAATGCATTTTTTATTTAAATTCCTGGTCTTTGTAAACATAGACAAGGTCATTCTAAAATCTATATAGAAAGACACAGGCCCTAGAATAGCTAAAATCATCTTTTAAAAGAAGAGGAAAGTAGGAGAAATCACTTTACCTGATATTAAGGCCTACTATATGGCTACAGTAATCAAAAATTGAGACAGTATGGTATTAGAGAGAGAGACACCAAGATCAATGGAACAGAATAGACATACAAGAAATTTACCCACAAAAATATGCCCAGCTGATTTTTGACAATGATGTAAAGGCAATTCAGTGGAGGAAAGCTAGCCTTTTCAATAAGTGGTGCTGGAGCAAATCCTTGGGCAAACAAAACCAAACTTTGACCTAAGTCTTATACCTAAAATTAAAAAAAAAAACAAAAAAAAACAGTGATAAAACCAACTACTGATGCAATGTGGAGAAATTGCTAATGGGAATTTAAAATTTTACAATCACTCCTGAAACCAGATCGGCAGTTTCTCAAAAAGAACAAAAACAAAAACAAAAAAAAAAACTGGTTTGTAACCCAACAATTGTACTCGGGGCATTTATCCCAGAGAAATTAAATCTTATGTTTACAAAAAACAACTGAACACAAATATTCATAGCAGCCTTCTTTTTAATAGCCCAACAGTGGAAACAACCCAGATGTCCTTCAGTTGGCGAATGGCTAAATAAACTGTGGTACATCCATACCATGGAATAATAGCAGTAAAACAGAACAAAGTATTGATACATACAACAGCCTGGATGAATCTCCAGAGAATTAGGCTGAGTGAAAAAATCCGACCCCAAAATGTTATACATTGTATGACTCTATTTACATAACACTCTTAAAATTACAAAATTATAATAAAGAACGGATTAGCGGTTGCCAGACTACCTCTACCCCCTACCCCCAGTAGGGGGTAGAGGTAGGAAAGAAATGGGTGTGACTATAAAAGGGCGTCAAGGATCCTTGTGGAAATATTCTGCATCCTGACTATATAATGTCAATATCCTGGTTGTGATATTTTACTAGTTCTATAAAATGTTATTCCTGAGGGAAACTGGGTAAAGGGCATGTGGGCTGTGTGTTATTTCCTACAAATGCATGTGAATCTACGATTATTTCAAATAAAGAGTTTAATTATTAAAAAATAAAAAATAAAACTTACCTTAAATATTTTTCTTAAAGGTGGTAGTCAGACCAGTATATGACAGATAAAACTAAATTAAATTGAACAAGATATGCTGAACAAGATAACTGATAAAACATAGGTTACATAGAATCAACAGACTTGGAAGGTTGAAAGAATCTATCACCTAAGCAACAGGCTTGTAAATTGAAGACATGTCAGAGTTCTAGAACAAATTCCTAAGCTAATTGCTTCACAAACAAGTCGTAAAATCCTCAGAATTCCATAGTAAAATAAACTTTGAAGTTGTTTGAAGAGTTTTTTATGAACCAAGGTAGACAGGGTGTTAAAGAAATGTGGTATTTTGAGACAAACTTCTGGAGTGCTAATCAGAATTGGAAAGGACTAACATCTCTTTCAACTCATAGCTGATTTAGGTGACAGTCTTTCAATAATTCCTTCACATTTTTAGAGCCCCTTTATAAATTAAGACTTTCCAGATTTGGCTTTATTAGTTTCTATTTAAACCCTGACAATGGCTAGATTCTAAAACATCTTCCCAAAGATCAGGATGCAAGAAAGGTGGGAAGGGATGAGGAATTTAACTTTACCCACCAATGAAAAGCAGTGTTTGGTGATGGTAAGAGAACTAGTATGAAACAGTAAAAAGAGCTTGGATTTTACAGGCAGAAATATCTAAATTCAAATCTAGATTCTTCCACTTCCACGGTCATATAATTTTGGGCAACTTACATCTGAGTTTCAGTTTTCTCATCTGCCAAATGAGTATACTATCATCTATTTCAAAGAATTATAAAGGGCTTGAAACATAATAGTCATTTGCTAAATGGTAAGTATTGTCTTTATTCACCTGTACAAGTATATTATAAATATGAAAAGTAGAATTGTTGGGTCACAGTATATGAGCATATTTCATTCTAATAGATACTGCCAAATTATTCTTTAATTCAGATTTGCTAATTTGCATTTACACTCAAAATGTAGGAAAATACCCATCATCCCACACCCTGATTATTTTAGTTTTTGTTAATTTGATGTATAAAAATGATATTTCATTGATATTTTCATTTACATTTTCCTGATTATTAACAAGCGTGAATAATTTTAATGTGCTTATTATCCATTTGTATTTCTGTTATTTGACTGTTTACAATTTTTGCCCATATTTACAAATTGGGTTGTGTTTATTTGTTTATATGTGAGAATGTTTTATATGGTTTGAATACCAATGTTTTGTTATCTATGATGTTTGTTATCTATGTTTTTTAACCTCTCTAGGGCCCTTATAGAAATTTTAAATGTTTATGTTGTCAAATCTGTCACCTTTTCCTTTGTGGCTACTAGTTTATATCTTGTTTAGAAGGTCCTTCCCCTCCCCAAGATTATGTCAATATTCTCCTAGATGTTTTTCCAGTATATATTTTTTATGTTTAACTGTTTAATCCAGCTATACTTTATTTTTTTGTATGAAGTAAGAATCTACTGATACTTTCACTGAAATGGATAGACAATTATCTCAACACTATTTATTAATTATCCATATAATTAACAAATTTTTGTCTGTCAGTATCCCTTCTTGAGGGTATCATCCCTGCCCCACCTCCAATCCTTGATGTAGTTGGCAAACCTGACACTGCCTCTGTGACTACAAGGATGACCATATAATGTGATATAAGAATATTAAGAAAAGAATTTAGTCATTTATATCAAGAGCTAGCAGTGGTCATTTTTCTACCAAGAGAAAAATGCCAATGAAAGCCAACACTGAGAGAGGAAGAAAGAGATGTAGAGAGAGAGTGACCTGGTCACATTGAGTCCCTGAAACCAGATCTCCTAGATATATGAGCCAATACTTTTCTTTCTTTTTTTTTTTTTTTATGAAGTATTTTATTTCTAAATCAAACATCGTAAAATGTGTTGTCTTTAAATAGATGGATTTTGTTTTAGGGCTGATTATATTTAAGTGTTACCATCATTGAGGCAAGGAATGAAGGGAGAAGGGAGCAACTGTGATCTAGTACTTAGAAGAGTGCCTGGTTTATAATATGTTTGTTAATTAATTAAAGACAAGTAAATTCATAGAAAAAATAAGGAATACTTTTTAAATAAATTTAAATAAGAGAATGAGTAATATTTCTAAATGTGTAAAGTAAATAATTTTTTAAATGACAGGATTTACAGTACAAAGTCAACATTATATGGAATTTCCACTCTAAGGACAAATCAAACATAATTTGGGCATTAATATCTTACCTCTTTTCATGAGAAAATTAGCAAAGCCCTTATCCAGGTGTGGCAGTGTTAAGTACCCATTTAACAATTACAGGCTGAGTATCATTGAAAATGCTGTTTCAATATAATATCAGATGCCATTTATTATCTAAAGCATTTCACAACCTTTTAAAATTAGATTACATTTGTTTTGACAATTCTGTTTTCTATCTTTGTTTCTGCTTGAAGTTGTGCATTGTTTTCATTTTATAAATGTGATAGAATGAATATTACAGTATGTATCAAGGAAGTTAAGATTATATATGTATATATATATTACATGTGCAGATTTATTTGATAATTGGCAAAATAAAGTATAGTACTTATGAGAAAAATACTTATTTAGGTTTTAAATTCTTTTTATATCTTTAATGACTATTGAAAAAATAAAATTATATTGGGAAATATCTTTGCATTCCAAGCAGTCTAAACTTAAAACTTCTCTCTTATAAGGTGGCTTTTACACAAAAAGAATACACTGTACCATCTTTCAGACCAGAATGTACAGAATTCAAACCAACATATCAGGTGTGTCCTGAGTTATCCTATCCCAATATCAATTATACTAGCTTTCTCTAATACATTATGAAACTTAATGGTTCCAAAACCAAATTACCCATTAGAAACACCTGAGTATCTTTTTTTTTTTTTTAAATGTTTTTTTTTTTTTTTAAGATTTTATTTGGGAAGGGGAACAGTACTTTATTGGGAAACAGTGTGCACTTCCAGGACTTTTCTCCAAGTCAAGTTGTTGTCCTTTCAATCTTAGTTGTGGAGGGTTCTGTTCAGCTTCAAGTTGTTGTTCTTTCAGTCTTAGTTGTGGAGGGCACAGCTCAGCTCCAGGTCCAGTTGCAGTTGCTAGTTGCAGGGGGCACAGCCCACCATCCCTTGCGGGAGTTGAACTGGCAACCTTATGGTTCAGAGGACACTCTCCAACCAACTGAGCCATCCGGGAGCTCAGAGGCAGCTCAGCTCAAGGTGCCGTGTTCAATTTTAATTGCAGGGGGCGCTGCCCACCATCCCTTGAGGGAGTCGAGGAATTGAACTGGCAACCTTGTGGTTGAGAGCCCACTGGCCCATGTGGGCATCGAACCGGCAGCCTTCGGAGTTAGCAGCACAGAGCTCTAACCTCCTGAGCCACCGGCCCAGCCCCCATGAGTATCTTTTTAAAAACTGCTATTCCCAGGTTCCACCTCTGACCTAATGAATCTCAATCTGGAAATGGAGCCTAGGAATCTTTACTCCTCAAAAACACCAAGGGGATTCTTATGCTGTCACCTGGGAATCAACCAGCTTTTGAAAACCAGTTATAATAAATTGCATGAATTGAAATGAAGCTTGAAATACTAAGTTAAAATAAACTAAAACTAATTCCAGGCTGATTATTTCACATTTTGCTTTTTTCAATTGGATGATGTAGAAGTTGTATGAACAAAGGGTTTAAATAAAAGACTTCATTTTGAAGGTTATTTCGGCGATAGAGTAGCCTGATCCCAGAGCTACAAAACTGCCTATGGATATTACACTGAAATTTCACTATAATCTAACATTTTTTATACTGCTGTCTCTTAACCATTTCAGAGGAATATATAGTATTCATCAAAAAAACAAGATTCTATGGTGACATGCATGCTAAGGGTTGGGTGGAACGCATCATCACTGTTGAAACTCTCAGACTTAAAGGCAGATGATATAAGCCCCTAAGTCAGCCTTTAAAGAATATAAATGATACTTTTAATGGGCTATCTACTACTTGCTTTGCATTTTTAAAAATTTTCTACATTGATACTATAACTATATGGGTAGGACTTGATCCTGATGTTGGCCATTGTCTAAGCAAATGCAGCCAGCACTGGAAATTGAATTCTTAAAAAAACAAAAACCCACTATTTATGAGTGCCTTTTAAGTATTTACAAATATTCCAGGTAGCAAAAAACTCTTGTACACAAAATAGTATCAGAGTTAGGAATTTAAAAATTTTACATTAAAATTCTCATTAATATTCCAACCTCAAATATTTAAAAAATAATTAAAGTTAGTTTTCTCTCTGTAGAAGTTAGGAGGAAGAATAAATTGACAGATTACGCAAAGGAAATTAGTGAGAAAATGTATTATAAATTCAAAATAAATGTTACAGAATTTCTTACCTTTTTTGTTTTTAATATTACAGTTCCAGAAGTTCAACAAGGACAGTTTTGATTCTTTTCACAAAATGTCAATCAGAAAAAGAAAGGACCAAGATATGTCCAAATGTAGAAACATTTTAAGTGCAGAAATTATAGAGTATGAAGACCAAGATCCTCCTTACCCAACACATTCAGAAACTGCAAGGCTTACTAATAAAATCTGGCCGCATGGTCTTGATATCACCACAACTGAGACTGTAGACACTAAGAAAATGTTAGCCGATGGTGATCCTGGTAACACCGAAGTAAAGACTTTAGACACTGAGAATAAATTAGCCCGTGATCCTGCTATCACCACCATAAAGACTTCAAATACTGAGAATAATTTAAAGGAAAGACTACCAAATGTATCTTTACCAAACTTTGAAGGAGAATCACTGACTAGAAATGTAAATACATGTCGCCTCTCAAAATCATTAAATCTTACTTCCAACATAGAAAATTTAAAACAATCAGTGGTGCTCAAGTTAATTTTAAGTGAACATCTGCAAGATCTTTCAGATAAATTATTTTCTGAACCAGAAGTTCCTGTGGACACTGAAGTAAGACAGAACAGTCATAGTTCTCTGTTTCTAAGGGTGCATGATAAACCACCAAGTAGTTTGGAAGACAAACTATTTGAAAAAGCCCAAGATTTAAAAAGCCCAAGGCTTTCGAAAAGAGACATTTTAAATTCAAAGTCTCTTACAAGTCCAATAATTAAAGATATTCCTACAGATTCACTTTCAGAAGGTGGACCAGGAAATTCTCCAGAGGTAGGAAGGGAATTTGTCTCTGAAAAACACTTCGAGGCTGGTGAGGTAGCCTTTCCAATGAAAAAAAAGAATAGTTTCAAAACGAAACATTTAGAAAGTGAAGTATCCAGCTCCAAACCAGGTTTCAATGACACTGCACATGATTATGTTATAAAGCAAATATTCACTGCACCCATCTTCTCTGAGTTGGAGATGGGAGTGGAAGAATCGAGCGAGACACAGATGAACTGGCAGAATCAATATCCCACAGCTTTGGAGAGTGTATCTTCAAATATTCTAGTTCACTATGAAGAAAACGCTGAAACAGAATCGCCAGAAGCCAAATCTATTATAAGCCAGATAATACAAGCATTTCCTATAGATACTCTTTTAGAATCTGGGATAATCAAAGTGATAGATAAAGAATACCAGAAGAGTTCTTTGCTGGATACAGAGACAGCCTTTGTTAAAGAAAAGCCAAAGGATTCTACAGAGGATTATTTAGAAACTAAAACCAAAACAAATTCTCTTTCAAAGCAGAATATACCCATTATTTCCAAAGAAGCCACTGCTTTTTTAAATAGAGCTGAATTTATAGACAACAGCCAAAATATGTCCCCACAAAATTTAAAATATCAGTCCACCTCAGATAAAAAAACAGATTTGCCAAGTAATGGTCAGAGTCTTGACAGAGAAGAAAATGATCTAAATTCTACCTTAGAAAATTTAAGTAACTTGTTAATGGGTAAATTTAATGAGTCAGATGTAATGTTAAAATCTTTCTTAAGAAACTTATTTAATGTTTTTTTCATATATCAGTCTGAAAGAAGACAACCAGAAAAAGATTTAGAAAGATTAACTCAACATCCTTTTTCAAATAATATAGAAGACCTTGAAGAAATCGAAGAGAATTTTGATAAAGCAGACATATTAGACAGAAAACCTAGTTTGAATCCAAAGCTGCGTGCATTTCTAGAAGAACTCTCAGAATCAGAAATTAAAAATCTAAAATCTGAATTAAGTAAACATATCCAGCATTACCTTGTAGAAAGACTTTCAAAATCAGGACATATCACCAGAGAGGACTTACCAAAAATCGATCAAAATCTGTATTTGATGAATGAGGAAGCAGAACCAAACGGGCAAAATGTTTTTCTGGAGAAATATTCAGAAACTGTAAAAGAAACCACGTCTTTTGTAAATAATTTTAATCATCATTTCATAGATAAACATTTGGAAATAAGGCTAAGGTCTTTTTTAAATGAAATTCTCCAAAACTATTTCCTAAAAAACACTTCAGAAAGCAGTTTATTGAAAGATACAGAACCTGAACCTATACACTCAAACATACCTTCTCTAAGAACCAAAAGTTTTTTAATACCTTTTCACAAGTTAGGACAAGATATTTCAAGGGGGAGTTCTGGTAGAAGGCCGGAAGTAAACATGAAATATCCTTTAAATGAATCTCTGCAAAACTGTCTAATATCATTATCAGAAAATGAACTATTGAATCTAAAAGCTTATTTAAGCAAACACCTGCAGAGACTTTTTATAGAAAAACTTTCAAAATCAGGACTAATCAGTGAAAGGCAATTAGAGGGAATCAGCCACCATATAAATTTGATTAATTCTAGTTCCACACTATTAAAATACATAAAGCCAGATTTATCTTTTAGAGATGAAAATCAATTTATGGAGGAGCATTCAGAAGAGCAAAATAAAAATTCAGAAATTGTTCATAAAACCACTTTACAAAAGGTTCCTGAGGATAGACTGGTAGAAACAGAATTGACCAGAAAGGAAGAAAAGGAGTATTTTTCCTTACAGAATATTAAAGAAAATCCATCAATAATTAAAGAACAGAAAAGATTTTATCCTAAAGAAGGAGCTAAAACACTGACTCTAATTAAAGTACAAACTTCTTCCAACAAAAATACCCAGGCAATTCCATTAAAGAAGTCATCAGAAAGACTGACAGATACAGTGCTTCAGAAAGAAAGGAAAGAACATGGTTTCACGCGGCTTCCTCAAGCAGAAAATTTTTATTTTAAAACAGAGATTCAAGGTCCACATAGTGGGAGTGGTAAACCAAAAATAACTCAATCAAACACTTGCTTTGAAAAGACACTAAAAATGAAGTCCCTTGAAAAAAAGGAGTATAATGATATCTATCAATTGGTAGTACAGGAAAAACCTGAAGTGCTGTCACCATATCCAAGAACTCCTTATTGCAAAATGCCAAATGAAGATGAAGAATACGTAAATAAATTCACTTTTCCTTCCAGGCCGAAGAACATTTTAACTCATTTAAGTTCAGAGGCTGGGGAGAACTCAAAATTAGAAGATCAACATTATCAGAGATTGAAAGGACATAATAACAATAAAAAACATTTAATAACATCTTCACATTACGAAAAGGAAATACAAGCTCTTCATATAAAACCAAGTGAAATTTGCAATGAAAAATGTACCAAGGTCCTTGAATCACAATCATTTAAATATAAAGTTGTGGAAGCTGAAAAAAACTCAAAACCGTCTCTCTTCCCAGAAGTATTAAAGAGAGAAAATCTAAAGCCCAAGGTCCGGAAAGAAAGAGACCTTGTCAACAAACAAAAAAAGTCATTTAACAAGACAGTTAAGATACTACCAACCACACCACCCACCACAAGAATTCTAAGGAAACCTGTTCCAAGGACGTTGCTTCATTGGACTGCAAGAAGAACTACACATGTAATAATGTTTTTCTAAGTCTTCTACCTCTGTATTTTCCAAAGTTCTGTAAATAATCCACGTTAGAGTATATATGTCTGCACGCGTGTGTGTGTAAACTTCATTGACGCAAGATGTACAGACATCCAAATTAAAACACTTCCCACATTCAAATCACCTTACCTGATTCAAAATACAGTCACAAAATTAGGGGACTGTTAACATGCTTAGTACCTTTGTATAAAATAGATTAAGGGCATCCCCTCTGGAGTATAAATTAGAAAAAGGCACCCTTTTCTCTGGGAAGCTTCTGCAGGATGACGCAACCTGGAGCCAGGGCACACAGCCTTTGTCTATGGAAAATGGCCTGGATTTCAGCCCCGACTCACCCTTCAGCCAGGGGCTGTTATACAGGCGACAACCTATACAACCATTGGCAGTGGCTGTATACTACAGAAACATAGCTGGGATTTTCTTTTTATGCAGATATAAATATGTAGTCTTTTTTCAGGTAGCTGAATTATCTTTTCCATAAACAAAGATATTATGTGCCAGTTATTCTGCTAAGCTTTAGGGTATGACAAATTTACCATCTATTGGATTATGAATTGCAAATTTTTTAATTTAACTTCTTCTTTGACCACCACCCCACTTCTATATCATGTGCTGACAAACTTGGGAATTCAAATATATCTTTAATATTTCATAAAACAGAAAGGTAAATCTGCTACTACACTTTATACAAATGATTCTAAAGAAAGTTAAAATCTAGGAATGGAAGGGACTTATTTTAATTTTCTGGACCACTGCTCTTATCTGTTAGTATATATAAATAAGCATGACCTACATTTGGGAAAATTTACACATTCTAAAATATTGATAATTTGATTATGTAATTCTACCTTTGAATGAGAAAATAGGTCTAATTTAAGAATAGTTGCTTTGGTTTTCCACGGTAAAGCAAATATTTAGCTTTAGTAAATACATAGTAAAACAAATTAGTAACCGGGTAAATATCAATACAGATTATACTCTCAACTTTGGATTTCTCTTTTCTATCTAAATTTAGTGATTTAATATTGAGTGAGTGCACAGACTAGGAATTGGAGGATGAGTTCATAGTTTTTGGAAAGGAAAGACTTTCTGAAGTTCCTTTAGACAAATAGAATTGTTCATATCACTTTTTCAAATAAAACAAAAATAATGTCTATGTTATTATGGTATGAGATCATATAGGATCTCAGAACCCTTATCCTATGAGTGGGAGATAGCATCATCTTTATCTCCCTCTGTTAAAGGGTACCTGAACTTTTCTCTCTAGTGACACTGACAACAGAGAATTGCATGGTAAGAGGGAATTTTTCAGATCATCAGAAAGACTTGCTTATGTGATTTTCTAACATCCAAGAATCTCCCAAAGGAATCAAAACTGTAGGAGCATTCAGAAAAATAATCAGTGGTGTGGGTCTCCATATACTCTCGCTGGCACTCTGGCAACCAGTTATATCAACTGTGAAGCAAAACATGTATATTACTCACCAGTGTAGCAGAAATTCCTTAATAGTGTGGCTTACCTAATTGCTCCACGCACGTAAGAGGGAAGAGGGAGAATGTTTCCTTGCCCTCTGCTAACCCAGGCAAAAATGTAAAGTAGGTCGAATTTGTGTTTAGACTCTTCATACCTCCTTTTTTATAAATCTCTTTGTTGCTGTCCAATTCTCAGTTCTGCCCAACCTCCCCCAGCCCTCCAATTCTAATAAACCACTCCCACTTACTCAGCAAAAGAAAGCTGCCCATGCCTTTGGTGTAGCCATCTCTATGAATTGTTAAGGGACTGGCTGCTCAAACTGTAAAAGGAAACTAGTTTATATTATACTAATTAGAGAATGACTAACAGCTCCGTACCCTTTTAGGGGGTACTTGTAGATTATTACATTTTTATTATAAAATATAGTCATTATTTAAAAAATTGAAAAAAAGACAAAAAGGAAAACAGCCCATAATCCCACCACCTTAACACAACCACCATTTTAAAAATTATTTTGGTGTATAGGCTTCCAGTTATTTTCCTGAATGTTTTATGTGTTTACTCTCAGAATCTATATAAAATTTTGTATTATTTTAATATAAACATTATAACCATATTCTTAGATGCTGGGCACTCTCTAAAGGTGTTCATTAACTTCTAAGGAATGAAAGTTTGGATGATATAAAAAGTAAAATGTAAGAGTTCAAGATTTTATACTTGGGATCAAGGAAGATGTATTTTGGAGAATAATCATAGACTAGGCTGGCTGGTTTGCCTAGGAATCCGACCCCTGAGGATAGCTCCCTAAAGTTTCCCGGTTTCCAGCTTTATATCTTTTTTTGATATATCTTTTTAAATATATATTTTGAAATAACATCCTTTGAAACAGTAAGTTTCTTTTTTAAGCAGTTTCTATAGTAGTTTCTAATAGGAGGCTTTGGGTGTAGGGTCTGATTTTAGGGACTACCTATAAAACATTTGATGCTCTCAATCTTTGTCTCAAACTGTTGATGATATTACAAACTTTAGTCCTTGTAAATTTAAAGTATATACCTTTAAGAAACCTAACTCACCAACCTGATTTTTTTATTTCAATATTTAGGATTATTTGGATAGATCTGAGGATTTACATTTGACCTCATTTCAGCATTTTGAAAAAGCAACATCAAGAGGAATTCTTTTAGGAAAGAGCCCAGATGATAGCCATAATTGGTTAAAACATTCTGCAAGACCATATACTGCTCCAGAGGTTAACAAACAACGAGAAAGCTACACTGGAACATTTACAAGTCCTCGAATGGTTTCAGCAGGTTTGGTTCATTTAAATGATACAAGCCCAGATTATGAAATCCAAAAACTGTGGCCAAAAAACAATTGAAAGAAAATGTTGAAAAATGTTTACTCATTTGTGATGTTATCCAATTGTTAAACAGTTCAGAATGCTATGCGAGGCCAATGGTCAGGATATCATTTCTCCAGTTAACAAAATGGTTTGGAGATCTGTCCTTTTGTGTGATAGAAGTCAGCAACCAAATGTTGTCTTGTTCGAACCATTTTGTTTAATTAAAATGTAACAGAAACTTTTTGATGTAAATGTTTGTTTATGAACCAGAAGGAACAAACCCAGAAATACATACTCAGTTCATATGCACCAGTAAAGTTTTTTCCCAGCTTTTCTCACTGTGTAACAGTATCACTCCAATTTGTAGTCCTCTGATTTCCCAAATCTGTGTTATGCTCTAAACAATCTTTGTCCACTCAGTTTTCTAGTTCTGTACTTGCAGTTGTTTATATTTTAGCCTTTAGTTATGAGTATACTTTTACACTTCAGCTCTAGTTGTTTCTAGATTCGACAAAATGCAATCTCTGGGCCTATAGAACTTCTGTTAATTTTAATATCATTGTATATTACAATTTTTTACACTATAAAAATAATAACAGATTTAAGACTAGTTCCTGAGGCATCAACTACACTGGAGTGACTTTCTAACTTATTTGAAAAACTATGTAAGGGCCTCTTTAATAATACAAAACCCAAGAAGCTGTATAAAATTGTAGAAACTGCGTAAAAAATTATCTATCTAAATCAACCCCGGATTTAAGTCAGACTTTTGAGAATTGGTTCTATTCCTATCAAGTACTTATTTGGATCTTGAACTTGGAAAGCCAAAACTTCAATTTATAGAATTTTTGTCAGTTTCAATTTTGTCTCCCAGAAACCATAAAGACTATGGGGTTTAAATAGATTGGGTGAAGGAAAATATAATTCCTGATCATTCATGTAATGGTATAATCATTACTTTGAGGATTACTAGAAATTCTTGGTCTCCCCCCAAAAAAGGTAGTAATTTTTGGAGGGGAGACCAAGAATTTCTAGTAATCCTCAAAGTTATCAGTAGGAATATAATTGGGAAAACACAAATAGGTTGGTGCAAAAGTAATCGCAGTTTTTGCAATTCCTTTTAAACCGCGATTACTTTTGTACCAACCTAATAACGCTGGCTCTTTCAGGTGGAAGGAACACAGGGAATTGGTTTCGATGGGTGACGGAACCAAGGCCAAGAAATCAAGCGGTGGTGAGGCAATCGAGAGATTAGCAAGAGCCTTATCTTCCACCGTTGCCTCCCTGGAAACCAGAGAGTGAGAGTGCGTGGAAAATGTAGTTCCCTGTGAACTACAGCAGAGCAGGGGAAGCGTGGAGAAATGGATTTAAGAGCCAACAGGCAATTGACCAGCAGTACCTAGGAAGAAAACCACTGGTGTGCCTTGCAGTAAAAGGGGCAATATTTACTAGTAGGAAATCTCAAACCCCTTTGCCTCATCAAACTTTTAATAGCAATACTGTGACAAAGAGTTCAAAATTTCCTACCATAGAAATATCTCAAGTTGTCGTCTTTTTTTAAAAAAAATTTTTTTAAATCCCATACCCTTTATTCAAGGTTGAATTCTTTATTTATTAAATGTCCATAATATGCCTAACACTTTGCTAAACACTAGTGAATGAGACAATATTCTCAAGGAGTCCACAGTCTATTGGTGACATAAACACAGAATTGTTTGGGAAAAGTACTATAGAAGCTCATAGGAGGGTATTTTAGCTGAGGTGACTGCAAGTTTGGGTCCTTCAGAAAGCAGACACTGAGATGTTTAGACATGAGTGGTAGGCAGAATAATGATCCCCAAACATACCCATGCCCTAATCCCAGAAACCTGTGAAGATGTTACCTTACCTGGCAAAAGGGACTGCGGCTAGGATTAAGGATTTTGAGATGGGGAGATTATCCTGGATTATCTGGGTGGGACCAATGCGATCACAAGGGTTGGAGTCAGAGAAGGAGATGTGATCACCGAAACAGAAGGAATAATGCTGGCCCATGAAGCAAAGGGAGGCACGCAGCCCCTAGAAGCCTCCAGAAGGAACATAGCTTTGGCTTTGCCAACCCATTTTAAATTTCTGACCTCCACAACTGTAAAATAATAAATTTGTTATTTCAAGCCAATAAGTTTGTGGTAATCTAGTATAACAACAATACAAAGCTAATACAGCAAGCAAGGAACCTATGGGACAAAATTTAAGATACTCACTCTCGGGATGAGGCTATCAGTTGAATACAGTTTCTACTGTGATGGTTAATTTCATGTGTCAATTTGACTGGGCCACAGGATGCCCAGATATATGGCCAAACATTATTCTGGGTGTTTCTATGAGGGTGTTGTGGGGTGAAATTAACATCTAAATCTGTAGACTGAGTAAAGTGGATTGCCTTCCTTGATATGGGTGGGCCTCACCAGTTCAAGGCCTAAAAAGGCTGACCCTCGCCCGAGTATGAGAATTCCTCCTGCCTGCCTGCCTGCAAACTGGGACATCAGCTTTCTCCTGCTTTTGGACTCAGACTGAAATATCAGCTCTTCCTGAGTCTTTAGCCTGCCAGCCACGGACCAGAACACCATTGGTTCTCTTGGGTTTCCAGCTTGCCCACTCACCTTGCAGATCTTGGGACTTGTCAGCCTCCAGAAGCATGTGGGCCAATGCCACGTAATAAATCTCCTCTTGGTTCTGTTTCTGTGGCAAACCATAATATACTCACAGGAGATCTGAGAGGCACTGTTTCATGGTCTCCACAGTCCACTTTTAGCACTATCAATACTCCACACAGATTTGGGAGAACCTCCTCTATGATTCCTGTGAGCATTTAGGAGGTTAGTGGAATACTATAGCCCCTGCCACCACAGGTAATCTCGGGGCCTCAAATACTATTCATCTCCTCTCCCTCCTCCACCTTGGCAGATCTCGGTTGCTTAATAAGAGTGTACAGATTAAGAAAAAGCTACTGAGGTAGGTCCCAATTTACTACAGTTGAAACTACATACTTTTTGAGACACAGCATTTCTTCTGCTAATAAGGTGATAACATGAATTAAGATCTCTATGTCCTTACATGTTGTATTACCTACAGGAACAAAGAATACAAGTTCAGACAATTAAGTTCATGAACTCACCCTAGAAAAAGTGCTCCATACCTCATTGCTGAATATCACTAGAGTCACCTTCGAAGTACTCCCCTTGGGAAGCTATGCACTGACGCCAGCGCCTAGTCCACCCTTCAAAGCAATTTTGGAATTCTTTTCTGGAATGGCCATTAGAGTTGTCATTGCATTACCCTTGATGTCCTGAATGTTATCAAAATGTCTTCCTTTCAGTATTTCCTTTATCTTCGGGTAAAGAAAGAAGTCATTGGGAGCCAGATCAGGTGAGTAGGGAGGGTGTTCCAATGCAGTTGTTTACTGGCTAAAAACTCCCTCACAGACAGTGCCGTGTGAGCTGGTGCATTGTGGTGACGCAAGAGCCATGAATTGTTGGTGAAAATTTCAGGTCATCTAACATTTTCATGCAGCCTTTTCAGCACTTCCAAATAGTAAACTTACTTAACGGTTTGTCCAGTTGGTACAAATTCATAATGAATAATCCCTCTGATATCAAAGAAAGTTAGCAACATCTTGCAACAAGTTCGCGAACTTAATTGTCACACCTCATAATCATATAAAGGGCCAGAACCGGTTCTGATTCCACTGAATCAAATACCAGGATGCCCCCAATTCAATAGGTTATGTAAACAAATCTTTTTGTCAAAACAGCTTTCCTTGGCAAAAAGTAAATTAGAATCTGTATTTTAGCTTTGTCAAACCGCACAAATAAAAAAAAGCATAAACTCAATTCAATAAATCTTTATTGAGCTCCCACAGGGTGCATGAATTTAGGATCTTTAATTTACATAAGTAGAAAAGTGTTACTTTAACTAGCCCTTAAAAAAAAAAAAATCACAACTTCTCTACATATTTCAAGTGAATCATTTAATGTGAGTGAGGCTCAGTTTGATGTTACTGTAAATATTAACAGAAGAAAATGGCAAATCATAAACATTTTCCCTGCTACCAAAAAAGGGTTTGATGCCAAGATAAACTAGCCTGTTGGTTTAACAAGAGCTGATCAAAAGGGCTAGAGAATCTGGAAGTAAAAAGTGTACTTGGAAGCACTGTCCTTTGAGGGCTCATTCCCCTGAGGGCAACAAAATGCTGAAAAAGTTAATTGGCTCAAAAATTAATATTGAGAGATCAAGAAGAGGAGTTAATCACAGTTTTGGGGGGAAAATGTGAGAATAGAGTACACTAAATGTGGCTAGATTAATAACTCTAAAGTTCCCCTGGAGTTGTAATAGCACTCTGAGCTAACCAAAGGGGCTGTAAACTCATGCTCCTTTGAACAGAGTGGTTTTAAATGATAAATTCTCCAGTGCAACTGTATTTTCAAGTATAATTCTAGTATTTGTACCTAGCAATACAGAAGAAAAAGCAGCAGGGAGAAAGTGTCAAGTATATAGGACATAAAAGGATTTGGCAGCCCTAGAATTCCCAGTTTGAGTCTTTTTCATCAGGAAAATCACATTCTGGCTCAGTCCAAGGTGATGCTGGAGGCAGTGCTACTGATGGCTTGTGATAAGCAGGAGGCAACAGTGAGAGTATTGAATCCTGGCTTTCTTCTTTCACCTGTTAAAGAAACTCAAAATAAGGCTGTTGATACATAAATTCAATACATTAGTTTTGTTAGCAATAAATAACTTTTTAAAAAAGAATCACAAAGGTGTGTAAAATTATTTTTAGGTATTTTCACTAAAAATGCCTTTGATTCTGGTCATATGAAAACAGGAAGAAGTGACAGCCAAAAAAACTGAATTTTATCAGAATTACTTTTCCTTTAAATCACTTCTAGCCAATGCAGAAAACTAAAATGTCTCTAAATCAAAATATAAACTGAGGCTGTAGTAACATATGATAATATTCCATTGGTTTATACTCATTTTGTTTTGCAGAATGGACATATTTTAGAAGTCTATAACTGAACTACCAAAAAAGTTTTGTTTTGTAAGAAAATTATTATTAAGAACCTTGGCAACCAAACTGTCCCATTAAGGCAACAAAACGAAGTGACTTTTTAATAGTATTTAAAAACATCTAGACAACAGAAGATAGATCAGCTCACCTGTTTGAAGAAAACATGGGACAATAAACTGCTTGCTGATGGCCTGAAAAATTGTTTTAAAGTTATATAAAAGAAGGACCTCATATTAGAATGTAGATGTTTAGGTGTAAAAATATATTAGAAATTAGGTTTAGAGCTATAAAACCCAATACTAAAAAATTAAAAGGAAAAATAACATATGTCAAGGAAGCCTGATTCTTAGCCTTATCCTTGATTAATGGGAAGAATTAATTCTAATGATATCCTTTAATTAGTCCATAACTCAACATTTATTGGGCACTTACTAATTATAAGGAGCTTACACTACGCATTAAGGGGCTAAAAATAGATAAGACATATACCTTATTTCCAAAATACTAATGCTAATATACATTATCCATGATAATTTATATAATTATAATAGCAGTAACCAACATTTTTGTACTGCTTGGAAGTTGCTAAATTGTCCTGACATAAATGCAGTTATTAATGTCCAAAAAGATTAACTTACCTTTACAAGGTGACTTGGTTAGGAAATGAAATAGCTAAGACTAGAGCCCAAGTCTGCTGACCTTGAACCCAGTATTCTTCCCTTTTGCTTATAGCCTCTACTTGTTCTTAGCAATGATATTGTCTGGATTAGACTATAATTTTTTTATTAAAAGATTTTAATTTGGTGGGAAGAAACTATCACAAAGCTTCTGTAAGACATAAAACACATGTGTTATGTTCTTTAGAAGTGAACCATAGTACCTTTTTTCAGGATCTTGTTGCAAACAGAGCTGTATTAAGCTAAAGAAGGCAGGAGAGAAAGTTTTTGAGGACGGTGTTTGCAATCTGTCACTATTTACTGTGCGAGTTCCACTGGAGACAAGTACGCTTTCTCCAATCCCAGAGTCTACACCTGATCGGGAATTCTTCATTCTGGATTCTGACTGAGGGAAAATACTGATATCCAATGGGCTATAAGGAGGGCCTTTCAGTTTCTGCAACAGCATCTGAAAGAAAGAAAAATTTTCTTCACCACTTCGCAGGCAAAATAGTAAAACAACAATAACTATCCGAAGAGTCTACAGCAAAGCTGTTTGACACATTAACTAGACTACATGGGATCATATGAAAGGAGTTCAGGGATTTTAGTAGCATTTACCTGAGTCCTGTGCATGTCTTGGAAAGGTACCTGCCCACTGGCCAATTCACATGCTGTAATCCCAACACTGTAAATATCTGACTTTACATTATATCCATGTAAATCCTGTAGAATAATTAATTTGAAGTCCTTTAGTGTAAATAACTTAAAACGTTATACACATGTGCTTTTTTGATAAAGGATGGTGAACAATAATGGAAAAAACTCATGAATGAGAAATCAAACTATAATTTAATATATCATATACATTTTTAAATTCCTAACAATAATTTTGACAAGAAAGAGGGAAAAAAAAGCCTTGTGGTAGTAAACTATTCACCAATCCAAATATAAGGTCACAACTATCCTTTAGTCAAGCTCAGAAGACACTCGAGATGTACAGACAACCCAATGCAACGGCCACACCTGACCTGTCTCAGTAGTTCTGGACTCAGCCACGGCTGCACTGACGTGCTGAACTGTGGGAAATCATACACAGCCCTATGCCTCTGTCCGTGCTTAACCAAACTATGCAGATGGGACAGGCCAGAGAGGGTCACTAGGCCATCACCAGAAATGAGGATATGGCTGGCTTTAAAACTCCTAGAACAGAAAGAAACAATCCTAAATACTAGGAAATTGGCCAACGAAGAAAGAATAAAAATCTGGTCAGAACAAATCCATGTATTCTCTTGGAAATTAAATACTCTTTATAAAATAGCAGCACACTGCTATAGACATGTAGGAAATGTTCAAGGAATATGGAATCCTTTCAGCTATTATAGCATTAGAACAAGGGAAGATATAACTGACAGCTACATGTTTGCAAGTGATAATATTTTTTTCAAACTTGGAATGGAATCAAATTAATTTCACTATTTTAGGATGCTATTGCAAAACACTCAAGGAGAAGTCTAAAAAATCAAATAATATTTAAAGCATAAGTTATAATTTAAAGTTAAATGCAATATTATCCAATAAAAGACAGCCTCTTGTGGTGTTAACATAATTTATAAAAATAGGTCTTACATAAAAATTTCCTTTTTCAAATAAAGGAGTCTTGTTTTTCATCCAAAACACTGAATTTGGAAACTAACAGAATTCCTAATAGACTAATAGAATAGGATGGCCAATAGTCTGGCAAAGTGTAATAAAACCTTGAGTAATTAGAATACAGTGTATTAGAAATTCTCAGGTAACCAGAACGCTGCTAAAAAAAAACAACAAATAGTAAGAAAAAAAGCATTAAGGAGGTTGAAACAAACAATAAGAAAGCAAGCTTATTTAAAAGTAACTTAAAAAGAAAAACAAAGTCTCAATATATCTTAGAACAGCACTATTTTTTACCATATAGCCAATTACTTCTGCATCTATAGTTTGGTAACAAGAGAATTGATATTTAGTATAATGATCTAAAGGTGCTACAAAATATTTAAGAAATCAAAGAAAGGTTTAGTTACAATTTGTACATGATATAACTATGACATAAAGCTGAACAGCAGATAAAGAAGCTCTTTATTTAAGAAAAAAAAAAAGAGCTAATTAGAGTCTCACACCCTACAGCTTTTATCCCTCATTAGATTGAGACTTGAGCTCCATGAGGACACGCACTCCACCCCAGTACTGAGCACAGCACTTGGAACAGAGAAGGTGGTCTGAACATTTTGGTGAATGAACACAAAATGTAAGCATATCTATTGGCCTCTTCCTCCCTCAATTTTTATTTACAAATTTCCTATTCCTCCTTTCTAACAGTCAAGTGCTCCCTCCTAAAAGCTCTCTAAAAGATTTCTTCCACTAAAATTCTTTCATTGTGCAAAATACAAGTAAGTAAATACCTGTGAATACAGCCATTTTGGTGCAGATAGTTCAACCCTCTCACTGCTCCAAAGAGAAGGTTCCTTATTAAAGTTTCACTCATTCCTTCAGGAAAGTAAGTCTTCAAGAGTTGACTTGCTGAACCTGAAAGAAACCCCTGAAATCTTTAAATGAACATTGAAAGTGATTTCCTTCTAGCTATGTTTTAAATTTTCTTTTCAACCATAAACACACACACACACACACACACACACACACACACAACGTTACATTTTAGTCTAATCACTTTCCTATGCAAAGGTAATTTTCCTTCAGAATTTTCTAATGACACTCTAGAGATTCTAAAAGAGAATTAACAATTCTCAATATTGCTTAAAAAAATACATAAACTGTGTGTTTATGTTTTAGATCCAGAGAAAAATCACAAAAGCTGTCCTAAAAATCAAAGTTCTAGAATCCATTCATTTATTTATTCAATACACTTACCGAGCACTACTTTTTGCTACGTACTATACGACCACCTGGGGTGCCCCAAAATGAAAAATACATACATGAGCCTGCCCTCAAGAAGCTCAAATCCAGTGAAGGAGACAGGTACACACATATGTTTACAATGAAGTGAAATAAGTTTACAATATGGAGAAACGGGCAGGGATGGTGTGCACACGTGGAAAATACTTCTGCTTGAAGAATAATGGTAGCTCTCCATTGAGAGAGAGGAAGGAAACTGAAGGGAAAAGACAGCTTGTTCACAGACATGGGCTTCTTGGAGAAGCAGTGGTGGTTCACTGGTCATCAGACCCATTCTATTTTTTGCTGAAGACTAAAATTCAACATGAACCAGATATAAAAATATATCATGAAATCTGGAATTGGCCATCAGATTTATAAATTAAAAGCTGTGAATCATAAATCTAAGATCCTACTCATCCTTATAATTATAGCATCCAGGCTAAACTATGAGTTATTTTACCTGAACGAGTTTTCTTACCATAGGCCATAAATGGAGAAATAACCCAAAGCCAGCTGCCAACAGTGAAAACAGTCCAATACGTTGTAATATTGGGGTGCCGGAAAAAGTGGGATAGAATCACTGCTTTCTAGGATAGACATATAAGAGACAAGACATTTAAAAACTACTTTTTTTCCTTATGATGAAGATAGCAACAGTGGCAGCTAACAGTGGAACTTATTATTACAAAGCACTGTTCTTAGTGCTATCATCTCTTTAAATCTCACAACCACTATATGAAGTATATGATATTACAATTCCCATTTTACAGAAGAGGACACTTAGAAATAAGTTAGAAAACTTGTCCAAGAGCACACCATTAATAAAAGCAGTGAAAGTGGGATGTGAACGTAACTGTCTGACGCCAGAGGTCATACTCTTCTTAACTATACTATGTTGTTAGTATTGAAACATTTAAAAAGACATCAAAATATGAAGGTGAAAGTCCCCACTAACCCTACACCACAGAGAGAACCACTATTAACAGTTTGGTAGAATTTCTTCCACTCTTTTTTTCTGTGCAATATACTTTCCCTCTTTATATCAAAAATGATTAGTGAATGAAAATGGTATTATAATATTCCTAAAATGTAATTCTGTTAAGATTTATCAATTCAGAAGTTAATTTTACTTAACTGGATGAAAAGGAAACTGCTTTTGTTTTTTATATGTCCCTATATGACTATTTGTGATTGGACTGACTAGGGGTATTTCAAATATGATACTCGTTTGAAGGAATTTACAGTAGTTACAGAGTTTGAATATATTTGTTCATCCATGGATCTGGCTTCCAAGTATTCTTTCCAATTCTGTAATAGCATGTTTATTAGAAGAAATCTACCTTTCTCTAATAGAAGGGACTATTAATTTGGGGAAATAAATTCTTACAAATGTAATCTCCTCAGATAATCTCCTTAGATAGACAGTACGTTAAATGTTTTTGTTTTTTTTCATCTTGTTACCTGTAAAGCTTTCAGGCGTTCTTCAGTGCAGTTTTCCAGATTTGTAATTTTTATAGTCACCAGTGTTCCTGTCGGAGTATGCCGTGCAAGATGGACAGAAGTCAAATTGTCAAATCCTCTTCCTATAATCAGACATAAAACTTATGTTAGCAACCAAAGAGGAAAAAAATTGATAATTTGTACTTCATCAATATTAAAAATTTTCTTCAAGAAAATACTGTTAAGAAAATGAAAAGGCAAGCCATTGATTAAAAGTATTAATAATATTTATAACTGACAAGATTTACATCCAGAGTATAAAAATAACTCTTACAACTCTATAATAAGACAACAAAAAACTCAATTAAAAAATAGGCAGAAGATTAAATAGGCAATCCATAAAAGAAGATATAGGAATGGCCAATAAGCACATGAAAAGATGCTCAAGATAAATACAAATTAAAACCACACCAATACACCGTTATATACCTATTACAATGGCTAAAATTGTGAGTTGATAAACAACATGTGACATAGGCAAACAATGGAGAGCTATTCAGCAATCTCCTCCACCCAATCCCAGTCCTTGGCAATCAATGATATAAATGGTATCATAAAGAATGTAGTCTTTTGTGTCTTTCACTTAGCATAATGCCATCGAGATTCATCTGTGTTGTGGTATGGTTCAGTAGTTAGTTTCTTTTTAATTGCTGAGTAATAATTCATCCCATGGAAATACAACAATTTATTCATAAATTGATAATTTGGGTTGTTTTCAATTTTTGGAGACTATAAAGCTGTCAAAAACATTTTTTTAAGCAGACATGTTTTCATTTCTCTTTGGCAAATACCTGTGAGTGGAATTTGCTGGGTCATGTATGCTTAACCTTATAAGAAGTTGCCAAACTGTTTTGAAAGCAGCTAAAGCATTCTGTGTTCCCACAAGCAATGTGTAAGAGCTGCAGTTGCTTGATATATTCACCAGCATTTGGCATCAGTTTTTACAATTTGAAACACCTAGAGTGGCCCCTATTAATAGGCACCTGATTAAGTTCCCTCCCTTTCCACAGTCACCAAATTCTGCCATTTTTATCTTTGAAGACGTTAATCTCAAATTCATCCCCTTAGTGCCAGCCTCACTGCCTTAGCTCAAGTTCTGTCCTCCTTCTCGGGATAGATGCAGTGACTTCCTCACTATGCGAGTGGGATTTGCTGGGTCATGTATGCTTAACCTTATAAGAAGGTTGTCTTAGCTCAAGGTTGCCTTGCCTTAGCTCAAGTTCTGTCCTCCTTCTCGGGATAGATGCAGTGACTTCCTCACTATGCCCTGCATTCTGCATCCAGATGACTGAGGAAACTGCCTCAGAAGCCAGTGCCTCACTCCCCTTCGCCAGACATTTTGATTCAGTAGGCCTGTGATGGGATATAGGCATTGCAATTTTTAAAAAGACTCAGGTGACAAGGATGATACTTCCAGTTGTAAATCACTGATCTACTACATCCTCCAGCCTGGAACTGCTGCCAATTGTCCTTCTAAATTCAGCAGTTTAGCAATAGAAAGGTACTATAGTGCAGCAGTTGAGAGCTTAGACCGTGTGGCCAGAAAGATTTACTTTCAGATCATGTCACTCAAATTCTCAGAGCCTCCGTATCCTTATCTGTCATAATGGGAAGTCTCCACACCTGCCTTTTCAGATGTATCTCCTACTACCACTGCCTACTCTCCCCTTGTCCCCACTTCTAGGCAACTATGTGGTAGTCCCTTTCTAACCATCCTTCCTCATTCATCTGCTGAAGTAAATTTTTACCTTTTTTGAAGTGACATCATCTGAACCTCCTTTCCAATTTTAGGGCATTTCCACCAGTGCTATTTTAGAACAGGTCAGATGCTTATTTTCTCTTTGACTCCTTGACCCTGGCAGGGGAGGGTCAATGAGCTACGCTTGGTTAAGTGGAGGATACAGTGAGTGACATTAAGAAGCGGGGCAGTCAGAATGCGCGGTCTGGGGTCCAATGTCTGGTGATGTAAGTACCCAGCTAGGCTGCTGCTATGCCATGGCCCTGGCTGTGATTCTACTAACATAGCTTCCCTTGGCTTCTTTCAGGCCTATTTATTTCTCTAGCCAATAATTTTGTGAGTTAGCAATATTGTTCAAAAAATTCCTCTTTTGCTTAAGTTAATCAGGATTTTTTTCTGTTGTTTGTAACAAACACCCTGACTAGAACATTCAGCAAACCTGTCCTCATGCTTCAGGATCCCGCTCCTTTTGGCCATCTTTCCTGACTCCCAGACGGATAGCTGGATGTTCCAGCTTCTCTGTTCCCATAACACTTAGCACATCTCTATTGTAACACCCTCTAGTGCATAAAACAAAGCTGTCTTACTTGCTCACCTTCCAAGAGAGAATGTGAACTCAAGTGTTTCACGTGGCTTTATATCCCCAGCACCTAACACAGTACCTGTGAGTGCTTAACAGATATTTCTGAATATTCAGAGCAAATGTTTCACATGTATAAGACTATAAACAATAACCCACCCTATTCCAAACTTAACTGATAAAGGATTTTAGGTAAATTGTTAAGTAAAAGAAAGTATTTGGTTGAAGGACTATGACTGAAAAGTTCTTTTTGTCATCAATTTCATTTCTAACAATGAAGGGTCAATTAGGTGAAATCAAGGATTATTACCTATTTCCACTTGGAGTTCATAGTGAGAAACGTTGGTGGAACAGAACACTTCCCTGGCTTTAGTAGATGGAGGCAACCAGGAAAAGGAGGGCTCATCGACCTGCATTGTTTTAAAAAGATGAAAATATTACAGGTATAAACTTCTTTGGCCCCCCCAATTTGGTCTCCTACCCCAGTAAAATACAGGTATTATATTTTCAAACACACAAGTGCTTATCAAGAAGGCACTGAAAGGTAGCTTAAGATATTTTTAAGGTCTAAGAAGAGTTTACAATTGCTAATAATTGGTATTAGTCAGAAAGCTATCAACCTGATAAAGGAAGCTAAAGGAAGAAAGGACAGGAAAAACATATTTATGGGGAGCAAAGAATAATTTCCAGTAAGGTTTTTTAGCAGTTGCTAAGAATAGCTGTTAATTAATTCTTCAGGGCATCTAATAAATCCATCAAGGGGAGAGATGCAGAGATCTGCGGAAGTATTCCATTCTTGCGCTCTCACTTCAAGTGGTCACCAGTTACATCCATTACGCATGGAGGCACCTGCGCAGCACGTGGAGATGTTAACAGTTAAGGAACAATTTCCATACTGCAATCTATTAAAATTTCTGAAGAAGTTTTTCACAAGATGAAATAAACCAGAAGGGAGGTCAGAAAGAAAAATAAACATCAAAAGATGGGAGAACAGGTTACAGACCTCCTGAGCAAATGACCATGTACTGATATGGGCGTCTCACAATGTGCTTTGGAGTCAGAGTCCTACGTTTGCACCAATCTCAGTAGCAGTGAAATAAGACGCACAGAGGAGAAAGAAGACGCTGACACCACTTGGTGTCATATGACAGCCAGGAGGATTTCCCAAAGGACACCAGCATCCGTAAGACACTTAGGAGCCCACAGGCACCAGCAGGCGGCAGGAATTTTATTACTACTTTCAGGACAGAGAGGAAAAAAAAAATGAGCGTTAGGATGACATTACTATGAATTAGGAATTGTGCTCACTACTTTTTACATCCTAGATTCTATATGTTCCCTAAACTTATAAGAGAGCAGAAAAAATTACAAGCTCGTGGCTAAAGATGAATAGAGGTGAATATTTTTCAAGCAAGATGAAAGACTGTAAAAAGAAATTCTACTATACAATTGGAAATAATCCCAATGAAGAAGAAAAAAGAGAAATCTAAATGAATTTAATTTCTTTGGAACAGGTAGTCTTCAAATAAACTCAGATGTAAAGAACACACATAAGGGGAAGGGACTAAGAAGAACAAATTGGGTGTTACACAGTTGTCATGGGGATGTAGGGTATAGCATAAGGAATATAGTCAACAATATTGTAATAACTAGGCGTGGTGCCAGATAGGTACTAGATCGATCAGGGTGACAGATGGGAATGGGGTCAGGGTCAGGGTGAAAAAGGTGAAGGTATTAAGAAATACAAATTGGTAGTTAATACAGTAGGGGGAATACAATCAACAATGTTGTAAAGATCAGGTAAGGTGCCAGACGGGCACTGGACTTATCAGGGGCATCACGTCATAGACTGTGTAGATGTCTGACAAATGCGCTATAGACCTGAAGCTGAAGTAGAATAATATTGAACGTCGACTGTAAATATGCAGGTATATATAGTCACAGGCTGTGGAGTACAGCATAGGGAAGACAGTCAATGGCATTGGAACAGTTATATACGATGTCAGAGGAGTAGTAGCTTGGGGGTGGGTTATCACTTTATTTATGAGGGGTTTAAATGTCTAACTATTACATTGCTTTGTACACCTGAAACTAATAAAAAAGTTTAAAAATTAAAAAAAAGAAATAGTCAAACACTGACCCAATTTTCAAAACAGGGAAAAAACTACAAGGGGCCAACTTGATGCAGTTGCCCAGTAAAGTCTGATATCAAATTACTCAATAGATGACTTATGGACACATAAGAACAAAGCAAGAAGACAGCATAGGTTTACTAAGAGTAAATCATCCCAACTAACCTAACTTCTCTTTTTGATTTGATGACTAGTTAGAGAATTAGAAAGCAAAAAATCAGGGTCTTAAAGAAATATTTGTACATCCATGTTCATAGAAGTATTATTCACAATAGCTACAATATGGAAGCAACCAACCATTCATCAATGGATGAATAAGCAAAATGTGGTATATACATACAATGAAATATTCAGCCTTAAAAAGTACGGAAATTCTGCAACATGCTGCAACACAATGAACCTTGAGAACATTATGCTAAGTGAAATAACTCAGTCACAAAAAAACAAATACAGTATGATTCCACTTATATTAGATACTAAGAGTAGTCAAGATCATAGAAAGTAGAATGGTGGTTGCCAGGGGATGGTAAGGGAGAGGGAATAGGACATTATATAATGGGTACAAAATTACAGTTTTACAAGATGAAAAGAGTTATGAAGATAGATAGCAGTGATAGTTACACAATATTATGAATGTATTTGATACCACTGAACTGTACACTTAAGAATGGTTAAAATGGTAGATTTTATGTTATGTGTATTTTAGCACGATACCAAAAAAAAGCAGTGCCCATGCAAGTTTCTGGAGTTCTAGGCCTCTTTCTTGGCAAAGCAAGGAGATAACACTTTACTCTCTGAACACTACCTCAATTTGAATGAAAACTAGGATTAGACATTACATCCTATTATACAAAAGGGGAGGTAACTAGAAGAATTTAGAGTATTGACTAAGAAGTAAAATGATACAAATGAAGGCAACTGAAGATAAGATCAGGATAAATTTATAAACATTATTAAATGGGATTCCCTTATTTTGTAGGAAATAAGCCATTTGCAAAGCAGGTTCTGTTTCTGTAGTAAGAATTCCAGTATAAAATAGGGATTAAGGTGGCGGGGGGAGACCACAGATAAATATTTTTTCCCAAGCATGTTTCTTTAAATATTCTTTACATCAGGCATTGCCCAGAGGAGATAAAGATGAAAAAGGCAGAAAGCCTATTTTATTGGGATCATGTTATAGTTGGAGAGACATACTCGTATACACCACTCATTATAATACAGTAAATGCCATTTTATGCAAATGTCTAGGATATGTAGGAACATAAGGGGGAAAAGGGGAAAGAGAAAAGACTTCAGAAATGTGATATTTGAGCCAACTCTATGAATGAGGAAAGATTTTAGAGGCAGAAAAGGAAGAAGGGTATTTTAAGCAGGAAGATGACTACGTGCTAAGACTCAATAGCAAGAACTAAAACTCAAAATTATCAGACATATTCCACACCACTAAGAGTCCTGATACCACGCTAAGAAGTGTATTCCCCTTCACCTACCTGGAAAACCTCTATGATTATCCTAAGACACTCAATAATATCTCCTGTCCTGAGTCTCCCTCTGGGGGATACTATGGTGCACAGCCGGATTTCCTGTCAGAATGGAGGCACTAATCGCCCCAAATACCAGAACAACTGAGTCTTATAGAGGGAACTGCCCTCTTCAGAAAAAGCCATCCGCCCAGGGTTACACCACTTCCCCAGGAGCAGCCTGTGTCCAAGACTGGTGGATACAGGAGTAACAATGCCTGGAGCCTGTGGACAACTAGGAAAATCAGGTAGAGACATGCCAGCTCCAGAGATGCTCATTGGACTGGCGGAGGCCTCTTTCAGATTTCCTGGTTATAGTCAACTCTGCCTCCCTCACCCTTCACAGGTCTTGGTCTAGAGACAATTTCCCAATAAACTTCCTATATAGACACACACACACGCAGGCATGATCGTGCACACACATTTAGGCTTTACCCATAGGTTTTCGGAAAACAATGAAAGTTTTAAAGCTAGAAAGCGACACAAGCAGGCCTTTGTTAGTAACAGTGTTGAATACTGATCTGAGTGGTGAGAGGAGGTTACCGTGTGTGTCGAGGAAACTAGAGGCAATGAGTGTACCTGCAATAGTGTAGGTTGAGAGATGATGAAGCTTGCGTAGCAGTAGTGATCAGGTCAGGACGGGATGGACTCAGGGGCATTTCAGACAGATTCGTAAGACCTGGTGTATAACTAGATGAGGGGGCGGAGGTAAAGGCCATGTGAGGATAAACTCCACAGTCTCTGGTTAGGATGAGTTAGTGCATGTGTTTTCATTAGCCAAAGCAGGAAATACAATGGGTTGGTGAAGTCTGAGAGAAGACTAAGGTTTTACTCAAACTGCATAGAGATGCTTTGAAAACCCTAATCCAAGGTATTCTACAGACACCTCAAGTGCCCAGGAAGAGTTCAGGGTTGCAGGTAAAAATTGAGAATCACCAGTCCTGCTTGATGCTGGGGTCCTGACCTGAAGGGAGGCCTGAGGTAGCTCAAGGAAAATCTGAAATCTGAGCCACTGAAGACATAGGAATCGGTGAGACTGCTCAGGAAAAGCTGATTCAGGCAGAAGAGAAGAGATGAATTATAGACATCTGGAGAATAGAAGGAGTGAGGAAGAAGAAACAGTAAAAGACACTGTGAAGAAAAAGAGATATAAGGGAAACAGGAGTGAATGGCATTACAGACGGTAAAGGGGGAGTATTAACTGTACTCATTCATTTCCTTACCAAGTATTGATGGATACTGGATTCAGACTGTTTTTCAGGTCTGAGTGATTCAACTTGTGTTCGTGAAGTGCAGAAACAGTCCTGGAAATTCAGAAATGCATTAAATAAGTGAAAAATGAGTCACAAGTTAAGCAAGGTGGTATGTGGATCCAAAAAGGTCCAGGTGACCAGGGTGAGGAGCAGAGAAAGGGTAGCATGGAGGAACCTGGAATCAAAGCCAGGATCCATACCATGGAGGCGCTCACTATGCGAGAGAAGCAGCCGGCTGTGCAGAAGACAAATTTCCTATCTGCTATAATTCTACTTGGCACGATCCCCGATCCTTGTCCTCTCCTTTGGAGGTCATGATATCAATTAATTTTTAGAGCTAGTGTTAACATTTTACCCTTTCATCATCTTTGCAGTTTTCTACTAAATATTAGGTTGGTGCAAAAGTAATTGCGGTTTTTGCAATGATTTTTTAACCTTTTAAATCGCAATTACTTTTGCACCAACCTAATATTTAGCTAAAGATTATTCTGCTGTACTTATTATAATCATTTTTATTTTGATCCTCAGATTTTTTTTTCCTTATGTGTAGCAACCATGTTTATCTGCATAAAACCACACATTGAGTATATTTGGAACCACTTTTATTTCTTAGGACGATAAACATCTTTAACTTCAACTCAAAGCAAATTAAGAGACTTAGTTCCATTATCACAATTTATATTTTCCTGCATTTTAACCCAGGATCCTATTACCACATATTGCCAATAAAGAAATGTAACCCTACATATGATTTATCTCACCATTAATTAGTAGGGTGAAGTTGGCCTTATGGTATTTAGAAAGAAAGGGCATGTCAAAAGTATAAATAAATTTTATGAGAGATTTTTATAGTAATTTTTAAGCATCTCATGAACATTCAGTTTTATATGAACATTAAAGCACTAATATCGAATGAGTCTTTAAGAGAAGTCCATCCATTAACACTTTGTAGTCAGTTACTTAAAAGTAAACTTCTTTTGTTTTAAAATATGCCATAATGTCTCACTAATTAAACAAATCATTTTCCCAGTTAGCCTGAATTACTGATTATTTTAAGTTGAATTCCTATGGTCTGTATACCTTATCAATTTTATCACAATGATTTGATATACAGTGGTACCTCGGTTTTCGAACATCTCCATTGACTAACACTTCGGTTTATGAACGCTGTAAACCAGGAAGTAAATGCTTTGGTTTTCGAACACGACTCAGAAGTCGAACATGTCACATGGCTTCCGGTGAGTGCAAGATCCTGAGGCCTAGCTATCAGCTGTTTTTGAACATTTCAGACCTTGTGGATTACATTAGAAAACCGAAGTACCACTGTACATCCCCACAGTTTTATGTAAAACTTGCACCTGAAGAACAGAAGCTAACAATATCAAGATAGTTGTAGAATCGTTTGCTTTGCAAAGTTTGTATTGATTTGTCTAGGGTAAATAAACTTTACATTAACAGTTTTTGAAGACACTTATTACTGTTGCTCAGATTAAAAATAACCATCATATATTTGGTATTTATACATTTGTTGCAACATTTACCCTGAATTTTTCACAACATTCAGTAACATCATTGTGCAGAAAAGAGTTAACATAGCAGGCCTAAAACTGCTATTCTTAGAAAAGACCTGCTTGCAAGTTTGATCCTTGGCTGGTATCTAGGAATTTAAACTTTGGGAGAGTTCCCACTATTCCCTAAACTATTTGTGCAAACAATTATGGTTTATGCTGAACACCTGCTTTTTTCCTGGGAGTCTGGAATTTGTTACCTGCTAGCAGAAGGTGCCTACATGACTTTTGTTTCTTAAGGTGATAAAAATTGCTAATAAAAATCCTGAGAATAAGTCTCTAATGAGCTTCCCTGGTAAGAAATACTTCACGCATGTTGTCACAGCTCTGGGGGAATTAATAAGCACAACCCATGTGACTTCACCGGGAGAGGCTTCTTGGAAGTTTGTACCTGGTTTCCTCTGAAATTCACTCCACGTACCTTTTCCATTTGACAATTTGGCTTTGTATCCCTTTGTTGTAATAAATCTTAGTTATGAATATGACTATATGCTAAGTTTTGCAAATCCTCCTAGCAAATCACCAAACCTAGAAGTAGTCTTGGGCGGGACTTCTGACACAGCTATTAAAATACATTCAAGCATATAAAAAGAGTCTTTCTCTTTAAAAAATGCCCATCACTTTTTTTTGATGGAAGAGAAATTAATTTAAGACATATTGGGCATATTTTTTAAAATTTAAATTGACACTAATTTATTTTCAAAATAAGAGTGTGATCTGTTTTCAGTTTATAAAAACACAGAAAACATTTTATAAACTAATATGGTAGACTTCCATTTCATTATCTTTACATAAAATTTTCACAGTGCAAGAAAGTGTAATCATTTAAATACAAAGACAGTTAAAGACAGCCAGTATTGTAAGGCAAAATATTTCTGCTGATCCCTCAAAAAAAGAAATGTGAGCATGTTTACTAGCTGCCCAGGTTATAAAACATCACGAAATAGTCGTATTTTATCCTTCAAAACATTTTTTATATCCACATTGAATCAACTGGATGCTGGTGAATATAACAGCTCACGAAAAATCTATATATTAATCTCTTTTAGGCAGTGTAATGATTTAAAACCATCCAGAAGAAAGCTCCCACCAAAATATTTTTGAATGTAACTTTTTTTATCCATTATCATAAAAGCCAAAGGAAAATAGTAACACCCTGTAGAGAACCTAAAGGAAAATATTTTACTTATGCTGCTCCTTTGAAATCACCATTTCTTAGCTCCAAATAGAGGGTAAGACTTGAATGGGGAGAAATCTTTCATAAGTAAAAATATCAACTTTATCTCAGTTGCACAAATATCTCATTTAGGGAAAAACATGAATATCTTAGTTCAAAGGATTCTAAACATTTCATCCTTGCAGGAAGAATATCATTTAAAGTAAAATTATTAACAAATTGAACGAATGTAAATCACCCATTATCATACTCCATTATTTTTCACAAAGTCCATAATTATGGAATAACAGATAAAGATAATATTTTTTCAAAATTTGGATGCCCTGGGCTACTACACAGCCCTCTGAATCTCAGAATCTTCATCTATCAAATGCCTTTTCACATCTCTTCCAAATCACAAATTGATATAAAACTGTTAATCTTAAGCAATCCTTTAGAGCAGGGATCAACAAACTATGGTCCTGACTCACCATCTTTTTTTTTAGTGAATATGATTTTACTGAAACATAGACACATTCATCTACATATTGCTTATGGCTGCTTTCACACTGCAACAACAGAACAGTAATTTAACAGAGACCAAATAACACACAAATACTATCTAGTCCTTCACAGAAAAAGTTTGCTGATCCTTGCTTTCAAAAATGAGGTAGGTATTTCACCTCAGTGTATTTTCCAGATACATAAAGCTCCCCCTTTAAGTAGAAAAGCTATACTGTAAACATAAAGTAAATACATTCTGTATTTTCTATATAACTAACAATATAGTCTCCTAACTTCATAGTTTTGCTTCTCAGACTTGGCAAGTGAAGGTGATTGGCAGATATGAGTTTGAGCCCTGGCTCTAATTCTTTGCAATCTTGGGCCAAACTCACAGTGAGGATTATACCACCTGTTCTGCCAATCACTCACAATTTTGAAGACTGAAAGAGATATAATATATGAAAGTATTTGTAAACTACAAATCATCATACAGATGCACCACTTTTTAAAAGATCACTGCTTTAATATAATAATTCAAATATTCAAGTATTGTATTGTATTCTACATAAGACACGACGAAAGTCCTAAAACTACTTGATCTAAAGCAGATACCATGGATCTAATATAAACAGAAAACAAGTTGGTATCTATACATCATATTATACATTGATCCAAATGTTTTTAGTCGTGCTGTTAAGTCCCCCGGGGGGCTTACTTTTTTGCTTGCCTTTAGTCAGACAGAAATTTGTAAAAAGAATTTTAAAGATTTAAAGGATAAGGCATAGCTAACTGGATGAAAGAGGCATATCCAAATACAGCGTATGTATGCGAAAAAGTGGGTGTAGGTCAAAGGAACAGAATAATGAGTATATTGCAAAAGTATAGAAGAAACTCTTGAAGAGATAAAAACTCAATGAGAATTTAACTAATTCCTTAACATTTCAGAGCCTAAGAATATCCCATCCGAATATTCCTTTTGTTATAGTATTAATATCTAACTACTCTGATGGCACAAAATTAGATCCACATTAACAAAAACTTACCAAAAGAGACATTGAATCGCTTTAGTTCACAGAAAGTGACCAAAATCCATCTATTCCAGAGAAGATTTTTGCTTTAGCTTCAAGATGCAGAATTATCCTACAAAAAAAAAAAAAAAGCAAAATAATTTACATAAACGTTCCTTGAAGAACTAGTTGCCATAATAAACCCACACAATATTTAGGCAGCTATTCTTTGACACAAGGAGTGGAGACATTCCTACAAAAGTATCTTTAAAGAGCATTTCTGTTTACTGAACACTATTTGGGATCTGACAGAAAGACACAGTGAAGTGAAAGCAACCCAAGTGCCCATCAAGACACTACTGGATAAAGAAGATGTGGTGCATATATACAATGGAATATTATTCAGCCATAAAAAAGAATGAAATCTTTCCATTTGTGACAACATGGATGGACCTAAAGAGTATTATTATGCTAAGTGAAATAAGTCAGACAAAGACAAATACCATGTGATCTCACTTATATGTAGAATCTAAAGAACAAAATAAACAAACAAAATAGAAACAGACTCAAAGAGAACAAACTGATGGTTGCCAGAAGAGAGGGGGTTGGGGAGCTGGGTGTGTAAAGGTGATGGGATTAGAAAGTACAAATTTGTAGTCACAAAATAGTCACAGGGATGTAAAGTCCAGCATAGGGAATACAGTCAACAACTATATGTTGCAACAACTATGTATAGTGCCAGGTGGGTACTAGACTAATTGGAGGGATCACTGCATAAATTATATAAATGTCTAACCACTATGCTGTACATATGAAACTAATATAAAGTAATATTGGATGTCAACTGTAACTGAAAAAAATAATTTAAAAAAAGAATGAGGAAGTTCTTACTAATTCCTACTTTTCCAAGAAATATTTTAATGAAATTTTCAAAAATTTTTACTGTGCCTATTAAATTGATTATAAAGCTTTTGTTTTTTATCCCAATATTATAATAAATTAAATTGATTGAAAAAAAAGGAGGTTCTGAATATTTTCAAAGGCTCACTATACCTGCATCTCTCCCTTCCATATCTGTGCTACATTTTTTCCTATACTACTTTTTTAAAGGACCTGAAGCAAATGTGAAAGCAATACAGAAAAGTAATGTTGGAACCACTTTTGATATAAATGGTGCCACTTACAAATATGCCCCAAGAATTTCCAACAATTCCACTTATAACTAATCTTTGAAGCTTCCAAAGCTTCCTAAGCAGATTAATTACCTATTAAATCATTTGGAGTCCCTGATCAGCAAACTTGGAAAGAATCAGGATTAATAACAGACTAGGAATTAATAACATCTTCTTGTTGCCATATGTTTTAGAATAAGAGAATTTTTTTTCAGTTTTCACATGAAAGTATTATTTTCTATAGGTTTAATATTTTTACCTTATGATTTTTAGTTCTCAATTTTATTCTTGGAATTTATTGACAGATATGAAAGATATGCAGATTATTATTAAAATAATCCCTGTCCACTTTCACTCATAAAATATTAATCTCAGTAGTTTATGAAGACTCTGTAACATTCAGGGATTTAAAATCGCAACTTCTTCAAATTCAATGAGCTACAAAAGCACTACGAAAAGTTTCCAGATCTTTCCTAATAGAAAGGGTAGCAAAGTTCTAAACTTGCTAGTGCCTGGGTGTTTCCTTACACCTAATCAGTACCTTCTCTTTCATATAAATTGTGTTTCATTATTTCATTTTAATTAAGTCCTCAAGTTTGATCAAGGCATCTGCAAATATCAAAGCCAAATGAGAAAGAAAAGGAAAATTTTGTAAACCATCGACATTATACCCAATTTTATTGCTAAGGAAAAAAGTAACTTTATTCAGGATGTTCACTACAAACCAAAGATAGAAAATGGGAGAAAGAAGAACCTGAAAGGGTATGATTATTTTGTCATCTGCCATTCACTATCATTGATTTAAGGTGCTGGAATTCGCTGTTACAAAAGAGGCAATGTAATGCCTGTCCTGCCCACCTTACACGGTGATTGACAGCAAATGAGATACTTCATCAAAAATACTCATAACCACCAAACACTGTATCAATATACAGGGCTTGAGAGGCTGCCCTGAAAGGTACACTCAACTATCCCAGTGCAAAATGGTATATATAGCTCATTTGGAAAGCTACTTGGCAATGTTTCAATAACCATGAAAATGTTCATACCTTTTGACCCAGTAAGATTCTCACTTCCAGTAATTCTATCCTAAGGAAATACGCAAGCAAAGGAAGAAACCACGTATACGTAGAAAGTCATTGTACTGTTTGCCAAGTATTCGTTCCACAATTGTTTAATGAATGGCTACTATGGATCCAGCACTAAGCTGGGCATTGGGGACACTCACTGGTGATCACTGCAGGTAAATCCTGACCACTTGTCGCTTACCTTCCCACAAGCAGAATGACTAGGGAGGTCATGATTAACTGAATTTTCTGGTTATTAGGATTTTGTTTCCTGCGTTTCCCACTTAGTATTAGTAAGTTCTTTCTTCAACAACAACAACCAAAAAACTAAACTTTATTACATTACCTATTTTTTGGAAAAACTCAGAAGAAACAGGCACAATCTATGGAAATTGTTAGTACTAATGGGGTTGTCCCCATGGTGTGGCTTAATCCCAGAGGCTTTTGCTTGAGATATGCCAGACTATTAAGAGATAATTTTACAGACATTCTGATATCAAGGCAGCAGCTGCATTTAGTAGGGAAGGGGCAGGGAGGTGGGTTGTGTGTTGGGGCGGGTGATGATTTGCTGTCATAATTTTCTCTGCATGCTCTTTCACTAGGTATTAATATAGTTTTTAAAAATTCATGTTTCAGAGACATATTTCTAAATGTATACACGAGCACATTAGTATGGTCCCTGACACTTGTATCTAAAAAACTAATTAGGATAAAGCTTTATAAATAATTTAAATTTGTTCTATAATAGAATGGTTCGTCCGAGGGCTTTAATCTGAAAGGTTGCCACTTTTTGTGAAGATCAGAGGCTGCGCCTAGGTATTTACAGAACTCGGGTTTTGAGTTGATTTAAGCATCCAAGAGCGTTCACTGTTATAAGGAATGCAAGAAACCTGATTTGACTCTCTTTGCTGAGCTTTAAAATTACTGTAATTTTCAAAGTGATCTTGGGAACTCATAATATCTTAAAAATTATAGCGACGCACAATTCGGTAGAATTTTCCAAACTTAGTATCGTGACTCATGTTTTCAAAAAGGTTTCACTGAACGCCTACTGTGTGCTGTGTTACGCAGGCGCTGTGTCACAAATTCTGATCAAGTTTTGAGGGGAAAGGTACTGCATACAACAAACCCACGCGGGAAAAACACAACGCTGAACTTAAATACCGAAGACAAAACAAACGACGCTTGAGCATTTATTTCAGTAAAAGGTTCCTTCCTAGGCCTGCTCTGGGGGGCTTTGTAGCGAACTCGCAGAAGGTGGCACACAGCCAGGGCTAGAGGGTGTCTTCGGTTTGGAAACTGCCCGACTCGTGAGCTCAGCCAAAGGTGAGCGAGTTTGGGGGTAGAGAGCGCTGCGGGCAGCTCCGGCCCCGCGCACCTGGCGCCGCCAACCCCAGGGAGCACCGCCTACCCCGCACGCAGGTGCCTCCAGCACCGCGCGGCCCGGGACTCCGGGCAGAGCTGGAGCTGCGCGAGGTGCAGGGGCCGCTACCCACGCCGGGCCGGGATCTAGACCCAGCGGCGAGTTCTAGCCTCGGGCTTCCAGCAGCGTGCGCGGACCGAGCCGCGCTCCCTCCTGTCCCCCCACTCGCCCCTAGATTTTTCCCTCCCGGACCTGGACTCCCCTCATTACCCTGGTGGCGATCACCGCCAGCGACTCTCCTCAGGGGGCCAGCGGTGCGGGGCCTGGGCGGGCGTGGGAGCCCGGTCAGCCGAGAGGCAAGGCGACCGCGCAAGGCCCGCTCCCAGCGCCGGCCGCGGGGCGCAGGAAGGTGGCGCGACCCGAACCGGGACAGTCCGCCTGGAACTCTGCCCCAGTCCCAGGCAATCTGCCAGGATGGGTTCGCCCCACCCCGACCCCAGGGTCGCGGCCCCGCCTCTCACCCCAGGGCCAGGCAGCTAGGGGGCGGGGCCTTTGATCGTGGGGACTGGGCAGAGACTAAACAACTACGGAGGGTGAGGGGGCGGGGCCGACAGGAAACTACAATTCCCAGCAGGTCGTGCGCTGGAGCCGTGGAGGCTGCTGGGAAAGTGGGTCTCCTCTGCCTTTCCCCAATAGCTTGGGGACTGCCATCGACCCGGCGTCGCTGTAAAACTGAAGTCGCCGAGTAATGATGTGAAATCGCCCGCCCATCCCTGCCACGCCCGGGAGGTTACAAGCGGCGGCGGCCGTTCGGCTGCTGCTCTCAGGCTGCCGCCGCTTTAGAAGCTTCTCCCTGAGAAGTGCGGGCGGAGGAAGGACTCCGAGCCATTCTTGTAAGTAACCTTCCTGTGTACGACCCTAACTTGCCCTTGCCAACTTCCCCTGAAGGCACAGGAGCCTCCCTGCCCCGCACTCCTCCCGGTCCTCGGAGGTCACGCGCGGACACTGGAGTCAAAGGCTGGGTACGGGAGGTCTTGGTCCTCGCCAGATCCCCGCCCCGCGGTGGGAAGTGGGTTGTTTCCCAAGTGTGAGTGCGAAGTGATGGTCGCTAGGCTCTTGCCTCCGGGTTTCACACTACCTCTGAGGGTGGCAGCATCTCATCTTCTGCAGGACAGTATCCACTGAGAGCCCCATCCTTGAGCGATGAGCAGCTTTAGTGTTTGGCTGTTAAACCTTGAGCCGCGGTCGCCATCTGTCATGTGAGCGGGAGGAGACGGTATTGGAAAGAGCTCTTGAGTTGAATTGGGCTCTTCTTGCGATTGAATTTGAGCCAGACACCACACGTCTTTTAAAAGAAATGGTTGACTTTAATCTCAAGCGTAAATAATGGATATTGGCAGACGTCCATTTTATTTTTAGTGCCAGCATAAAGATAATCTCTCGAAAACTTAAAAGATTTCAGGGTCATAATAATAGTGCTGAACTCAGTTACTTGCCCACAAACCTTTTATTTAAACCTGCAGTTTCTGCACCGGAAAAATAAAACAGAAAACAAAACCCAGTAATTTTTCATTGGAAATTCATCAAGCTAGAGTGGACCGTAGGAATAAAATGAAATGGACTTTTCTATTTTTTAAAAAAATCTGTTTCAGTAAGTTTTTCCCGACCTTCAAATCTTTGCTGTAGAATTGGATGTCTGCGCCACAGTGATCTCCAAATAGCATGTTACTGGTGGTGACTGACGTGACATTTCAGAACAAATTGTGAAGGACATTTGGTGGTGAGAAAGGGCAGGCATGAAGACACTTTATCATCTCAGCATTCTTCCAGCTTTCTATTTTTAAAATTAAGTAATATTCAACAAGTCTCAGACATTCAGCAAGTGCACACTATGAAAATCTCTTTTGTTATTTTATAGGTTTTTATTCAAATGATGGAAGGAGTCAAAAAGAACAAATATTTGAGTACTTTCAATCAGCCAGGCGTCTCATTTATGAGCTCTACATACATTCACTCGATCTATATAATAACCCTTTGGACTAATCTGAAGTTCAAAGACATTAAGTGAAGATTCAAACCTAGATTTGCTTTGCTTCAAAGTTACAGGTCAGGTAACCTGTAGCTACTTCAGAAATTACCTTAAAGATTGGATGATTAAACAGTATTTTCCAGTGTTATTCCCTAATACTGGTTCCTACACACCTTGGGCATCTAGAACCCCTGCTTTAGTACTTTTGAACAAGTTCTTCTCAACTTGCAATTCCTGTCCTCCAGAGAGCAGCTTGTTAAGAACCTAGAAGCCCATTCCAAATCCACCTCAGTTTACTAATTATAAATGTAAGACATGATAGGATTGGATTTCATCTCAAAAGTCCTTTCTGATTCAAAGATTTGGTCAATCTACAGTTGAAAATATGAGCCAAGGCGTGTTGTTCTCCACTGAAAATGGTTAACATCTATAATCACAAGAGTCGAAAAACTTGTTTCTTAAAAATTATACTTCAATACCCAACATATGTTAAATACCAATATAAGGAATGAGACCGATAATAATATATTATTTCATGTTTATTTTGAGCTCTGTTTATATCATCTTTACCAATTTTTGAACCTCTTTAGTTACCGTCCTATTTATAGTTAGTAAGAAATCTGAAGCATTAAAGTATTACATTTAAAATGACTTAGTAATTGAAGGAACTAAATTATTCATGATTTCCAGTCTTATTTGTTCAGCCCTGCAGTGTTCATGTAATAATAGGAAACATTTGCTAAAGAACAAGAGGGAAGAGTATTCCAGGTACAGTGAACACTTACAAAGGCCCAGAGATAGGAGAGAGTGTTTTGAGGAAGTGCAGAGATGACAAAAGGTCTGTGTCTCTGTGGCTCAGTATGAGCAAGAAGGAGAGTGGTGCAAGATGAGCAACAAGTAGTCAGGGACCAGACTGGGCCAGGCCATGTAGACTGAAGTGTGGATTTTATTCTAGGTGTTATGGGAGCCCTTGACTTTTTTTTTTTTTTTTAAGTTTTGTTTTAAAAACATTCTTGTTACCTATGGAGAATAGAGAGGAATAAAAAACTGACATGGAGTCCTGTTAGGAGGTTGATTCAGAGTCTAAGAGATGGTGATTGCTTGAATTAGGATGATAGAAGAGGAGATGAAGAGAAGTGGGTAAATTTGAGATATATATTGATATCAGACTACACAGAGGATTTGATAATGGATTGGATGTGGCAAGGTGACAGAAAGGAGGCATTTACTGTTCAATGGATAAATTTAGGGGATCATAAACCAGCCTCTGGGAAATTTGAGTAGAGCTCAAGAAGTCTGGTCTGAGAGCCAGACTGAGAGTTATTAACCCTGAAAAAGTGGTTTAATCTCTGGTAGTGGTTGGGTTGCAGAAACATAAAGGAAAAGCAGCAGTAATAAAGAACTTGGTCCCATTTGGAACTCTGGGAAACACCAACATTTAAGGATCAAGGGGAAGGAGCGCAGTGATCCAATAAACGGATTTGAGAAGACATTCATTGTAAGATGGAGGCTCCAGGAGAGCCACAAGAGGAGAGTTGAAGTAGGGAGTAGTCAACAATATTGAAGCAGAGATAACCTAACAACTAAGAAGGGATGATGAGATTGGTTAGCAGGGACTGAAGGGAAAGTGGTTTCAAGAGAAATCAGATTGTAGTGGGGTTGAGGTATGAGTGAGAAAAGAGAATGACAGTAAATACTCTTTAAAGAAGCTTGGCTGAGGACAAAGGACATTAGCTAAATGGGGGACACTTCTTGGGGAAAGGAAATTTTTAAAATTTCATTTTATCTGTTTTTAATAAAATGGAAGATTTGGAACATGATAATAGGCCATGGAAGAGGGTGAAGCTAGTGTGGGATAGGAATTACCAGTGGAGCAAAGTTTAGAGAAGGCAGGAATAGAGACTTGTAAGTGACATGTATTTCATTATTTTTGAACTGTGTGGACATATACACATTCTAGAAAAATTGAAAGGTATATGATGAAAAATAAGGTTCTCTCCTCCTTCTGCCTTCCAGACACACAGTTCCTCTTGTAAGAGGATTGCTCAATTACTCTCCCGTCAATAAGTGCAAATGCATGATTGAAATTGATTGTACTTAATTCTCAGAGTTTGGAGAGAAAGCTAGCTAATAGATTATGTGGATTTATTGGTGGGAGGAATGAGAGTCAGAGAAATAGAAAACGGGTTCAGAGGTGAGTGAGAAAAGTGTGATATGGAAT